>NC_090250.1:30936368-31253868 GCF_037325665.1 Littorina saxatilis | reverse complement strand
ATAGAGTAAAGAGGTTAGGGGTAAAAAGGTGAAGAATCAATGGATTTTGAAGTTATATGTAAAGGATCCTATTTATAGGAGAGAGACCGGCACGGTTGGCCTAGTGGTAAGGCGTCCGCCTCGTGATCGGGAGGTCGTGGGTTCGAACCCCGGCCGGGTCATACCTAAGACTTTAAACTTTAAACTTCTAGTGGCTGCTCCGCCTGGCGTCTGGCATTATGGGGTTAGTGCTAGGACTGGTTGGTCCGGTGTCAGAATAATGCGACTGGGTGAGACATGAAGCCTGTGCTCTGGTGCTGCGACTTCTGTCTTGTGTGTGGCGCACGTTATATGTCAAAGCAGCGCCGCCCTGATATGGCCCTTCGTGGTCGGCTGGGGGTTAAGCAAACAAACAAACAAATTTATAGGAGACCGAACTTACGTGAACACAGCTAATATTCATCGTAGTTCAACCGAATCGTGTTGCGTTCCCCGAAGAGGAGTTCTGATCTGGGTAACCGGCATACATGTCACAAGTTATTCATCATCAACACAGAAAATTGCCCGGCTTCTTTGATGTGTTGCTCTTTTCGTCGCTGTCTTTTCTTTGTGCTGTTGTTATTTCTGGCGTCATTTGTATGAGATGTGACTGATTTATCTGTCATCATTTTCTGATTGCTTGTTCAGTCAGCTCTGTGTGGGTTGTTTACCAACGCTCCATTAAACGTAATGAAGCGATCAGATCAAAATAATAAAAGTAGTCACACAAACGTTCTGTGGGTCTAATGAGTAATGACTGCGTAGAAAGCTTGCAATAATACTTCTTTTTTTTTTTTAATGCAACTTGCTTCCAATAAATTCAGCTTGATTATTTTTAACGTTTTCTGTCCTTTTCACCTTATTTGCAAATAACAGTTTTGTGAATAGACATGTTGAGAGCAAGAGTAAACAGTTTTATACGTTTTGATTATATTTTAATATATATTCTGTTTTTAGATCGTCGTTTGTGATTGATATTTCTGGATTTTCTTTTCAGATTTACTTTTTATTGTGTCTTTCTCTGGTCGTCGTCGTTACCTTTTTGATGATTTTAACGTTTTCCATTTTTTAGAAACATAAGTGGATTTGTCATTAACTTTGGTGTTTTTTGGCTTCTGTCAGTTAATTTTTGTACACATCGTGCCAAATCATGTAACTAATAACTTAAGACGTGCGTACATGCTTTCGTTATATTCAGTTTAACAGCCAATCTACCTTGACAAGTTGAACTCTCTCTCTCTCTCTCTCTCTCTCTCTCTCTCTCTCTCTCTCTCTCTCTCTCTCTCTCTCTCTCTCTCTCTCTCTCAGAGATAATACTGACAAGTTTTCCCATTGTCTCCGGGTAAGTTTGAATGACCGTGTGAAGGAGAGGATACATATTGTCTACATGTCCACACGTATGCTCTCAGTAGCATTGTGTCATCGGATTGCAGGACAGAATATTGACATGTTTGCTTTCTGTTTGCCCCAAACAATTCAAACGATCAGGAAGACTATCATAATGATGCCTCGTTCTTATCAGTCTCACAGCTCAGTTACCTGGCAACGCAGTATGTCTAGCATAGTTTCCATTCATCTATCCACTTTCACACTGATAATTTGTGGATACTTGAAAGTCCAGTGTAGAGTACACTTTGGGTTGCTCAAACGACTGATATTTTCGTCCCCCCCCCCCCCCCCCCCCCCCCCACCTTCTCCCAAGATCCACTTGAACAGCATAACTCATTCTTTTTCTCCTTCTTCTCCTTCTTCTCCTTCATCTTCTCCTGCGTTCGAGGGACGCAACTCCCATGTACACTTGTTTCTGTTGTTGGGTTGTTTTGTATATATATATATATGTGTGTGTGTGTGTTTGTGTGTGTGTGTGTTTGTGTGTGTGTGTGTTTGTGTGTGTGTGTGTTTGTGTGTGTGTGTGTGTGTGTGTGTGTGTGTGTGTGTGTGTGTGTGTGTGTGTGTGTGTGTGTGTGTGTGTTGTTATTGTTGTTCCTGTTTGTTTTCACGTGCAGGATTTTACGCACGGTGCCTGGCCGTTTTCTGCTGCAACATTTTCTAAACATTTTTGTTTCTTCTCTTTGCTCCCAACAGTTCAACTACCGTGTGACAGAGAAAGGGAAGATCGTGGTGTACACGACGTCCATGACAGTGGTGCGCGAGACGCACGAGCGGTGCAAGGCGTCACGCAACATCCTGCAGACACACATGGTGCGCTACGAGGAGCGTGACCTCTACATGAGTCACGAGCACCAGCGGCAGCTCAAAGAACGCCTCGAGATAGCCGAGGACACCTTCGTTCCTCTGCCGCAGATCTTCTTTGACGGACTCCATTTGGGGGTGAGTTGAGAGTGGATTCTGTTGCACTGTGGAACGGGGGTGAGTTGAGAGTGGACTTCTGTTGCACTGTGGAACGGGGGTGAGTTGAGAGTGGATTCTGTTGCACTGTGGAACGGGGTGAGTTGAGAGTGGATTCTGTTGCACTGTGGAACGGGGTAATGTGAGGGTTGATGGGGGCGAGTTGAGTGGATTCTGTTGCACTGTGAAACGGAGTAATTTGAGGGTTGATGGGGGTGAGTGGAGAGAAGAAATTTGGGGGCTTTATCGTTTTAAAGTAATGAGCATCAGACACGGCTCTGTGGCTCGAGATGGCTGCATTAGGACACCGTTAACGTTGTTCCTCTACCACAGATTTTCTTTTACTGACTTCATTTGGGGGTGAGTGGATTCGGAGAGGGGAGATGGGAGTATACAGTAATGAGCATCAGAGAGAGTGGCTTGAGATGGCCGAGGACGCCTTCGTTTCTCTCCCGCAAATCTGTTTTGATGGACTTTGGGGGTGAGGTAAGAGGTTTCTTCTTCTTGTTATTCTTTTCCTTCGCTGTTAGATCGTCAGTCCGGACTGCAGGGCGAAACGTGCTGTCCTCTCCAAGTCCTCTCTGGGGCCGTATAGCTTCTTTTGTAGCACTGTCTCCTCTGGCCAGATGGTGTCCCTCAGAGCACTGTGGTATGGACAAGCCTGCAGGATGTGCTCTGCTGTCTGATTCTTGCCACACGGACATAAGGGGGAGGGAACCAGCTTCAGCTTTGTGGCCATATGATGGTTTAGTCTGTTATGTCCAGTGCGGAGTCTGAGTAGGACTTTGGTTTGGATGCTAAACAATATGTATGAATGATAAAGGGTCAGGGTGGGTAGAAGAGGCACAGGATGTACGAAGTTAGCAAGCATGTGGACCATCCGTTGCATCAGTGTTTTCTGTTTCCTTAGGGTGCCAATGACCTGGAGAAACTGAATGAGAGTGGCCAGCTGAGGAAATTACTGCAGTCTTTTACGGTGAGTGTACTTGCCGGACACATGAAACAGTGCTCTCTCTCAGTCTCTCTCTCTCTCTCTCTCTCTCTCTCTCTCTCTCTCTCTCTCTCTCTCTCTCTCTCTCTCTCTCTCTTTCTTTCTCTCTCTCTGTTAAAGCAGGCTAAAGTTATTCCACTTTTTAAGTCAGGGGCTAAAACAGAACCCTCCAATTACAGGCCAATATCTATTTTATCGGTTTTATCAAAGCCGTTGGAACAACATATCAACAAGTTTATTCTGTCACATTTTAACGAAAATGCTTTATTTCACCCAAATCAGTCCGGGTTCAGAACTCATCATTCATGCCACACAGCACTTGTTTCTTTAGTTGATCAGTGGTTGAGCAAGATCAACGAAAACAAACTATTTGCTGCTCTCTTCGTTGACTTTGCTAAAGCATTTGATGTGATTCATCATGGCCTACATGGAAACTCGCGCTGTACGGCCTTAGAAATGATACAATATCGTTAATCAAGTCTTTTGTTTCTGATCGAGTACAAGCTGTGTGCGCCAACGGCTCTATGTCTAGCATGCAGTCGGTAGGTTATGGCATTCCTCAGGGATCTGTACTCGGCCCTCTTCTCTTTACGATTTACATTAATGACCTTCCCCTACACATAAGCAGTAACTGTGAACTCTTCGCTGATGATACCACTATTCACAATTCCCACTCAAATGTGAAGGTATTGTCAAAATAACTTCAAGAAAGTGTTAACGAGCTTTTAACGTGGACTGAATTAAACCACATGGCTCTTAATCCAGACAAAACAAAAAGCATGCTTATTACCACCAGACAAAAACGTCAAAACTTAAAATCTAAACTTCCACCTTTTACGATTGATAATCACATTGTTGAAGAAGTTAATAAACACAAAGTTCTAGGTGTTATTCTTGATAACGATTTATCGTGGACTGATCACGTTACAGGAGTTTGTAAAGTACTCTCCAAGAGGCTTTACTTGTTGTCCAGAATAAAACACTTCTTGAACAGGCATGGCAGGCAACTTTTCTTTAACGCTCACATTCAATCGATCATTGATTATGCGTCAACACTATGGGATTGTGCGAGTGCAAAAACTCTGAAACCTTTATTTAGTATACACAACAGAGCAATCAAAGTTATTTTATTACAAGTCTCGGTTTCCAACGAAGACTATAAACTTTTAAACATTCTTCCTCCTAAATCAAGACTCATGTACAATAAAGGCGTTTTGATGCATAAACTCATAATTGGAAGAGCGCCTGCACCTCTTTCTTCTCAATTCACTTCCCACAATTTAAGAGACCCGACAAAAATGTATGCTCCTCGGCCTCGTATAGATCTTTTTAAGTCCAGCCTACTCTTTTCGGGGACTAATCTTTGGAATTCACTTCCAAGCGGTCTCAAACATTCTGTCAATGCCAAGACTTTTAAAGACAGATATTTCTCATTCCTTATACATGGCACATTTCGTTCTCACTTAGCCTGAACATGTATATATATTGTTGATGCCTTATTTGTACTTTTTACACGTTTCAGTAGATAAATGTACCTAATTAATTTCATAACATGACTTATGTAACGATGCTACATGCTATTACCTGCAACGTAGTTGCTTCATTGACTCCTCAGTTTCACGGATTTTGTCTTCCCTCGAAGTTTCACACGTTTTTTGTTGCCTTTTTCATTATACCTTTGACAATAATATGTCATGTTCGTTTGTATGTATATTTTTGTTTGTTTAGTTTGTTAATCGTTTGCTTGTTTGTCGTTTACTTTTATTACTTCTTTAATTGATAATCCATTTCTGAGTTCTGAGTTCTCTCTCTCTCTGGCTTTAGTATATCTGTGCTGGTATATATTCATTGGATACAGGCCTTCATCATTTCTTTAAAGTGAATATTTCTACAATGCCGTTTCTTTTCTTATATTTTTTTTTCTTCTTCTTTTCTGTATGTACGCCTAGGTTATGATCCTGGAATTTTAAATGTTGTGGAAAAGATCCCGAAAAAAATAAAAGCCTTAGAGTTATCTCCGAAAATGTTTGTCGTTTGTTGTCCAAAATTAAATACCCTTAGTTTGGAGATAATATTATATGTTCTTGTAATGATGTTGCATTTGTTTCTTATAATGTTTTTTACATTTAGTCAAGTTTTGACTAAATGTTTTAACGTAGAGAGGGGAATCGAGACGAGGGTCGTGGTGTATGTGCGTGCGTGTGTGTGTGTGTGTGTGTGTGCGTGTGTGTGTGTGTCTGTCTGTGTGTGTGTGTAGAGCGATTCAGACTAAACTACTGGACCGATCTTTATGAAATTTGACATGAGAGTTCCTGGGTATGAAATCCCCATACGTTTTTTTCATTTTTTTGATAAATGTCTTTGATGACGTCATATCCGGCTTTTCGTGAAAGTTGAGTTTGATCATTAAAAAACTGAAAATTGTAAAAAAAATATTTTTTTTATAAAACGATCCAAATTTACATTCATCTTATGCTCCATCATTTGCTGATTCCAAAAACATATAAATATGTTATATTTGGATTAAAAACAAGCTCTGAAAATTAAATATATAAAAATTAATATGAAAATTAAATTTTCGAAATCAATTTAAAAACACTTTCATCTTATTCCTTGTTGGTTCCTGATTCCAAAAACATATAGATATGATATGTTTGGATTAAAAACACGCTCAGAAAGTTAAAACGACGAGGGTAAAGAAAAGCGTGCTATCCTTCTCAGCGCAAGTACTACCCCGCTCTTCTTGTCAATTTCACTGCCTTTGCCGTGAGCGGTGGACTGACGATGCTACGAGTATACGGTCTTGCTGCGTTGCATTGCGTTCAGTTTCATTCTGTGAGTTCGACAGCTACTTGACTAAATGTTGTATTTTCGCCTTACGCGACTTGTTCTTTACTTTTCTGTATGTACTCATTCCTAGGTTCCTCTCTTAGATTAGAGGAAATCACAGGGAAAGGGGGGTCAGGAAGGCATGGGATGGGGTTGGGGACACAGAGAGATAGAGTGGGCTGCTATACCTGTTAATCTGAAAAATCACCTTTGTATTATTTTGTCCTTAAATTTGAATGACTCTTGCCCTAATAAGTCTAACATTGTACCTGTTGACCTCCAACATTAACATCTCCATTGTTATTTTCTTCCCCAGAAAATCCAGGTGAGGACGATGTGCAAGAACTGCGGGGGCTACAGGTTCGTGCCGTGCATGGTGTGTCACGGCAGCAAGAAGTCGGTGCACAGAAACAACTTCACTGAGGAGTTCTGCGCTCTGCGTTGCATGCACTGTAACGAGAACGGTCTCCAGCGCTGCCAGGAGTGCGTCGATCAGCAGGAGTGATTGGCGAGGCGCCTTGCAATGCTTGTGCAAAAGTGATGGGGAATGTTTTGCTCTGATTGCATAAAAGTGATGGGGAATGCCTTGTACCATGTGTCTTGTTATTTAAACTAATGTGCTGAGAGCCAACTCCTCAAGAATATATGCACTGTAACGAGAAAGGTCTCCCGAGCTGTTAGGAGTACGTCGACCAGCAAGAAGGATTGGCAAGGCATTGCTGTGTTGCATACAAGTGATGGAAATGCCTTGTACCGGGTCTCTTAATTGTTTAAAATGCGCTGAAAAACCAACTTCTCAAGAATGTATGCATTGAAACCAGATGGGTCCGCTGAGTATATTGACCAATGACAGTGATTGGGGAGGCCTTGCTCTGGTTTTCTTATTGTGTACAATCAACATGTGCTGAAAGCCAAATCCAGAAGAAGGTATGCACTGCAACAAGATGGGTCTGTCAGGAGTGTGATGACCAGTGATTGCTTCTCTTATTGCTTAGAATCTGCATGCGCTAAAAGCCATGCAACTCCAGAAGAATGTATGCTTTTTAACAAGAACGATCTTGAGCGCTGCCATGCAGGAGTGTGTCGACCAGTAATAGTGATTGTCAATGCCTTGCACTGGTACCTGCGATGTGAGGCACCTCCCATGGGAGCCGGAACACCTCCCATGAAAGGACACATTCTGTTGTCCCTTTCTTTATTATCTCCACCGAAATCTACCTGTCATGACAGGCCGCCTGCAGTGCAGGTGGGACACTCAAGTTATGGCTGATCCCAAGGCTGTCAGTCATTCCATCGCAGGTACCACTGCTTTGTTCTTTACAATGTGCTCAAACCCAACTCCTGAAGACCCGTCATTTGAATGTATCATACATGAACGGATATACAGTCTGGCTACATTGCCAGAGTTGCCTTTGAAGACGTGCTGAATGGTGTGAAGACATGGACCATTTACGCCCATGCAGGCAAGGACAATGAAACCTCCACAGCTTAGTGTTTAACAAGAAGATGCTGAACTTGAGTGATTCGAGTACATAACATCAAATGAACTGACCTTGAGAATTGACAAAACTCTGAACATGATTGTTCTTGGGAATTACATGAACAACAAATGACAAAGAGCTGTGGAATATTTGGGGATTGTATTCTCGAGATGGAATGATACGCTTTGTGCCATGTAACATAGATGTGGGACAGGTGCTATATACTGCCTCACTGCAAAGTGTCATGCAGAATGAAGTGTTCAAAGCTGACGGTAGAGGACAGCACACTTTTGACAAGGTTGGAAAGTGCAGAGATGCTGTGCGCGCGAGACCTGTCATAGTTCTGTGTGAACAATGAGGAGTTAAGGCCTGTAATTTGCGTCTACCGAGATGGAGTGATAATTGAAGAGCTGTGGATCCACTGGATTATACTGTGTGTTTGATGTGAGGAAATGACTCATGCTGTGTGTTTATACCTATCTTGGCAATTTTGATCTGTGTAATTGATTCTGCCTGATGTGAGCTGTACATATAGGGATCGATAAGGTGGATGATGCTTTGCCCCAAATGGGTTATACTATTTATGTGATGATTACTGACCTATGTTCATGAAGTGGGTGAATGATGATGAACAGAGATACGATGACACTTGACCAAACTGCCAAACTAATTTTTTATCACCGTTTTTTTTGGGGGGGTGAAATCATTTTCACGTTGTTCACCAATTATTTATCATAGGTTATTGGGTGACATGAAATGAGTTTCCTGGCGATTGCACCATGAAATGAATCATTGAATGCATATCGCATGACTTGCATATAATGCAACGTAAAGTAAAGCCAGCAATGATGCAGTTTTCTACTACTGTGTTAATCCTCTGTTAATATGGCCAGAATTCAAGAGATTATGTACTGTAACATTATATCCTCAAAAAACATGAACTCATGAAACAGAATGTGTACTTAGTGCCTTTAACTTGATCCAGAATTATTCCTCATCAAAGAGTTTTCTTTCTTTCTTTCTTTGGTGTTTAACGTCGTTTTCAACCACGAAGGTTATATCGCGACGGGGAAAGGGGGGAGATGGGATAGACCCACTTGTCGATTGTTTCTTGTTCACAAAAGCACTAATCAAAAATTTGCTCCAGTGGCTTGCAACGTAGTAGGGGAGACCGGAGCTAGTCCGCCTACTTTTATGCTTTTGGTAGCATACCTGGCGAGTTTGATGAACTAGAAGACTGATTTTTTATTTTACATCAAGACAAATGTGTAGCTGATATCAATGTGCAGACAGTTTTTATGTGCGCATGAACATTTGTTGTACATACTGCTTTAAGTAGACCTACCCTAACGTAGGCGAACTTGCCCCAAGTCGGGGTAAGTCCGCCTACAGGGTGGGGCAAGTCCGCCGCTCTCATCCCATAGTAGGTACAAGACTAGTAGTGGGCAAGCTTTAGTGGGAAAGCTTTTTTAATTCCCTTCAATATTTAGGTTCAAAAATGCCAATGACAAAATACGAAAGAATGTAACACAAAATTACGTTAGGGGAGACCGGGGCTAGTCCGCCTACTTTTATGCTACTTTTATGCTTTTGGTAGCATAACTGGCGAGTTTGATGAACTAGAAGACTGATTTTTTTATTTACATCAAGACAAATGTGTAGCTGATATCAATGTGCAGACAGTTTTTATGTGCGCATGAACATTTGTTGTACATACTGCTTACGGCGAACATGCCCCATGACAAATAGGCGGACTTGCCCCTGCACGGGCAGGCAACTCTAGTGCCAGATAACGAGCACAACATGGGAAGGAAGAAGCAAAACTTTCGTCAGAACTCGACCTTAATTAACGCACTTTCACTCGACACCAAGACTAAGTATTTGTTCTCAGAGGTAATGCATCAAAACTTAAGTCAACTCCTATGCATTCATGTTACAAAAATGAAGAAAAACACTTTTTGTGATCTGTACTCACGATATATGGGCGCGCAACCTCTGAACTTCTGCAGGATATGGCGGGAAGAAGGGACACCACTCCCACATGGTGTGAATGACTAAAAGGTGGCAAACGTAAGAATAAACAGACAAAGGCGGATGTGCCCCGGGGGCGGACTAGCCCCGGTCTCCCCTATATTACCTTACTGGGAGAATGCAAGTTTCCAGTACAAAGGACTTAACATTTCTTACATACTGCTTGACTAAAATCTTTACAAACATTGACTATATTCTATACAAGAAACACTTAACAAGAGTAAAAGGAGAAACAGAATCTGTTAGTCGCCTCTTACGACATGCTGGGGAGCATCGGGTAAATTCTTCCCCCTAACCCGCGGGGGGTATCAAAGAGTTTAAAAGAATACCATGCAAGAAGCAAGTGTACAGAAACCATGTTCAGTAATCTGAACACACACACACCAAGACAGAAAACCAAGAAAAGAAATTATGAAGTAACTTGCAAGTGCTGTCCAGGACTGGTAATGCCCAGTTTAGTAGGGTAAAGATCTGATAACCAAAGGGAAGTAAGCGCTCTAAATGCATACCTGTATGTTTGATAGAGTAAGTGACAGTTACGCAGAACCAGTCTGACCTGAGAGAATAACGAGCATTGAAATGAACAAGCGACTTCCATCCTCATTTCATTTCATTTTGTGGGGGAAAAACAGGTCATTCTACAAAAGCTTTATTTTGTATTGGTTTAAGCGCTGTATTGTTTGCTTTTGAATAACTGTCTCGAGTATGATGAGAGAACAGCTAGCCTGAATGCCGTTAGGTAGAACCCAGTGAAGCCTGATGGTTATGAGTGTAGAGATGCAAGATCAAAAATCTAAGCTCTAGAGTTCAAGCAAATAAAGTCATGTCGCTGCTGTAATCAAAATGATTGGGCTGTGAAAATAACTACCATACTCAATAAAATTGCCAAACAATAATGCTTACTCGTTACCTGTGGAAATAAGCTTAGTTGGCTATTCTTCCGCTGCTTTCATTGAATTTTATAAAACCCTGTCTGCTTATTTCTTCGGGAATTTTTTTCATCATTATTATTTATTCAGTGTATAGAATTAAAACATCATGTAACTTTTGTGATACTCATCGGTTCATTTTCTTCGTCTTTGTAAATTTCTCTTTGATCCGTTCGCACGGAAAAATTTATGTTTGTTTTAATAATAATAATCAGTCTTGTGTCTGTTTTTCTGCATTGATATGCTGTAACAAGCAGTCGAGCTTGGAAAATAGCAATTACTTTCAAAAATTCCACCAACAAAATTTAATTTTCAGTTAATGTTAACCAGCTTTTCAAGTGTGTAGAGCGAATGAAATGTAAACTCTTCATGGAAAACAAGTTAAATTTGGTAATTTGCCTGGAATGAATTCATTGTACTGTATTCTCAAAATGTTCAATAGCAAATATTGTTTATTTACCTGTTATCAACTTGTGATAATGCAAAAATTATGTGACAATGTTCTTGAGTGAAATTGTGATAATTGTTGTCTACATGTGATGGCATTACTGGTCACAATCCAGTTTGGACGTATGGATCTACGATACTTATTTAATATTGTGCATGTCTTGCCACATCTGAGTGACATAGTGTGAATAGGGAAAATGTCTGGGATAAAATGAAGTTACACAATGGACCAATGGCTGGGGGTATGCCAGTTCTACTTTAAATTTGGAACGATTTTTTTTACATGTACTTTTTACTTTGAAATAATACCTGTTTGATTATTACTTATTTCTGTATTGGGAGGGAGGTGTCTTTTTTTCCAGAAGATGAAAAGAACCCTGATTTCAAGCCAGTTTCCACTCCCAACACACTACCAATATTTTTGCAAATAATTTCAGGCCGAGGGAAGGTTCTGGCCAGTGTAAAGGTCTAAAGTCGACTTCAGCCTGATTTACCCAACACGTTTTGGTCATTTCTTGCACAATAGAACAAGGAGGAAGAAAAAACAACTAAACTCAGAACGGCCATTTCATAACACGAAAAGAATGAAGGGGAAATAGTGTTTCAGGTTGGGGAAGGGAGACAACTGTGAAAAGTACCATTTACTCCTTGATGTGTTCAATGTGATAAAAAAAAGATTTCTTCGTCCAATTTTGGCTTTCCCTAAGTCAGCTTGGTGTTTTTATGCGGTGTACAGAAATATCAATGTATGTAAATCAGTAACTGATTCAATAAACTATGTATTCAATATTTTCTGGAGTTTTGAACATTGCAAAAATGCAAGATCCAGGAAGATACACACAGAGAGTGTGTGTGTGTGTGTGTGAGAGAGAGAGAGAAGTAATGAAAGAGAGAGATAAAGAAAGAGATTGAGAGTCAAGGATGATTATTTGTAAGAGTGTGTTGTGTCTGTGTGACACAGAGAAAACAGAAAACCTGAACATGCCTCTCACTGGACAAACAGATACATTGCGATTCAAATAGTGTTTCTTTAAATATTAAAAAAAAACATTCAAAAAGACTTTGTTGACACAGTAACATCATTGCAAACAGAAACACAACAAGAATGTAAAGGTGTACGTTTTTCTTTTTTTTACATCAATTCTCAAGATTCCCCCTAAGTTCTCAGAGGAACATAACCAGCACCCTCGCAGCACATGAAAAATGTTGACCAAGATTTCTTGACATTTTCTTTGAACAAGTCTGTATCTTTCCACTTCCCATCCCTCCCCAAGTGCTTATCCAGATACTCGCTCGGACATGCCTCATGACAATCTGACCCTTAGAGGTCATGAATTCATTTTAGAAACAAAACCAACATATAAGTACAAATTTTAAAACAGTTTCTTCTCTAACCTCTTTTGCCTTGAAGCCAGTGTGCAGCCGGTCATGCTTTCAATGAAAACAAATATTGAACAAATTCTGTGTCAATCCACAATAGCTAAATACATCAAATAATGTACAGGGAATATTCTGAATGTTAATGACTTCCAAATGACAATCTCGTACAATTCCTCTAAAACTTAACAATAACACACAGACACATTCACTCTGCTTTCGTGGGAGTTGCATCCCCTGCTGGCCATTCGGAAGAGTCGTCATCCTTGTCTCGTCTTCTGCGGCTCTTCTTGTGTTTAGACGACGAAGCTCTGGATTCCGTGTCGGAGTCATCTCCCTTGTGCCTCCGTGAATCAGACCTGAATAGGAAAGATACTGATTTAGGAAAGCTTCAGTTACTGAAAACATGTAACTCCATGCTCTTCCAAAATTTGGGTGGGTTTTTGGAATGATTTCAGCATTGACTGATACAATGCATATTACATGTACCATCAATAATATATTTTTACTTCGTTTTTATAAAAAGAAAATCCTATGACTAAAAAAGCAAATGTATACACACACTTTTAGTTAAACACCACTTTCAGAATTAAAAAAAAGAAAAACAATCACTGGTGAACTAATAAATTTTGTCTTCACAGCAAACTTTCCTTATGAACTCTTTACTCAATCAACACAAAACTACAAACCTGATCTACTTGCAAGGACTATACCAAGGAAACCGCATAACGGCACACAACAAACCCTATCATGCACACAAGCACACCACACCTGCGTGATCTGTGTTTCTCCTCATCTCTTTCGCGCCGACTGCTTTCTGTATCGCGATCTCTGGTAGACTCCGTTGACCTTGACCTCCTGCCCCTGTCTCTCTCTCTTTTTCTGTCACGCTCCCTGTCTCTGTCCCTGTCCCGTTCACGGATTCTGTCCCTCTCCACGCGCTCACGTTCCTGACCGCGGTACTTGGTATCTCTGTGAATGAAAACCACCAATCAATAAAAGGAAAACACTTCTGAGATAAAAAAAAAAATTAAAACTATTTAAAAATTTTAAAAATTTTAAAAAATTCCAACCAGGCAGCCGCAACCTACTACCATGTGGCAAGTTTGCCCATGTTGAACTGTACATTTCACAATGTCAGGCAGACATCAAAGCTCTTAAACCCAAACCCATCAAAGAAAGCAACCTCTCTGAATCAGAACTAGTCGCCCTCAAGTCCCTACAACACAGATTTGACATCGTCATAAAACCAGCAGATAAAGGAGGGGCCGTTGTGGTTTGGGACCGCGGCATGTACATCCAAGAAGCCAATCGGCAGCTCCACAACACTAGTGCTTATCAATCCCTAATGGAACCAACACTTCTGTCAGACAAAAAATTCATTGCCCAGACCATTAAAACTGCTGTCACACAAAACAAGCTTCCTCCTACTGCGAAACACTTGAACTAGTCTCAAGTTCAACAACCCAAATTGTATCTCTTGCCCAAGATACACAAACCTGACTCTCCAGACAGACCTATTGTGTCCGCTTGCAGTTGCCCCACTGAGCATCTGTCTCAGTACCTCGACCATCTCTTGCAACCAATCGTTCAGACACTGCCTTCTTACATCAAAGACACCACTCATACGCTTCACCTTCTGGGTGAAATCAACAACAACCCTTCTTTTCATCCCAACCTTCTGTTCACCATGGATGTGTGTTCTCTGTATACATCCATCCCTCATTCCGACGGACTTCAAGCACTTCAGTTCTTCCTGGACAAACATTCTGTTCGCGACCCACCCACTCCAATCCTCCTCCGTCTCGCAGAGCTTGTCCTCACGCTCAATACTTTTGAGTTTGATGGACAAGTCTTTCATCAGATAAGTGGTGTTGCCATGGGAACTAAAATGGGACCTTCCTATGCCTGCCTATTCATGGGCCACCTGGAATCCCAGATTTGTTCCACTTACACTGGACCTCAGCCTGAACTGTGCAAACGCTACATCGATGATTGCCTCGGTGCCACCTCTCTCTCGTTGTTTGACCTCACTGATTACATACATTTTGTCAGTAACTACCATCCCTCTATCAAATTTACCTTTGATATCTCTCCTTCCGCAGTCGTCTTTCTGGATCTGAACATTTCCCTGTCTGACGGCATTCTGTCCACCAGTGTTCATTACAAAGACACTGATGCTCACACCTACCTTACTTTCCATTCCTCTCACCCTTCTTCCACCATCCGGAGCATTCCATTTTCCCAGTTTCTCTGACTGCGCCGCATCTGTTCTGACACAGATGACTTTGAAGAGAAAGCAGCAGAAATGTCTGATTTCTTCCTTCAACGCGACTACCCATCCAGCCTCTTGAATGTGGCCTTAAATAAAGTTCGTCGGATACTGAGACAGGAAGCTCTGCAGCCATCATCCACCTCAGACAGACCTGTGGCAGTTCTGACCCACCATCCCCACAACCTACCTGTTCGCCACATTCTGAAAACTAATTGGTTCATCCTTAAGTCCAGCCCCTCTGTTGGTGACACTTTCAGCCTGCTACCCTTGTTGGCCTCCCGATGGGAATGCAACCTTAGAGATTCCCTGGTTCGATCCTCTCTTCGTTCGCCAGTTCCCCTACAACCCAGCACAAACGCATGCCAGAACCCTCGTTGCCACACCTGCCCCCACATTTGCCATTCTACCACTCTGACCGGCCCCCAAAAAGATTTCAAAATTAAACGCACGTTCTCTTGCACCAGTCGCAACCTCATCTATGCCATATCCTGTCTCAAATGCCCCAAAGTACTCTACATTGGTGAGACCGAAAGAACCCTCTCTACCCGCTTCACCGAACATCTGGCAGATATTCGGCATCGCCGCTGTAGGTCTGTTGCCCAACATTTCAACAGCAGTAACCACACCTCCCTGGATGCACGTGTGAAAGGTGTCTGGCAAATGTACAGCACCTCCACAGACAGAAAACAAGTAGAGTCCGATTTTATATTATCCCTGGGAACATCCACACCTAACAGTTCGAATGCGAAAATGTGATGTACTTGTATTCCCCCAAACATACTGTGGATTTACGGTACGTGTGGGTGTGCATTTGCATTTGTGTATGTGTGTGTGTGGTTTTGTTTCTGTGTGTGTTTCTGTGTGTGTGTGTGTACGTGCGTGCGTGTTTCCCCCCCCCCTTTCCCCCCCCCCCCCCCTTTATGAATGTGTATTACTTTTAGTCTGTATGCCTGTGCCCTTGACATCATCCAACCACTTCTCTCCCCTTTCATTCATTTCCGTTCCTAGAGTTCCTTCCCCTTTTTGCATGTTTCCCCTCCATTTTCTTTCAAACCTTGTTTGTTCCGTGTTGCGTCTGCTTTTTGTTGTCTTTTGTGTTCTTGTTTTTCCTGATTAAGCTTCCAGAAGCAAAAATTCATTATCGTCTTGTGTCGTCTTTGTATCGATGAGTACAGTAATCCTTTGTTTTTTATATTTAAAACTACACAAAGGAACAAACAAACAAACAGTTTCTTAGTTCGCGAAGCGTAAACAGCCTGAAATAGGTCTGCAGATGTTATCTTAGGATTTGTTGATGATCTGTTCAACTGTTTTAAGATGATTAAGCAGGTCAACATGAAATTATGTCAGATTATATTTAAAAAGTATACATCCCCAGGCAGACGTAACAAGTAATTGAAAGCCCGATGTAAGCATGCTATACACAACGAGGAGTGGGCGATAAAGCACAAAATGTTGATCAATTTCACGAGTCAAGATTTATTCTCAAAGAAGATGCGATTCATGAATCATACTTTATTTCCCCAAAATAGGTAATTCATGAATCATAATCCTTTCAACAACAACAAATTCACAAATCATAATTAATTCCCAAAGAATTGATTAATGTATCACGATTTATTCCCTGAAGGAAAAATGATTCACAAATCATGATTTCATTACCAATGAAGAAGAAATTCACAGTTTACCATGAAAATATGGCCATGATGTGCTCCCTAACTAATGACAAAGAGTAATTTTCAGCATATTATTTTCATTTTTATTTAACAGAAAATAATCAGGTCAGTTCTGACACTCAGAATATCCTTGTCCATGTAGGAGATCTCACCTGGCGTACTCTTCCTCCATTCTGTGCGGGCTCCTTTCACGCTCTCGATCCCGTCGCGAGCCCTCCCTTCGCTCTCGTTCCCTATCCCACTCTCTATCTCTGTCCCGACTGTCCTGCTCGCTCACCGAACTGCTGCTCACACACAGAAAATCAGATCGCCAAATCTCAACAAAAAGAATGGTTTGAAAAGCTCATACTCATAGTGATACAGTAAAAAAAACACTTTTAAGACCTGGAAAAAAACTAAGAAAACCGTGTCTAAAACAGAGGGACTGCCTTGAAATTGAGGTAAATTTACTGGGGTCATGAACAGAAAATTGGAAAAAGCAAGGCCTTAAAACAGGGGATGTCTTAAACTAGGGGGGGGGGGGGGGCCTTTATATGGGGGGTTAACTGTACACAGAAATGACAGTCTGTTATTCTTGTCTGGTTAGCTACCCAAAGCTCAGTCGAAAACAAAGATTGTTTTGGCTCAAACCGAGAAATGCAAGCCTAGCTTATACATGTACTTTGTATCTGCTTAGCTACCTGACACACTTCATTCAGAGTGCGAGGAGCAACATTATGGCTTTGTCCCTCTAAGCTTCTTTCAACAGAAAACAAAATGAGTATAGAGAGTGAGATTCAAAACAAAACTGAAAATCTACATACTGTCAAGCTTAAATGTAAATTCAAGGAAAAATTCACTGGAGAGAAAACATGACAAGTTTATGGAATACAATGCACTTTTGGGCCCTCAAATAGGAAAAAAAACTCAGAGTAGTGACAGGAATAAAAGTGTACCCTGTCTCCCACTGCTGTGCGTTAGATGAGCGAGGAGGCTCGTTGAAATTGTTGCCTGGGAAGGTGGGGTGACTGGGGCCGTAGCTGAACGGGGGACGGTCATCAAACCCTGGAGGCGGCATGGACCTGTTACAATTGAACAGAAAAACTTGAGATGCAAGACTAGACAATACACACCCACAAATATACACAGAGGAGGTACAGAAAGAAAGAGAGAGATAAAGAGTGTGTGTGTGGGTGCGTGCGTACGTACTGTGTGTGTGCGTGTGCATACATGTGTCTGTTTGCTCGCAGGTACACATGCACACCTCCATGATAGAAAAATAGAACAACAAGCTAAACAAAAACAAACAAACAAAAACAAAAAAGTTGAAAAGGCAAGACATTAAGACTGACAGATCAACGCCCACAAATGCAAACACAGCACATGGGTGCGTGCACACACACACACACACACCGATGAAGACAGCCAGACTGTTTAAGAGAGGCCTACCTATCAGGTTGGTGCACTGCATAAAAGGCTGAAACAGAAACAACAGAAGTAAAAATGCTATTCCTGATACAAATCATCGAATCTTAAAAATAAAACATACACTTTTTTCCAAATAACATTAATATCTGTGTGTAGAAGGCACAAAGTTAATTCAACAAAAAAAGAGAAGAAAAAAAAATTTGAAACGTTTATCCTTTCAGCACTCAAATTAACCTTTCCAATATCATATGTACTGGGTTTTCATCTTCATTGGTACTGCAAGAGAATTTCAAAATTGAAGTGATTTTACATCACACATGACAACTGTTACTTTAAAAACGACAAAATTTTTCTCAACGTATCCAGAAACAAAAACAAGAACAATGCCTCACATGCATGAAATTGAAAAGCAAAAACGTTCAAAACTTCAAGAAATGATTTAAATCACTCCATAAAAATCTGGGACGTCTCCGCAGACACCAACAACCAACCAACTCCATAAAAAATTGACACTGTGAACATTTGCGCAAATATGAAAAAAAGTCAGTTTCCATCTCAACCAAAACAAACAACAGTGGCCTATCCCTCTTCTACCATTTCAAATATCAGATTTCTCAGCGAGCATCTATTTTCTGCAATCTGACTGCTGAACTTCACCTGCTGCAAGCCCCTTTCTTGTTTCTTAATTATGTTTCGTTTAAAAGATTCTGCTCAACATCAACTGCGGTAAGAACTATCACAAAATAAGAACGTGCAAAATAGGATCCGTTCAGTAATATCAGAGGCCGTAAAAAAGTAAGCAGATATAACTTAAAGTTTTACCAACGCTTGATGTTCTTTCAAACATGTGAAAAGGTCAAATCTTTAAAACAAAAAAACAAAACAAAAAAATAAAGGTTTCAGTTAATGCAGTGTGTCAGCCTGTGGGCCATAAAACAAAGCAATAGAAAAACAGCAAAACTGCAAAATCAACTAGCTGGAAATTCTCTCAAAAGCGAACCA
Organism: Littorina saxatilis; assembly: GCF_037325665.1. Taxonomy (NCBI): domain Eukaryota; kingdom Metazoa; phylum Mollusca; class Gastropoda; order Littorinimorpha; family Littorinidae; genus Littorina; species Littorina saxatilis. Next base: position 31,235,056 of record NC_090250.1, on the reverse strand, counting down.
TACAGCAGCCTAAAAGTAAATCAGTTTCATAATCATGTCCTATACACAGGGGAATGGGAGTGATCAAAATTTGATATGGCTGTTTTTGCATTAGCAGGGATGTCGTTAGGCATCGGACATCGGACATATACCGATTAAAAGGCTCAAATGTCCGATTCACATAGCCGCATGACGGTCAGATGTCCTATCGTTTTGAACTGAGTGCTGTCATTGTCCGATAACAACTCCATTCCTTCGGACAGCGCGATAATTATTTTATTTTCAAGATACACACATTTTTAAAACGCGACCGAGCACTCTCGCGTACAGGTGCACTGAAGTTGTGCAGTGCGGATCTTGCTTTTTCGGGAATTCCGAAACGTTTGTGACATGAGCCGTTTGGGCAGCACACTAGAGTTAGGAGTACGGGAGACAACTCCAACAGATTACAAGTCTTATGTCAGCTTTTGGTTTCAGTTCGAGACATTTTGAAGAAGCGCATTGAATTAGGACTCCCAAAGATCGACAAAAGCTGAACACCTTTGTCTTTCAACGGCATCCTGTGCTACGTTTGGGTCAAAAACCAGGTGAAAACACGCCAGGCGTCATTCTTGAAAATGACAGTGCCAATGACAGTGTCGCCGCTGAAACTGACACAACTACCAAAAGAGAAGTTTTGTCATTTGTACAGGACATGGTGTCGGCACAGCAGGAAATTCGCAGAAACGGTCTTTTAACTATTCATGGCCAACCCTGTTTAGTTGGTAAGATCAGAGATGAGACCAGCAAATGTTCAAAAAGTAGGAAAGTGAGCCGGGGTCCAGGGGCAACGCCCCGGTAGGGGGTTCAGGGGCTTCCCTGACGGAAAATGAATATTAGAATTATAAAGGCCATTTTGGGGCCTCTCCTGATAGCAAAAAATGAGATCATGCCTTTTTAAAAAGCTATAAAACCCACAAGAATAATATGTTTTAGCATTTTAAACAAAAGTGTGATTTATAACAATCACACACACACACAAAACTTTCCCCTTATTTTTTCAGTTGCTAATGAAAAATGAAACACCCGACTACATTCTCATCAACTAATTTCGGTGGTGCACTCGCCCTATCGAAAAAAGGACAAGAAGGGCAAAGCCCATACGACTCACATGCTTGACCTCGACCTTTAGGGTAACTAAACCTAGCAATGACATCATACACTAAGAACTGCTTTACACATTTTTCCTACCAAAATACATGTGACTTTGACCCAAGGTCAAGGTCATCCAAGGTCATGCAACACAAAGCTGTTAATTCAAGACATAGGAAGTACAATGGTGCTTATTGGCTCTTTCTACCATGAGATATGGTCACTTTTAGTGGTTCACTACCTTATTTTGGTCACATTTCATAAGGGTCAAAGTGACCTTGACCTTGATCATATGTGACCAAATGTGTCTCATGATGAAAGCATAACATGTGCCCCACATAATTTTTAAGTTTGAAACAGTTATCTTCCATAGTTCAGAGTCAAGGTCACTTCAAAATATGTATACAATCCAACTTTGAAGAGCTCCTGTGACCTTGACCTTGAAGCAAGGTAAACCAAACTGGTATCAAAAGATGGGGCTTACTTTGCCCTATATATCATATGTAGGTGAGGTATTGAATCTCAAAAACTTCAGAGAAAATGGGAAAAATGTGAAAAATAGCTGTTTTTTAGGCAACATTTATGGCCCCTGCGACCTTGACCTTGAAGCAAGGTCAAGATGCTATGTATGTTTTTTGGGGCCTTGTCATCATACACCATCTTGCCAAATTTGGTACTGATAGACTGAATAGTGTCCAAGAAATATCCAACGTTAAAGTTTTCCGGACGGACGGACGGACGTCCGGACGGACGGACGGACGGACGGACGGACGACTCGGGTGAGTACATAGACTCACTTTTGCTTCGCATGTGAGTCAAAAAATGACAAAAGTTCGTTTGCATTTATTTTATAGAATTCTCGCGACCTGGCGAAAAAAATGTCGATGCACCTCTAGCCCTATGTATCTGCTAGTGGTACCGGTCAGTATCGTCCACAACCAACCACTCAAATCGACGTACTTTGCCGTAACCTGACCCTGGGGTCCGGAGCCAAATCGCCGACCGGATTTTTGAGTGGGCGTGGTTTGCAGCGAGAGTTATCTTTTCCTAGCTTGCCCCATGCATAGATGCTACACCAAGTCCGTATTTCACCAAGCAGTGGCCGTTGTCGCACCACGTGCACACGGCCTGACCGGGAATGGATATCTTGGCGATACTGTCGCCAATGAGCTGGCGCCTTTCTTTCTTGTTGATAGTGACAGTCACTTCTTCTGACAGCCAGTTGGCTTTCCACTTGTTTTTCACACTTTGGTGGTCGATCGTAAGAGCTTCCACAGCCGACAAAACAATACGGAATCCAGACGCCTTTTTCACCTTCGGCGTTTGGAGATCGGCAGCCAATCAAAACAACCCACAAACCGCCATCGGTGAATAATTAAGCCCCGCCGATAATCGTCGGAGATCGACAGCCAATCAAACGCGACCCATGATACTACTATGGGTTCACGCGAGTGCTGGGGTGCGAATGCACTGACTTCAGACGCAGACAGCTTCAGCTGAACGGTTCATACCACCACCCCCCTCCCCCCTTTTTTCTCAACGAATTTGCATCGATCTCAAGAATGGTCTGTGAGCTAAGGAAAATATCGGAATTCCGATAAAAATCGGACCAGTCCCATGTCTGTAAGATATTGACAGCAAAGAGACCATACTGCTTTGTCAAATCTGTGTTGAAACGGAATTTTTTTTCTCAGTATTTCATTTTCTAATTCTAGTCAAATCTTGCAGTTTGTGAGACAATCAAAAAAAGAGTACCGAACGTTTTTGTTGCTTTTTAGTTGTTTGTTTCTTTTTGTGTGTTCTATTTGAAACTAAATAAATAAAACAATGTATGCAAAAATGGTCGGTGAAAATACTACATGTATATATGTGTGTGTGTTGAAGCATGTGTGCGTGCATATGATTTTGGAGCCATTCCATGGAAAGTGTTTTTCACAAAATTACGATGTCCTATTGAAATTTGTGAAAGCGGTCAAATGTCCTATTGATGCTGAAGAGCTCAGGACATTAAAATTGTCCTATAGGTGTGAATTTGTAACAACATCCCTGCATTAGCAAAGTACTGGAGAGGGAAATTAAACAAACTTGTCCCAAACAGAGTTGTACGAGTACAGAATCTTTAAAAAATACAAATTTTAAGAAATTAAAAAAAGAATCAGTACTTGTCTGTTTTACTGTTTACAAAACTCATTCCTGTCGTCAAAATGTCATTCATCATATGTAATTGTTCACTCCTTTTACCAAGTGTGCACCAAACAAAAAAACAAAAACATCAGTTTCAAGTACACTTTCCATACAGGAATAAGAAACCAACAACTTAAGTCCGACTCTGATGGTTCACTTTGTGCGAGAAAACATAACCAAAGAAAGTTAACTCTTTTTCTCAGACCTGAAAAGTTTCTGGTCGAGTACATTACATCGCAACCCAGAGCATATCCAAAGTCTGCTGTTGAAAACATGCATCATCTTATACATGTATTTTGTCTACATTTCCATTTTACACAAAATGCTATGGAAAGAATCATCATGGTTTAAAACCCTTCAGGACACTTCATTCTCTTAAACTATATCATAGCCTTTGCTACGAACATATACATTCTTATAATACTAGACTACCCAGTAATGAGAAGAAACCATGCCTAGTAGTCTGCTCAAAACATGAACTAGGTTGTCACACACCATCACAAATGGAGGAAAAAAAGAGAATAAAAAACGCTTTCTTAAAAAGGCTGAAACAGAAGACCTAAAAATTCAGGAAAAGAAAAAACAAAAGAATGGTCTGACATGACACAATGCCAGCAGGAAGCCTGGCGGCACAAAGCTACATACATTTAAAGGTGGTCGTCTACATTTTTTGCTTTTTTTCAATAATCTTATGGTTAGATTTCGATACAAAATTATGTCAAATGATGAATGAACCATGGGGAAAAAAGTTATAGAAAAAAAAATATGTAAAAAAAGATTTTATTTTTGGGTAGCGTGAGTCACGCTTCCAATATTTTGTTTTCTGTTTGCTGAGAACATGTGCTTTGCCTAAAAATACTGACCAATCAAATTCATGTCACTATGCTTATTGCCACGCCCAAACAAGTGCAGCACGCTTTTTTTTAAACGCACGAAATGCACAGGATTTGAGAGGAGTTTTGCGCTTGGCATTTTCCAAATAAGGATATCCTATGAAGAGACCAAAAAGCAATGTACTCACGTTAAAATGACGAGCACGGGACGAATAACAGCGACGTTTCGACCTAAGGGTCTTCTTCAGGCACAAAAACACAAAAATACACACACAAAAAAGAAGAAGAAAGACGATAGAACAGATAAAGAGGAGAATAACTGACAAAACAACTGCACTGCACAAACCAACAAATGTTCTTTTTTGTGTGTGTATTTTTGTGTTTTTGTGCCTGAAGAAGACCCTTAGGTCAAAACGTCGCTGTAATTCGTTCCGTGTTTGTCATTTTAACGTGAGTACATTGCTTTATGGTCTCTTCATTGTTCCCTCTCACGTGGAGTCGCCATTGTTTAATGATATCCTATGAGTACTACGCTGGAATACTACAATGAATTTTCAAACGGCTACACTGGCTTCGTCTTTCCTGATCGAAAGGGGGTGTATTGTTGATATTTGTAGATAATAGACTCTGCATTTTAATGGTCAAATGGCGATTTCAGTATAAAAATGTAGACAAGGACCTTTAAGTTTAAGCTTTCTACTGCTGAAAACGATTCCACACCAAATCTTTACGCTATGTAACAAATCATCTGAGCAAAGTCAAGCAATACAGGACAACTTACGGTCAAATGGATCAGGAATGGAAGGGAAGCCTGGAGGAGGTACACCCATGCCTGTGTAACAATCCACAACTGTTATAGTCACGTTAATAAACTTTTATCTCAAAACGAATTCAGTGGAGACTATTCAATGAAAATCAAAATGAAATGAGCACACACGTTCACACACACACACACACACACACAAGTTCACATCCACACACATGTTCACACACACGCATGCAGTCACATCCGCCCCCGCACACACATACACACACAAAGCACTACATCTGACCAGTTACACAAGCACACAATACATCACATACATGAGCACTCACAAACATACACAGACATTTTCATGCCTTCAAACTAACACACAAACAATTGAGTACAGTCGAACTCGCTTAAGACGAATCACTGGGGGTCGGAAAAAAGTTTGTCTTAACCAAAATTCGTATTAAGAAAATTGATTGATTTTTTTTTTTAATTTTTTAAAAAAAAAATTTTTTTAAGTCTTATACATTTTATGGTGTTTCAATTTGTTTCTTTCGCAACTTTCATGCTGCTTCACGTTTGAACAATAAAGTGACATAATCAGTTACATGTTCATGTGTGTCTCATGTTGAGTGATGATTGTTGAGTTTGAGTGAGAGTGAGCACACAGATGTTTCATCCAGTTGTTACGTTTTTGGTCACACACACACACACACACACACTGACACTGTCCACATTCGCGGTGTTCCTATCACTTGTCCGGAATCACTTACCTTGGCGACGGGTAGCAAACCTTGGTCAATTTAGTTTTTTTTTCTTTTTTGGTTGCGACATGATGTTCAAATCCAAATCGAAAGCACTCACTGACTGATAAACTATCGCGAACCGGCGAACGCAAACGTTGAGAGTGTGATTTCCCCTCTGGCATCTATATTTTTTGGCAATGGCTTCCATTCAAAACATTGATGTTTCGTTTTTGGTATTCGCGAAGGAAATAAACGTCAGTCAGTCATTTATGTTCAGTGTCTGAGCTATCAATCACTTTGATTCTAAATTTAAAATTGTTTAGTGAGTACAGTGTAATCAATTTAACTTTATTCAGTGATCGGTTGAGCGATGGTTCAAGCAGTCCACGCAAGGGAAGACTTTGACACATGTATTCAAACTTCTCAAATTCCCATGATATGTCGATCTCGGGACGAGTTTAAAGATTTCGTCATAAGCGTGAGTAAATTACAGACATTATGCATGCTTGGGAATCCAAAAAGTGCTCGTTATAAGCATAAATTCGTTACAAAGAATTCGTTTCAAGCATTTTTTTTAAGCATGAAGAAAGAGGTATTCAGTTGGGAACTTAAAACTAATACGTTATAAGTCAAAATTCGTAACTAGCGTGTTCGTTTTAGGTGGGTTCGACTGTATTCAGCTGATAGTTTGGTCTTTACTTTTACATTCAAACATTCAGACTCCTTTCATATCACACCTCTACTTTATCACTCTCAAATGCACATGCATACACACACAATCATACTCACATGTACATGTGTACATACACAATCATACTCACACTCACATACATATGCGTGCGCACAATCATACTCACACTCTAATATGCGCACACACAACAAATATCTCTGTCTCTCACACAACAGACTACATACCTGGTGGAGGCATCCCATGTGGGGGTGGCATGCCAGGTGGGGGGATGGAATAATCCAGAGGAGGTAAGTGGGGAGGGGGGATGCTGGTGGGAGGCATTCCTGACACTGGTAAGAATTTACGCCCCCTGCACAAATAACAAGAACACATGAAGTCGCAGAAACAGGGACTAAAGCAAAAGGCACAAAACTAAAATGAATAAAAACCAAGAAAAAACAGTAAACAATCTCAGAAAAAAAGTCTTAACAACAACTACAAATGTACAAAACTCTAGCAAAAGCAGTAAACAATTTCAGAGGACAACGAATGCAAATAAACACATGTTCAAATGCATAAGTCATCACACACAAAAAATATTCCTAACAATTTTTTTTACAAAAGCATGCAGAATCTTGCTGAAAGTGAAATTTGGAAAAAAAATATCATGACTAAAGTTGAAGCCTAATGCGTACATGTCACCAGCAGAAAGCTTGGTTTAGTTACAATTATGCATGTCTGTAAGGTCTGTAACATCCTTATTTCAAGGCAAGCGACTGTTATCAAACCGAATGACTGATTTGAACAATTCTTTCTACAATATAAAATGTACATGCTGGACTTCAAAATGAGCCCTCACTTCATTTCAACTCAGCATGTCTGTTCACAGTAATTCGACCACGGCAAGACCAACACAAGCCTCCCTGATTCAAAGAAAGTTTGCTCTATTTTTTAGAACTTCTGGAAATCAGGAGAGTTCACTTTCAAACTCCTCAGGATGTGAAAGAAAAAGTTGGAGCCAAGCACTGATGCCAATTGGTTGAAATTATAAAATTTCAAAAATAAATTTTGATTTAATTAATATACTTACCAACTCACATAGATAGCATTAACTTCAGTTAAAGTGCTAGGACACTGAACTACGCTTCACCCCAAAGGGGAAGCAACCCCCTAAAAAAGAACGTCATTGACCTATAACCCAAGCTATACAAGAGTCGAGGTCATACCGTCACGTGACCTATCACGCGTGACTCGACCACCGCCTATGTTAGAAACTCACTCCTACTGAAGTGATCTGTTCATTTTTAGGGAAACCCTAAGCAATAACTTCGTTTTGTGATAAGACATGGAAGCACTCTTACATGGCAACGTGGGGAAATAACTCTGAAACAAAAACCGTATGCCATATAAGGCATGGTATTTGGTGATTATTTACACTACCGGTGTACTGCGCCTGCGCAGGATGTATACCGGTGAAACTCATTCCGTATTGAAACATATAACCCCTTAAAAAAATTTGCGGGGCAGGCTGGGAGGGAATCCAATATGTGAGTTGGTAAGTATATTAATTAAATCAAAATTTATTTTTGAAATTTTATATTAAATTACATATTCTTACGCAACTCACATAGATAGCAGATTGCTAATTTAGGTGGTGGGCAAATGAACTCATAGTTAACATCTTGCAAGTATCTGGCCTGTAGCTACAATAGCTGGCAAACCGAAATTACTGTTCTGCCGAGCACCAGATACGTTCCCAGGAACACATAAAAAGACATCTTCTGCAGAAGATGTCTAGTAGATGTGTATTAAAACAGCGGGTACTTAAAATACCCCGCCGATAGAAAACTCATGACTACGTCCTTGAACGGTCAATAAGCTGCATTCATGACTTATGTAAGTCTCTCAGACTTGAGAACAGATAAAGAAGAGGCCTATACACTCTGACCTCTTGAGCCCGTGCTGCCTGAAAAGGGAGGACTGACTGCCCCCCCCCCCCCTTTTCCCTGCCACCACTGTAGGCATGCCTAATCAATGTGGCAGTCCATTTAGCTAAAAGTTGACTTCACTAAATCATTGCCTCTAGAAGTGTTGATGGAAATAAACAAAAGCCTTTGTTCTGGTGATCTAAACAGATCAGTTTGTTTGTTTATTTGTTGCTTAACGTCCAGCCGACTACGCAGAGCCATATCAGGACGAGGAAGGAGGGGATGAAGGGGGCCACTTGTCAAGCGAGTCAGAAATATATTTAAACTCGAAATGTACAATTGGTTAAATATGGCTCTAGCAGAGCCAAAATATTGCAAATTGGTAGAATTGTATTATCGGATCTGGTTACTCCTGTTTCTGCTTATTTGTCAGAAATTTTGAATTAAACCTAAGCGCTATAGATCAGTCTTTCTCCAAAGAGATGTCTAAAGCAAAAACCAGACAGAAAATGCACTTACTCGCACTTCTCTCAGAAGCTACTAGAGTAAGTATGACGGCTTCCCGTATTTAGAATAACAAGGCTAATTTGTCAAGGATTAAACAATCCGAACTCAAAAACTCCGAAACTGGGAGCGAATCCCAAGCCTGGACTGGAGATTTGCTTTCAGCAAACCAAAGGGAGGTTCCCTTAATCACGCTGGCTAAAAAGAACCCAAGTGAAAAAATTTTGCGACCTAGCTGTGTCAGTGCAACTGATATCGCATAAAGTCTTAATTCAGAGACGTGGGAGAAAATTCGGAAAGCCAGGATAGGTGGTTCGCCACCCGCATTGAACGGAGAGAAGTGGAGTTCTTTCCGTTAATAGTACGCCAATTGTTCCAAGCCAGTCAAAGTGACACAAAAACGAAGACGCTGAACCCCTATGAAATCTCTAGACCAAATCCAGAGTTGAGGCAGAAGCCCCTGAGCGTCTCAATGATTCCCGTACAGTAGACACCCGTGTGGCTCGAGTGTAAAAAAACGGCGCCCTCTTGCCAGCCTAAAGGACTGGCAACCAAGATTGAGTGGGCCCATAATGTGCGACCAACAGGCCGCTCAAAGTAAAATTGAGAGTATTATCCGGGAACGGGGAGACGAACATTTAGCAGAAGGTGATAGTACCGAGAGGCAAAACTTCTACCAGCGGCTTCTCCAAATTCACCAGAAGGAGTAGAAGCGTGTAGCGAGATAGAGTCCAATCCAAGTGGACATTCCTGGCCGGCTGACTAGAGTCTGCCAAGACCTAGAGCCTCTCAGAAAGGTACCTCCCTGCTAATAAGATTTCGTGGTGGTAAAAGCCACATCAAAACCTCGCATGCTCGCTGTGGCAGTGATAGGGAGCGAGATGCCACCCCCTGCTTATTGAGATAAAAGACCACTGTGGTGTTGTCTGATTGAATCAACACATGTTATCCCCTGACAAGGGGAAAGAATTCCACAAGAGACAGAACTGCTTCCCTGGTGGAGAGAGAACCAACGGGAACGCCCTGTATGAGCAGTGGTGTGAGAATCCAAAGATTGGTTGTGTCTGTGAACCAGTCAAGAAAAGACACTAACATGTTCCGGCTCTTCATTTGATTGCTTAGAAAACGAAACCAGAGCCCCGAAGATCTGAATTAAATAAAAAGTAGCCACTTCCGATCTATTTTGTATATCCGAAGGTGGAAGTAAACATAGGCACGATCTATATAAGTGACCCAACAGGAAGGGCCCCAGTGCCTCCCTCAATAAAGTGAGAGTCCTAATCGCCCCTCCAGCCGCTGTGGGAAAACACAGAGGCAGAGAGAAGAGTGGCCGAACGCTAATACTCCAGTTGACAAGTGCCAAGAGTATGCAAGAAAGCGTGCTATTGTTTGCCCACTGAACCCTACCGCTAAATCGCCTCGAGGAGATAAAGTGGTGGGTATTAACTTTTGGCACCGTGCCACGCCGAGAAGAAGATAATAAACCAAAGCTGAGAAAGGCCAGCTTAGCGCTTTTCTCTGATAAGAAATGCCGAGGCCTGCCGTGGGCTTTTCCTTTTGATGTGAGATTCTCTCTGTTAAAGAAGAGTCCGCGTGCAAAGAGGAGGATTCGCAAAGAAAACCCTCGAGCAAGGAAGAGATTTAAGTCTCACCGACAGAACAATACTGTCGGCCGAGGCCTTTTCCCAGACGAACAGCGAAGCTAAACCCTTTGAATATGTGTGCCGACAGAACACAAAGGCATCCCGTGAGTACGAAACCGCACAAGGGAAAGAACGAATCAAAGTCTTGTACCAAGACGATAATAGAAAGAAGTGCGGCCACGATCTTCCACAGCCAGGAGATTGACAACAGACAATTTCTCCTTGCTATGAACCTTAAGATGTATGATCGACAAGTACGGTGCAACCGGAAGCGGTTCCGTAGTACGAAGAAAAGAATAAACTAAGTTCTTAGGCTTGGTGTAACCTAGGCCTACGGATATCGCTCAGCGAGTGAAGCGTTACTTGAGCGGGTGACGCAAGCGAAAGCAACGCCGCATCGCTGCCCACAAAGGAAGTGATAGAAAGGAGAAACATATGAGAAAACTTCCACAAGTTCAAATTCTAGAGCCAGACAAGAAAGCGTCCCTGCGTGTGTAAACCGCATGTGCGTACAACCGTGCCGCGACTGACATTTGTCCGGCTGAAACCTTAGCCAAAGAGGCCAGGAGTATGAGGACGTCTTTCACGCTAGAGTCGTTTCGAAAATCGAAAGGATTCAACGACCCCGCGACCGACCGCGAAAGAGATCGAAGAAGTGTCTCTGAAAGAGACGCAAGTACCAACGAGTATCTTCCCGTCTCCTCCAAACCAAGTAACGCGCCTTCAGAGTAAGCACAAGTTTTGTCCAAACTATAGACATCTTCCCTGAGATTAGCCAACTCCGGAGTGACCGGAAGCGGTGCACTCGGCAAAGCGTAAGTCTCAATAAGACTGTGATGACGACGGGAGAGAGCAAACTTGCGTGAATGAAACGAAGTGCTCGCTTCCGTAACTGGTCTGAGGCAAACCATGGCTGAGCAGCATCAGGAACCTGACCGTGTGCAGCCAGTAAAGGCACAGTATCCACAGGCAAGCTATTCTCAGAACCCGAAGTTCTAGCCAGCACCTTGGAAAGTTCGTAAGCAACAGAAGGAGACTCGCTAAAACGATATCCCTGAACTTCCGTTAAGGCAGGGCGGAAATCACCCACCGCTGAGGGTGGTGGTGCCGCAGAGCTCGTCATAGCTGTCACCCCTTCAGCGAAGTACTTGGCAGACACCTGAGCTGCAGTAACCATAGCTGGTTAAAGTTTGAGTGACAACTTGACATCAACTTCCTCCTCAGAAACTGAGTGAGAATCGTCGAACTCCGAATCTGCTGAGGCTGGACCGTGAAATTCGCTGTGACAAGCTGCGTCACTAAAACGATCCACCACAGGCGAGGCTGATTGCAAAACGGAAGAACCGTGCAAAGCCTGCCCGAAAGCAGCTTCCTGCCCAAAAGGGGGAAGTTGAGACATGTACACATTCACCGAGACATAAAAGTCTGCCCGTGAGTACATCTGTCTCGTTGTCCGGTGTCGACCCCCCGTGAGTTCCGCCTCTTAAAAAGAGCGATAGCCTCCGGGAGAGTCGAACTTTCACTCCCCAGCCTCAGCGGGGGAGCTACTAGTTCCGGCCCAACTTGTTGTCCGGTGTTGACCCCCCGTGAGTTCCGCCTCTTAAAAAAGAGCGATAGCCTCCGGGAAAGTCAAACTTTCACCCCCCAGCCGCGGCGGGGGGGCTACTAGTTCCGGCCCAACTGGAACACTTTCACCAGAGAACCTGGCTACCGGTGAACCTGACTAACCTGTAGAGCGTGAACGCTCCTCGTATGAAGTAAACACACTCCTCTGCGTGCACGTCAGCCGAAGAGACTGTGCATGAAGGCGGAACCTCGATGCGTGACAACAAACTGCGTCGCCCACTCCCGCCGGGAGCGAGCGCAAACTCGACGAATGGCAACATGTTATACATTTGGGTCGAAAACATCTCAAAAAGGGAAGCAAACTATCTTTAACACAAGTAATCTCTTTCCCACTGCGTTTGCCTTGGCTGAAGTAACCTAAATTTAACCTGCTTCAGCACTGGCATGATTGGATTCATAGGGTCCAAAATTTAACAGACATTCTTTCTTTCTTCTTTATATGTTGTTTAACGTCGTTTTCAACCATACAAGGTTATTTAACAGACGCAAAAGTTAGAGAAGCTGGGTCAAGAACGGAAATGGTAGTGCCTTTGCCTTTCTCTTTATGCGAAACGTAAAAGGAGAAACCTCAGCAGCTACTGACTAGTCTGTGGTTTCTAATTCTCCTTGTCAGCCATTGCTGACAAAAACCAGTCTGAGTTATGATATTGATAAACAACAATCAGACCGAACAACGGAGAAAGAAAGAAACGCAAGCAAAAGCAAATAAATTAGAACGAGCTCACCCAAACTTGTGCATGAGAAGCAGGGACCTGTAGACGGGGTGAAACACTGTCCAGAAGACAGTAGGCTAAAAGCCTGCAGCGTAGTGTAAAAAGCGTCCGAGCTACTTGGTGGCTGAAGTAGGAGTGAGTTTCTAACATAGGCGGTGGTCGAGTCACGCGTGATAGGTCACGTGACGGTATGACCTCGACTCTTGTATAGCTTGGGTTATAGGTCAATGCCGTTCTTTTTTAGGGGGTTGCTTCCCCTTTGGGGTGAAGCGTAGTTCAGTGTCCTAGCACTTTAACTGAAGTTAATGCTATCTATGTGAGTTGCGTAAGAATATGTAATTTAATGAGATTTTTTTTAAGATTTCACAAATCCGAAGCAGTGCTTGGTTTTCACCCCGTTACACACTTTCTTATGCACACCACCCTGCTTCCCTGTAGTGACTTACATTTGTGGAGGAGGAGGGGCCACAACTCCAGCAACAGGGATGGGGTCCCCCTCGTCGGGTCGCCGAGAGTTATTAGCTGTTCCCCCGATAACATTGATGGTCCCCACTTGTGGCTGTGAGATCACTTGTGGACGACTTCTGGCCATGGGTATGACTGATGAATTTCAACAACATTTCAATTATCTCCTACTGGTATTTTGAGATGTGACTTCATGACAGTGTAAGTGTAACTCTCCTTTTTTTAGACCCCCTGAATAATGAATACAGTGGAACCCCATTTTAAGACCCCCAATTTAAGACTCCCTCCCTTTTGAGACCTTATTTTTTCAGATTTTCTGTTCATAACCTGTGTAAATTTATCCCCATTTTCAGACTCCCTCCTTATTAAGACCTGATTTTTTCAGATTTTGGAGGTCTTAAAAGGGGGGTTCCACTGTACTACTTAACCCCCTATCAAGACCCTCTTTTTCTGTTCACAATCTCTGCAAATTAAACCCATATTAAGACCCGATTTTCTCATATTTTTGGAGGTCTTAAAAAGGAGGGGAGGAGGGGGATCCACTCTATCAGTAGCTAACTATTTCTAGAATTTTCACTACGTCAGTTTCTCTTGGGTTTATCATCCCTTAAATATCACTGATAAACACAAGGAGGTAAACTATTCAGTAGGAAGACCTGCTTTGTTCTCATCAATGCTAACCACGTTCAGCTAAACTTATTGAATTAACAAATTTCATTATGTGGCTAATAGCCATTTCAACAACTAATTATCACCACTAAACATGACCACAAGGTGGCATAAATTACACAAAGCAATCTTTATTTCATTGGTACAATTTGTATACAAAAGGTTTGTTTTAAACTTACTTGTTGGCTCTCTTGTTGTAGTTATACTGTGACTATCCAGAACAATTGGCGTCTGAAAAAAAGAACTCATACATTAACACACACACACACACCTCAAGCAAAGGCTCCTTTTTAGCCCTTTCTTTGAAAAAAACAAAACCCCTGACATTTAAGCACCAAGCATAAGTCTATGTGCCAGAATTGTAAGCTTTTACAACTTCCAAAGACATTACATGGCATGCAAGAGCTGAAGAAGTATACAAAGAAATCCTCACTCAAATCTTCTACAGCAGTCCCTCTCATGAACGGACACCCTTGGGCCATAGCAAAACTGTCCGTACATTGCAGGTGTCCGGTCACGGGAGGGGTGACCACACAACCCCCTCCCCCATACACTCACACAGAGACACACAAACAACAGGATTGAGTCTATGATAATCACTTCTTGTGGCTACTAAACAATAACAATAAACTCCTAATACTTCTTTAAACGTTCTGTAAAAAGGATTTGTATGAAAAGTGTTGAAAAGAAGAGATAAAATAAATCCTCAAGGCAGTGAACACACTCACCATGCACTGACATACGAAAGCAGCCACACAAACACAGCACAGAGGAGCGTGTGCAGATGCTTTGCAAGAATAAGCTTGAAAACCAGTTTGAATAAATAGCAGCAGATAGAGCTGCATGTCATAATCATGTAATTTATTTTTTTCTTGTCTGGCTTTATTGACTGCATGCCGATCATGTGGCATGGCAGTGACTTTTCACTCTTCAGTCGGAAATACACTGTACATAACACAGCTCCCATTCTCCCTCACTAATGCCTACCCCAAGCCGTGACAACTGATGCTTGGAAATTGTGTGGAAGAGTACACCTCTCTATTTCTCTCCAATGCTCTTCCTGCTGACATGCAGTGACACCGGACACCCCACAGAGTTTAGCCAGCTAACCCTCCACACCCCCCCCCCTTCCTCTCTCTCTCCCTCCCTCCAGCCATGTACTGTTGGGGGCTGTGGCCAGAGAGGCCAGCTGCACTATTCACTCAGAGCAAAACCAGTTGACAGTGTCGTAACTTTTGACAAAGCAAGACAACTGAAGGGTTCATAGATTACGCAACCGACTCACTGGTCAAGGCTGAGGGGAAACAAGAGTATCTTGTCAATGAAAGAGGTTAGGCCTACACACAGACACACGATGCTGAGAACTGTGGCCGGTTTTTCACTCACTTTCGCTCAGGACCTTCATCGACTGTGGTTTCTGTTGTTTACGTCCAACAGACAAGAATAAAGAGCTCAGTGCAGTTTCATGTTGGCATCTTCGCATGTACTCCACTCCGGACCAAAACTACCCCCCCTCCTCAGTGATGGGTACACGTGCACTCAAGTTATCAGTGACTGTCATCACGCCATTGCGGCTGTGATCTTTGTACCAAGAACCGGACTGCTCTGTTATCGATTTTGTTGTGGTGATAATTTGACGATGGTCTGTCCGTACATTGGAGGTATGACCTGCTGTTGGGACCGAAAATGAGTGTCCGCGTCCACGTTTTGCAGGTGTCCGTTTAAGGGGGGGCAAATATAGAAGGAAAACACTCCGTGCCGAGCAAATGTGTCCGTACATGTCAGGTGTCCGCTCACGCCGGGGGCCGTACATTGCAGGGACTGCTGTACCACAGAAATACAAACACTTTTAAAGCAAGAGAAAGAATGCATGTTAGTGTCCAAATAAGTGTGAAAATGTGCTGTATGCAGCTGTGTTTGTAACAGCAAGGATGTTCATTTTATCAAACTAGCATTGAAGAAAAACAGTTCCGTGAGTGTGACTAATAAAACCTACACAGACACACGGGACATTCAGTGAGTCAATCAAGTTCAAGACAAAGCAGATAACAGTTAACACTCACCACAGTTTTAGTAACGCCTTCGTTAAAGGCCCTGAGACGTCTCTGTTTATCACAATACTGCTGCCACGTCTCCTCTGTGAAGCCATAGTTGAAGTAATCTGTGATGTCAGCACCTGGAGAGAACAAACATTCAGTGAACTTCAACTACTCCCTTTAGTACAGAACATCCCACTAATATGGTCATAAAGTCTTCAGATGTGTACACATTCTTCACCAACAAACTACATGTAGTTCAAATTGTTTAAAAAAAATCTACATAAATTAGCTTTAATAGTTGGATCAATACTATCAATATCACACAGCAAGAAAACATAACAAATCTTGATAGTGATGCCTTACAATTGCTGTACACTGCTGCAGTGTATGGGGAATCAAGAATCTAAAACACACATAGAAAAGGCCAACAAATGTCTAAGGAGAAATATGGAGGTCCAAGAACTCAGATCTATGTATGCAAGTGCCTGTAAGTCTAAGTAATACAACAGCCATCATTTACCTGGTTTCCTCCACGGCTTCTCCTCAGCTTCAATACTGTTGAGATCAAATTCGTAGACAGGTACGCTGTTAATGGTGCCCTGCGCGTCTATGTCGATGCCTTTTGCTGTCCCTGCTGGCTTGGTGCCTGTAGCTGCAAGTTCAACACATGGTTTAGCGGCTCATGTAATAACTGATCTGTTCCTCAAACATAAACCTCAAAGGACTTGGAAATAATCACGGTGACGTAAGAAAGGTTGACATTAGTATATTAATTTTGACACATAATGCCTTTAAATTTAATGACCACAACCCTAAATCTTAAAACACACCTAACCTACTATCTACTGTCACAAAACTGTGCTATCAAGAAGTCTACCATATTTCACGCCAAATGCAACACCATAGCCCTATCCAAACCAATCCTTTAAGTTCAGAATCCAACAGAATTACAGCAACAAAAAGTTGTCAGCATCTCAAACTTAAACTGTCAAAGACCACATGATGCATCGGTAATGTATTCGTTTGATGTAAACAAAAAATACGCTGATGATAACCTTATCTACCATTACTAAAGGCTGGGTATCATTCATTCAATGAATGATGCACCCATACATAAATGTGAAGCTTTACAAACTGACAGTGACACACAGCACTAAATAAAATACAACTCACAAAGACATCCGAGTTTTGCTTTAACACACACACTAACACACAAGTACATACCTGCTGCAGGTTTCTGGTAGTTACTTCCACTTTTGAACAGATTCCTGGGTTGCCTGGATTGCAGAAAAGATTCAAAACTAGTACAGTCCTGTTAGTATTAGTACTGTAAACAAAACTGCAAGATCGAACTCTGCTGATAAAAATCGATGCAGTATGGCAACCACTACCAAGGAGTGTATATTCGAAAATTTTTATCTAAATTTTGATTTGATTAATATACTTACCCGAATCACATGATTAGCATTGACCCACTTCGATGCATAGGTTATGATAAAAGCTACCCCGTCTAGGTATAAGGGGAGCAACCCCAACTAAAAAAGTGACTGCACCAGCATGACTGACACCCTGGGTTACGTCCCATGTAGCCTACTACGTCATCAATGGTGCTGGTCACGTGATACCCCTTCAATCGACTAATTGAACATCAAAAATCGTGCGGGGCAGGAGGGAGGGAATTACCCATGTGATTCGGGTAAGTATATTAATCAAATCAAAATTTAGATAAAAATTTTCGATTATAATTACATATTCTTACGCCGAATCACATGATTAGCAGATAACTCCAACCAGGCGGTGGGTAAGATCAAAGAAGTTCAAACCCACTCTTAAAATCTGGAGAGGCATTGTCCCGCTGCCACCAAAGCAGGAAGGGACCTAGATCCATCGTTACAGATAGATCCATACTGCCAGAAGGCAGCAATGTCTCCCTATTAAACTGATAAAGACAAAAGCCGAGCACCAGTAAGCTGTGTGCAGGACATCATCCAACCTCCCAGACCGTAAAACGGCCGAGGAGGAGGCCCAGGCCCTGGAAAAAGAGCTCGGGCTGAGCCTAGGGGAAAGATAGCCGAAAGCTACGCCAAGGCGGAGGGGAAGAGAATCCCTCGCCAAAAAACTGGCCCACTGCCAAACATCAGGGAAAGAGCCGGTGAGAAAGAAAACATCTAGCTCACTCTAAAACCCTTGCCAGGAACTGGCCCACTGCCAAAAGACAGAACGGGGACCGAGAACCAACCTAAATGACAGTCGCAATGCCGCTCAGGCAAAAAAGCGAAAGACAGCATCAGAGAGCCCGTAAGCTGTGCTCAGCACTTCTTGCCATCTCCTGAACCATAAAGGGGCTCAAGTCTTGAATAACCCGAGCCGAGTAGAGGGGCAGACAAGCTGCCCCCCCCCCCCCCCTTACTATTGGAAGGAAAAGCCAAAAACCCTGGAAACGACAAGCGTAAGGTTGACCGATCATAAATGAAAAGCACCAACCTTCCCCAGGACCGTAAGACAATCATGCCAAAGAAAAAGCCTTGGCATGGAGAGAGGCCCGAAAGGCCGGAGAGATAACGGTCAGCTCCAGAGAGGAGTGACCTGTTTCCTAGAAAGAGAGAGAGACGTCTGAGTACAAAAAACCAGAGTCAAACTCAAAGAAAAAACTCAGAAGAGACGGTCACCAGAAGTCCACTACCAGACCATGCAGAAGCACAGAGGGAGGTAAACAGAGGAAGAAGCGGCCTACGAAAAGTGTAAGCCGCCAGCAGAGCGGAGAACGCGATGGCCAAAGCCTGATGTGACCGGTGACTCTAACCAAAATGACTAAAGTCAGAGTGATCACAAAGCAGTCTGCTTGTAGGTAAACGAAAGAAAATCAAAAACCCAAAACAGAAACGAGGCTGGAAAGGAAAAACAGAAAACTGTGAAGCTAACCAGCCTTAAGACTCCCTGAACGAGAGTTCACAAGAAGAAGGGCCCGAAGAAATTTCGCGGCCGACCGAGCCCAGAAAATTCCTGAGTCTGGCTGAAAAACCAAACACGTCTGATACCTCAGAACCGAGAATCAGACACGGAACACAACAGGCAAGAGTCCGTAATAGTTGCCAGCGGTAGAAGGGTGACCGTAACAGGCAACCCACCCCACCGGAAGTCGACCCGACCCGCCTCCTGGCAGGATGAGGGAAAAGAGGAAGACACAAAATCTAGAGACACGGAGACCGTAGTCGCCCATGCCAGGCAGGAGACTATTACACGGGCTAAGGCTGAGAGCCGTAACGCCCGTAGACCCGCCACCAAAGATGCTGGGCTGAAAGCCCGCACCAAGAAACCAGAAAATTAACTAGACCTCTACCGAAAGGGGAGGTTTAGCCAATAAAGCTGAGAAAAGTGATAGGCCACAAGAATGACCCCTCACCATGCATTGCTAAAACCAATGCAAACTCAGTAAAATCTGAATGTAACCTCCGAGGCCACCTCAAGTAAACCTTAAGTTTGGACGAAACACCAGAACAAGTCCGATCGCTAGAGAAAGACAGAGTCAAAATCGGCGAAAAGCCCACTAGGACCAAGTCCAAAAGAGTAGACAACAACCACCACCACCAACGGATGAAATGGCTGTTGCACCAGCCGAGGCTGAAAAACCCGGATGCCCTAATGCAGGCTGTTGTTCCCAAAAAATACAGACTAAGACGTCTGTGCAAGGAAGAACCTCTCCGGATAAACCTGAGCTGAGGACTTAGCCTGAAAAAGCTGAGTCTGCTTAGGTAGAGCCCGTTTTGCTGCTTCAAAGCTTGGAGAGCAAAAGAAGAGACCTGAAGGTCCCTACACATCTATATCTCCTTGGAGGCCAGGAGGCCAGGGAGGCCTTGGAAGCCAGGAGACTTAAGAGGCCAGGAGGCCTTGGAGGCCCGGAGGCCATGGAGGCCAGGAGGCCTTGGAGACCAGGAGGCCAGGAGGCCTTGGAAGCCAGGAGACCTTAGAGGCCAGGAGGCCTAAGAGGCCAGGAGGCCTTGGAGACCAGGAGGCCTCAGAGGCCAGGAGGCCTTGGAGACCAGGAGGCCCGGAGGCCTTGGAAGCAAGGAGACCTTAGAGGCCAGGAGGCCTAAGAGGCCAGGAGGCCTTGGAGGCCATGGAGGCCTTGGAGACCAGGAGGCCTCAGAGGCCAGGAGGCCTTGGAGGCCTTGGAGGCCGGGAGGCCCTAGAGGCCAGGAGGCCTTGGGGGCCAGGAGGCCTAAGAGACCAGGAGGCTTCAGAGACCAGGAGGACTTGAAGGCCAGGAGGCCTTAGAGGCCAGGAGGCCGAAGAGAGACCCATCCACCGAGGGTGAAGAACTAAGGGTGTCTCATTGATTCCTCACAAACTAGGAATGGGCGAGGAACAAGTCCCGTCTGTACATGACCGTATGGGCATTGTGCAGAGAGGAAGGACTTCTCCGTTCTAAATTCGCCCTAGCAAAAGTGGAGAAAGCATCCCCTGCGTCCTGCTCTAAACTGAGAGTAAAGGGCGCAAAGAACTCCGTAAAGGAGTGTCTCCGAGATGGAAGCAAGTTCCAAAAGCTGTCTGCCCACTTCCTCAGAGGGGAAGAGAGTCTGCTCAGAGAGCAGGGGACTCAAAACGTTCCCCAAAGAAGAAGTTCCGGCGTGACCGGCAAAGGTGCACGCAGAGGGGCAAAAGACGACAGCAAATTCCGGGACATCTTGGGCAAAGGCAACCTCCTCTGAGCCGCTAATGTCCCGAAGCTGGGAAGGCCGGAGCCTGAAGCCCCTTTCCTGCAGGTCAACGGCCAAACTTCACCCCTGACTAAGAGGAGGATGAGAGGCGTCGAAGACCAAAGGCACAGGAAGTGAGGAGAACGGCAGAACCCACTACCGAAGTGTGTGGTAGCTGCTAATCCGCCTGAGGCAGGGAGCCTGCAAGCCCAAAGGGCACTGCTGACGAAAAAACCAGACTCAAACCAGATGGGACCATAGCAGGTCCACTATCCAGTGAGCCCCCACTTCCGGCCGGAGCCAGAAGCGCAGAGGTCGCGTACGACCACCGCCGTAAGGCAAGGTTCGAACTGAACGTGCCAGTAGCCTGTGCACTAACCAGTGAACCGATACCTCCAGCCGGAACTGGAAGCACAGCCGTCGCGTAGGGCAAGGCTCGAAACCGGACGTGACAGCAGTCTGTACACTAACCAGTGAACCTACGCTTCCGGCCGTAACCAGAAGCGGCGCTGTCGCGGACAACTGCTGAAGTAGGTAAAGGCTCGAACCAGAAGTGACAGCAACCTGAGCACTAACCAGTGAACCTACACTTCCGGCCGGAACCGGAAGCCCAGCTGACGTTGACGACTGCTGACGTAGGGTAAGGCCCAAACCGGACGTGACAGCGGCCTGTGCACTGCCGGTGAACCTACACTCCCGGCCGGAACCGGAAGCGCAGCTGCCGCGGACGACTGCTGACGTAAGGCAAGGCTCAAACCGGACGTGAACGCAGTCCGAACACTAGCCAGTGAGCCTTTTACTTCCGGCCTGAGCCGGAAGCAGCTGTCGCGGACGACTGCTGACGTAAGATGTGGGACGCACCGGACGTGACAGCAGGCTGCGCACGAGCGGAAGAACCACTGCTTCCGGCCGGAGCCGGAAGCCCAGCTGTCGCGTACAACTGCTGGTGTAAGGCGGGGTTCGGTCCGGACGTGAACGCAAGTCGCTCACTAGCCGGTGAACCCCTACTTCCTGCCAGAGCAGGAAGCCCAGCTGTCGGAACCGACTGCTGGAGTACGGAGAGGTTCTGACCCGACGTGAACGCAAGTCGCTCACTAGCAGGAGAACATCCGATTCCGGAAACCGGAAGTGCAGCTGCCGTAAACGGCTGCTGCAGACACCAACCTTGAAGTGGCCGGATCCCCGGAGGGACATGCACTGTTGCGCTACCGCAAGCGGAAGGCAACCAATGCCGGCCAGGAAGAGGAGAAGAAGATCCCCAAGGGACCGTCCAGAAACATCGCGGTGGACAGCAGCCTGGTCCGGAGAAGACCCAGCGTCTGAAGGAGAGAACGTCGCCTAACCCCCAGGCGGGGGGCAGAG
This sequence comes from Littorina saxatilis, assembly GCF_037325665.1. NCBI lineage: Eukaryota > Metazoa > Mollusca > Gastropoda > Littorinimorpha > Littorinidae > Littorina > Littorina saxatilis. The sequence goes on along the minus strand of NC_090250.1, from coordinate 31,213,116 downwards.
CTGGCGACGAAGTCCGCCGAGGCAAACCTCGCGAACGAGGGAATCTATTTCTGGAAATAAGCAAAAGATAAGTGCAGACCCCAGAGCCCGAGACTCTGGAGCCGAAACAGACGTAAAACGACAGCCTTGGAGGCCAAAACGGACGGCAGAGAGCCAGACGGCCAATCGTCCGTAACATAAAAAACGGCACAGAACAACGTAAAAACTTGCCTAAAATTGTGCCAACATGAACGACAAAGGCGTTCTTCAAAATAAGAGGCTGCTGAGGGATAGAGCTTAGCAGGGCCCAAGCCCTAACCCTCAGCCTTAGCTCCCTCTAATTCTCATTAACGGCCAAGTAAGCACCGAGAGAAAAATAATAAAACGACTGAAACTAGCAAAGTCCGAAAGGACGCCAGCCTTTCAGAAGCCAGCAAAGAGGGCAGCTAAAACCAGTTTAGGAGCTACCAAAGGCAGCTAAACAACTAGCTATACGAAGAGTTAAGCGTCCGAGTACGGACGAAAAATCAACATAACAACAACATGCTAGCTAAAAATGGCGACCAAGGAGGAAGCCACAAGTCTGAAAATAATAAAGTCCGTACAGACACAAACATTTCAGAAGCAAGCGAGCAAAAAAGATAAGCACGTACGTAAAAGCTACCGACGGCAGCTACAAAGCAAGCTACGACAGCGTTAATAGCCCGAACACGGCTAAAACAACAGAAGCCAGCCAACGTGCTAATGCAAATGGCGACCGTGAGGAAGCCAAACAACCGCTGAAAACTTCAGAGTCCAAAGGACATGCGAAATTCACAGCAGAAACAATAAAACATACAAGAAAATATGAACGATCTCACCAGCTGCAAGCCAGCAAGAAGTAGACGGGGGCCGAGGCCGGTGGGTGCCGTAGACACAAAACCAGCCAGAGCAAAAGCGAACACAACCGTCACCCTTGAGTGATAGTAGTCGATTGAAGGGGTATCACGTGACCAGCACCATTGATGACGTAGTAGGCTACATGGGACGTAACCCAGGGTGTCAGTCATGCTGGTGCAGTCACTTTTTTAGTTGGGGTTGCTCCCCTTATACCTAGACGGGGTAGCTTTTATCATAACCTATGCATCGAAGTGGGTCAATGCTAATCATGTGATTCGGCGTAAGAATATGTAATTATAATTTTGTATACATGTATTTACACTATCTTTATAATAAACTAAATATTGCTCCAATGATAACACATTTTATAGAAACAAAAAATACCAAACATACTCATTGACGCTCCAGGCTTTGATGTCTCCAATAGTGACTTGAACGTTATCCTCATCAGAATCATCATCGTCATCTTTCTCTTGTGACTCCCCTTCCTCCCCGCTCTGCACATATAAAATAATATTTGTGATTAATATATATAACAATATATAAAAGGTTCATAAAAATACATAACTATTTATCAGACATCTATTAACAACAATTCCAGATGCACGAACAACCAAATTACTGAGCTGTTTCGGAAAAAATGAAACTGTACAAATAGGCCGACTGCATACATATCATTAATAATTTCTTAAACAATATCTTGCAAAATCTAATAAATCTTTATCCTATCAAGTTTATACAAACCGCCCAACCAGAGGTTGGCTACATGTTCTTCTTTCATGGTTTTCTTTCTTTCTTGTAAATCAAATTAACACTCTTCACCTGAGTGTGTACACTGCACTTCTTTTTGGCGGCTTTTCGCAAAAAACACAAAGATGAAAAAAGTGAAAGAATACAGAACAAGTTTTGAATACCATTTCTCCTTCTTCCCTGTCCTCTTTCTTCACCACAACTCCATTCTGTACTGCAGGGACACCTCTGCTGAAAACAATGCATTTTTAAACAAATCTGGAAATTATCGACATGAACTATTATTATATATATACTCACTAAATTTTCTTGCTTGATTATTTGTAAAATAAGATATATGTTTCAGCTCCCTCCCTTCTCCGAAATTGGTGGCATCAACAATAGGACAACTCTGATACATAATAAGATTCAGAATAGGTATAGGCTGGAGCACTGACGAATCAGTTACTGAGCCCCCAGACTCAAGATATGGCGAGTCGGCTACGGAGCACCCAGGCTTCGGGAACCAGCACTATCCACAAGCTACCTTTTTTCCCAAAGACCGAGGAGTTAAAAAAAGATTTTGTTTTTAAAAGTTAAATTCCAAGCCCGGCGGTCTTTGGGTGTGTTTTTTCTTCTGGAGAAAGATTTATGGAGATCAGTTTTAGAATCAGGAAGACTTGTATCTCGGCAACAGCACAATCTTAAAGACTGACAGAAGCAATATACGTGGTTTGCAGGTGTCGGCTCTGTCAAATTTGATGCGAAGCAGACACGTTTTGCCATAACTGAAAAGAAATTTGTTTTTTTCTCTTGTTAATGATTTTAAGTATTGCATTTTACTATTTTTTAGTAATAAATCAATTAAATGCTGCTTTTAGCCTTGGGGCTAGTGATTCACGATGCTCGGTTCGCAAACGCATTTGTCTTCAATCTTTCAGAGTCCATCCAACAGCTTTGGATCAAATAAAGAGAGCGGGGGAAAAAGAACGGACAGGATGAAAAAAAAGAAGGTTGAAAGATTTTGTTTTTAAACAACAAAAACAAGTGATGGCAGGTCTCAAACCCTGGACCACACGATCCATGGTCCAGATAGTCTAACCACTGCACCGCCACTATGCACACCTTATTGACACGATAGGCAATAAAAGGGAGGTCTATTTTGAGATCTACTGACGACTATAATTATTGGTTCCCGAGCCTGGGAGCTCCGTAACCGACAGGTAAGTTCCCGAGCCACTCTGTTCAGAAAAATAGTTTAAGCAAGTCCATACAATATTAATACTCACTTTGACGGTGGCTTGTCTTGACCTGCATCACCATCCTCCTTGCCTTTACCTTCATCTGTAACAAGCTCTTCATATCAAACTTCATTCCAATGGTTTGTCCATGTAGTTTGTAGAATTCAACAATCCGAAAAGGGTTATTTATAATTTCTCTCCCTCTCTCTTTGAAGTCTTTCACAATAAAAAATTTCACACTGGCCATACGCACTTGGAGTGTATACAGGGGTCAGAATTTTGTATACACTCCGGCGTTTATTTCCGGCCACGAAGCGAATTTGCCATTCGACACCACTTTGCGATAGGAATGCAGAGCAGTTGATTATAAGACTACAAAGAAACAAAAACAATCTGATCCCGCACGGCCTTTGCTGTAACGTAGATTACATTTTCAGGGTGTACTTAAAAGACCAGACACTGAACCGCATCAACACTCCGAGCGTAATTCGACGCCATTTTGCGAAGGTACGCTTCACTTTCAATTCATGGTATCAAAGTACGCTGGAAACAAACACAGACAAAAAAACAAACAGTGAAACACACACACAAAACTTATGCTTCACGGCAGTTTATTGTCAGAGCTTGGAACACTTTTGGGGTGTGTATCAACCTAGTTTGTATATTATGTGAGTGTACATTATTTGCCAACCCTCGCCACTCCGAAAAAGAGATAGCGGAAGTCCATACGTCAGACTGATTTTTCATTGGCTACTTCCTAACGACTTGTTAAGGGGCATTTCATTAGCTACAGATTTGTAACCGAGTTTTTCATCGTCAGAGTGTATACAGACTCATCGATCCTGAATACAGTACACTCTGAATCTGAGTGTAGAATGCTGTCATTGTCACTGTCAGATATTTTGTCTATTATTTCATGCATTAAAACAAGTCTCATATTCCAAATCAGAACACTCTTATCTTACCAAACACTCTGTATCTGTATCTGTAGGTTACGTCGCTAGCATCCAGATTGCTGGCTTTGGCGCGACGGGTGGGTGTGCGCAGCGACGTCGCTTATCGGCGGCTGGTAGTCAGCGCCGCCTTGAATGCCTCAATAGAGGCTGAGTGGACAACTGTGTTGTCCAGGTGATTCCACTCTATTGTGGATCGTGGGAAGAACGACTGCTTGTATTGTTCAGTGTTGCAGCGTGGTACAGCGAAACACCTGTTGTTATTTTTTATGTAATTGTCTATGGGGTTGCTACCAACGTAGTCTGCTGTTTGTCTTCTGGGTCGAATCATGCGGCCAGTACGTTGAGGGGTCAGGAATTTGTCTGGAGGCATTGCCGGCACCAGCCCCTCAACCACCTTGTAGTAGAAAGTCAGGCGGAGGTTTACTCGACGTTCCTGGAGAGTTGGGAGGTTGTGGCGTGTCAGGAGGCCCGTAACAAAGCCAGGATGTCTTGATCGGTAGTCGTTGGCGATGAAACGTGCTGCTGTGCGCTGTATGCGTTCCATCCTATCGATGTCCTGCGCTTGGTACGGGTCCCAGACTACTGCTCCGTACTCAAGGTTGGGTTGGAAGGGACAGTTTTGAGGATGGTGTTGTTGAGGGAGTACATGAAGGTGGAGGGTGGTTTGTGGGAGATGCTCATGACATAGCACTTGGTGGCGTTGAAGCGCATTCCCCATTTCTCTGCCCAGCCTTCTAGACACTTCAGGTCCTCTTGTAGGGTGGGGTGGTCGTTAAAGGTGTTGATCTCTCTGTAGACGAGACAGTCGTCGGCGAACAGCCTAACCTGGGATCTGACTGCCTGCGGGAGATCGTTGATGTGGCTGAGAAAAAGGAGTGGGCCCAGCACGGTGCCTTGTGGGACGCCTGAGTCGACGGTAGTGGGCTGGGACGTACTGCCTTCAACGACGACTTGCATGCTGCGTTCCGTGAGGAAGCAGTGAAGCCATGCGTGGAGGGGGCCTGTGATGCCATAGTTGGCCAACTTGAGGAGGAGCCGGTCATGGGGACGGTGTCGAATGCTTTGGAAAAGTCTAGTATGGCCATGTCAATTTGTTTGCCTTGATCAAAAGATTGTAGTAGGTCGTTGGTGGTGGTTAGTAGTTGGGTTTCAGTGGAGTAGCCAGATCGAAAGCCGTGGTTCAGGTTTGTAAGGATTTTGTGGGCTTGGAAATGGGACATAATGTGGCGGAAGATAATGTGTTCAAGGAGTTTGCAGGGGACAGAGGTAAGGGAGATTGGGCGATAGTTGGCGGGTTCGTGGCGGTCCCCTTTCTTAAAGGCACACGACACGTTGGCCGACAACCAGTCCTTGGGTAGACGTCCGCTGTCGACAGAGGTCTGGAAGATCAGTGCTAGCGCTGGGCCGACGCTGTTGGCGAGTGTCTTGAGGACGGTGTTCGGGATGCCGTCTGGTCCGGACGCCTTGTTGACTTTCAGTTGTCGTAACAGCTTGGTGACTCCGGGGACTGTGATGGTAATGGGTGGGATGTCAGGGGCGGTGGATTGGAGGTGGGGGAGGGGTTGGGAGGAAGTTTTGGTGAAGACAGATTTGAACTGGTTAAGGAGGATGTCCGATTTTGACTGGCTGTCACTGTGGAGTTGGCCTTTGGTTTTGAGGGGGGCTACTCCGACATTGTCCTGTTTCCTGGCCTTGATGAACCGCCAGAATGGCTTGGTGTCGTTCCTATCTAGCCCTTCTTGAATGGTGCCGTTGATGTACTGCGTTGAGTTGCAGAGAGAGAGAGAGAGAGAGAGAGAGAGAGAGAGAGAGAGAGAGAGAGAGAGAGAGAGAGAGAGAGAGAGAGAGAGAGAGAGAGAGAGACCGGACCGACAGAGACACTCAAGACAGAGAGAGAGAGAGAGCGTTTATTGTACGGTGTTCGTGCATGCTGAATAAATGCAATTTTTCATGACAATGAACCTTAAAACCAAAAGCTCGAAGGTTTAAGCTTATAGCTTTACCAACCGAATTACAACTTTACCTCCGTAGAGCCATGCATCATCGTCGTCGGCAGCTGCCTCTTCTGTCGGCGCTTTTTCTGCTTCGGGCGCAGCCATTTTTGATTGTAGTACACATGCAAAGCTAGCATTTCGTGCGTTTGATAATCGATTATAAAATGTAATGTAAGTTTTAATAATCTTTTCAACAAATTCGATTTATGAGGCATTTTTTTCGGGTTTTTCGCTTGATTAAACTTGTATCAATACATTTAGTTTCGCATCGTAAGGAAGGGAAGAAACTGCATACACCAAAAAAAACTGCAGTTGCTCCCCGTGCACTATAAACTTGACTGAGAGTGAGACTTCATCTCCTTCCTTGTCTTTTCTTGAACCCATTTCTCCACCCCAATTCTCCCACACCCTTCCCCATTGTTTTATAATCCAGTATTCCGATGGGTTCCCTGACTCTGTGTGTGTTGTCAGGAAAAAACAGATGAAAGCACACACGCACGCACGCACACACACACACACACACACACACACACACGTTGATGATCCAAAATCACGATTTAAAATTGTCAAACCTTTTCTGAAATTCTCTGTGATATTTTAGGAGTGATTTTGTTTGTTTGCTTGTTTATTTTTGAACTGGTGGATGTTATTCTGTACATTCTCGTTCTTGTACCTGTCAGTATCTCAATCAGGAAATCATGCAAAAGACAAAATTTGCAACAACAAAATACAAAACAATTAAAGCTAACTGCGTTTTCATGGTCTTCTTTACGTTGTATTCATTCAAATGAGAGTATGCTCATGTACAAAAACATTTGAACAAAGGTAGAGTCTGTAAAAATACAGACAACGTACTTCCCAATTTAATTATGACAAGACAAAGAGCACTCTTAATCATCAATGCTACTTTCAACAGAAGTGGAAGAAGCAGCGCAGCAGTGAAAGAACCATCATACTGAAAGCAGCTGTGACAATAACATACACATTTCGTAATACATTTTGGAATACATGTACATGTACATGTATTAACATCATCATGATTATAATTTAGAGTGCTCATGCAATTAGTAATGCAGAAAAATACATTCAAAGGCAAAGCACAAATCAAAATCATAACCGAGTATCTCATTAAGCTTCATTGCAATCGTGTTTTTACGGTAACAAAAAAACCCACAAATGGAGACGTGTAACAAAAGAATGAAAATATTCTTTTCTGATTCACAACTACTGTCTTAATTTGTACATTACATTTCGATATGTGGGTACATACATACTCGCATTTCTGATTTAATTTATCTACTTCATTCATGTTTCAGTTGTCATCCATTCATCATGACACATTTACACCTGTGATCTTGCCTACTTCTTTGATGTTCTAAGATTCATCCACTAGTCCTTCCTAACCCATTCACATACACAGAAAGCATACAACAGTTCAAGGCTTTAACCTAATTAATCAACAAAGTGGCAAGATGAACAAACCAACCAAAACTTGTTCAACAAACTACATGTGTACACATAATTATAATGAACTACACTGATCACATTTGTTCACTATATACATCTGAAAGACACAATTTATAAGCTCCATTTTTGTCTGCATGTACATGAAATTCAGCTGGAATTGATTAAATGCTTATAACTGTGATTCTCAATTGTTCCTTGGGGGGTGGGGGGGGGGGGGGGGGGGAGGGGGGGGGGTAAAACAAAACAAAAATAGCACAACCAATTTCAAAATCATAGTTTTAACCACAGCCAGCAACGCTCTGCTACCCTCCACCTTGCTGCTTAATCTACAGGCTGCTTCACCAAAATCAAAAGCCTGAAACCTCATTTTCAGATATACTCCACTCCCATTTTCAAACACACAGTGAACAGATATATTTAAAGTGATATAATCTAGCTAAAAACAAAACTGTCTCTCATAGCCCCAAGAGCTATACATTTCAGGTTGGGGGTTGTAATTATGTGACCACACATCAGGAATACCTTAAAAATAAACGTTTGAGTGCTGAGTTACTCAAATTGAAAACGGCTGTGTTTTGAGTGCATGGGCATTCCTGACTGTCATTTTTATTGTGGCGCCAGTCATAATTTTCGTCCTACCTTTCGCCCCTGAGCGTTTCTAGAGCTATACAGATTTGAAATTGAGCCCAGAGTGTTGAATAGATGACAACACACACGAGGAAGGTCTTGGAATTAGTGCATGAGCGTTCTTTTTTTAAAATCTAAATGCTGTGTTTGGTTGTCAGTTCGGACAGTGATATTTTCTAACGGTCCGTGTGTTTGTTTATGTAATGCGAAGCGTTTTAGCCCTGTATGGCACAGAATGACAGTACAGTGAATGTCCCTAGAACTGTTTAAGGTCCAAATCGTCAGAAAACATTCAATAATGGAGCCTTAGCAAACACTGTACATAATTGTAGTTTCTTTGGCCTTAGGTGTACATGTACTAACTTTAACTCAAACATATACTTTTACCACCATTGTAGTTGTACAAGTGTGCTAAAAGTTGAGAACACAAGCTCATATGGTTTGTTTGTTTTTTACTTTGGGCGGTAAGGATTTTTTCTAACATTTTGATTTTTTTAACTCTTGGTATAACTTTGGTGTCAAAAAAGAAGGCTGACAAATAATCAGCATCAGCATAATACATGTTCATCTTTATTATTTTCTTTGAGCCTTTAGGAGGAGGAGGGGTGTGAGGAAGACACTTTACAAAAGATCATGCCAGATAATAATAATAATAATAATAATAAAGATAGCTTATATAGCGCCGCTTCACAAATTTAACTATGCTCTTAGCGCTGTACATCGAGATATAACAATTTCAATAATATAAATACAAAGATGATATTATAATAATACACATTTACAAATATCACTCACGTGCATACATCCTCGTGCACACCACGCGCATACACACTCCCACTCATTAACAAGTGCTTCCATCCCCCTGCCACTGAGATGTTCATATACCCCCCTGGACAAGCTCACACCATGTCCGTCTCCTCTCTAGACTGTACATACACTCAGCAAGAAAAAGAAAGACTAAATGCAATAAAGTATTAATATTACTCCACTTAATGGTGTGTGTTTTTTGTGTCAGACCTTTACTGAAGATCAAATAAATTAAGTTTCTCCGTTAAATTTTGTTTCTTTTGTTTGTGTTGTGTTGTTGCATAGTGTTCTTTTCCTTCCAATACCCGCTACACGCCTTGTGTTCAGCTAAGATTCTGCCTGGCAGTCGGCACCATGACTTTTCTTCTTTTCTTCCTTGCTTTGTTCTTCAATGCTCTTCAAGTCCCCACCGTCGGCCTCAGTTTTCACTCCTTCTCCGCCCTGTTCTCTTCCATCCTTCTCTTCTTCTCCCCCGTCTTTTTTCACTCCATCCTCCAATTTTTCCACAGTTTGGCCACCAGCATTATCACCAATTTCCGAAGACTCTGCAGTGTTTGCGTCTTTGGCCCATTCGCCTTTATCATTCGCTGCTGCTGGAACTTCTTCCGTGTCAACGTAGATGATGTCATCGGGATGTGGGGGTTTGGGAAGGAACTCTTCTTTTGGGCAGATCTCTTTGAAGATGGTTTTTGCCTAGGAGAGAAAAGAGCAGATTGAATGTATGAATCATTTTCTGCCTCTTCGAAAATATTGTTATGAAAATAACCAGCAAAGTTTTTTTGTGACACATGCACTCTCAAATGAACCCGACTTTTTCAGTTTATATTGACCAAGAGAAAACAAAGTAACTTTTCTACCAAATTTGTAATGGTAAACGTTTTGCTTTATGTTTGATGAAAAATTCCCCCTGTCAAAATACATCAAGCTTTTCAAAGCCAAAATCTTTTGATTGGCAATAACAAAATTTAATAGATGATGTTCAGAAATAACTCTGTCAGGTTTGTATGGATTGTGAAGAGTGAATACTCTTGGATTTATTGAGGCACACTTTCCCATGGGACATTATAGGTCAGTCACTAGTAAAGGGGTGCATCTCCAAACGTGGACAAGGAGCACGCGTAAAAACACCCCCTTGTGTAGAAAAACACCCCTTGCTATGGACCAGCCTATAATCTCACAAGGGAAAGCAATCAATGCAGGAGTATTCACTCTTATAAAACACTGACAAATCCAGCAGAGTTATTTCCGGAATGTGTCTATTCTCTACAAGCTTACCTCCTCCACGCATCTGTCTGTGTCCAGCTCCACTCCAGGCCCTGTCACTACAAAGACATTGCTGGGTAACTGTTCGGATCTGCTGACTGCCGACAAATCTCTGTGCTGAAAATGAAGCGACCACAGCACTCTCGGTTTCCGTGTGTCCTTGACTTTGTCAGATTCTGCAGCGTCCGGAGTGGTAGCGTCAAACAGTGCTGACACGGCCGGCTCTAGGTCTGAGCTGATGTCAGAAACTGCTCGCCTTGTCATGTGCACCACGTCTATAAAACATGAAATTTGTCAGATGTTGTGTTCCTACAGTGGAATCTGATTTTTAAGACCACCAAATATCTGAGAAAATCCTGTCTTAAAAGTGAAGGTACAATGTAGTCTTACAATGGACGTAAATTTACAGAACTTAAAAACTAACAAGATCGTCAAAAGTAAAAAGTCCTGACACTGTATTTGCTGTTTGGCTGCTAACACTAATGTAATTATTGTTGTTATCCTTTGATTTTTCTTTTTCTTCTTCTTCTTCACACCATAACCCAGCCCCATATCTTCAACAGTTTCCTTTTCTCCCTCAGTTTTCCTCCTTTTTGAGTCACTTGAGAAAAAGTGACTCTATGTAATCGGTCAGTGTTAGTCTGTCCGGCCGGCCGTCCGGCCGGCCGTCCGTAGACACCACCTTAACGTTGGACTTTTCTCGGAAACTATCAAAGCGATCGGGCTCATATTTTGTTTAGTCGTGACCTCCAATGACCTCTACACTTTAACGATGGTTTCGTTGACCTTTGACCTTTTTCAAGCTCACAGGTCAGCGTCAAAGGAAAAATTAGACATTTTATATCTTTGACAAAGTTCATCGGATGTGATTGAAACTTTGTAGGATTATTCTTTACATCAAAGTATTTACATCTGTAGCCTTTTACGAACGTTATCAGAAAAACAAGGGAGATAACTAGCCTTTTCTGTTCGGCAACACACAACTTAACGTTGGGCTTTTCTCGGAAACTATAAAAGTGACCGGGCTCAAATTTTATGTGAACGTGACTCATTGTGTTGTGAATAGCAATTTCTTCCTGTCCATCTGATGCCTCATATAATATTCAGAACTGCGAAAGTGACTCGATCGAGCGTTTGCTCTTCTTGTTACTATCTAATAACAGAATTTAACTTAAACAACAAATTAACCAGCTTGAAGAATGAGTCTGTATAACCATGAGTATGTATCAAAGCATGAGTGATCTTACCGGAACTTAAAAAGACAAGGAAACGTATAGATCTCCATATTTTAGAATTTCTGCAAAGCAACAAAACAAGGAAGGAATAATGATCGAGAGGAAGTAGAGAGGGATTGAATGAGATACAATAGACACCCCCTTTTTATACCACAATCAATCTGAACAAAATCAGATATAACAGAGAGGGAGTCTTAAAATGGAGGTAAATTTACACATGTAATGCACAGAAAAATCAGAGACATCTGGGCCTTCAATTAAGGGTTTCGGGCGGGGATGTAGCTCAGTCGGTAGTGCGCTGGATTTGTATCCAGTTGGCCGCTGTCAGCGTGAGTTCGTCCCCACGTTCGGCGAGAGATTTATTTCTCAGAGTCAACTTTGTGTGCAGACTCTCCTCGGTGTCCGAACACCCCCGTGTGTACACGCAAGCACAAGACCAAGTGCGCACAAAAAAGATCCTGTAATCCATGTCAGAGTTCGGTGGGTTATAGAAACACAAAAATACCCAGCATGCTTCCTCCGAAAACGGCGTATGGCTGCCTAAATGGCGGGGTAAAAAACGGTCATACACGTAAAATTCCACTCGTGCAAAAAACACGAGTGTACATGGGAGTTTCAGCCCACGAACGCAGAAGAAGAAGAAGAAGAAATTAAGGGTTTTAAACGGGAGTTCCGCTGTACTGATAAACTGTTTCTTACACAAGTGACGAGGAGACACCATGGCAGATGGAGGTAATTCAAGAACTGTGGTGGATGGAGACTGGGGCTGCCCCTCATGAGGTAACTGTAGCAGTGACAGCTGCAAACCATAATACATCCATTTCAGTACGTCAGCCTAAAATGTAATGCATATCAGGTAAGTTTATGTCTTATCAGGAACAAGTGTAAGATTTTGAAGATATCAACCCATGCTTCAAAAATGGTCTGGATCTGTATTTGAAAAAAAACTGACATATTAAAGCTTGAAAATCTTGTTTTGTTGCAGATTCGAAACATTTTCTGTGTAATTTATTGCATACAGAAAAGTAATAAAGGTAGGAGATCTAGCTGCAGTCTTCTATAATCTGCCTTTCACCAATCCTCACAACAATTTCTCAAACTGAAAGAAGTACATACAGGCAGGGTACCAGAGCAGCTAGGGTCTGCTAAGGAAAACAGAAACGGGTGCATTTGTCACCAACATTTGTTTTCAACATATGGAAGCAAATAAACAAACACGCATCAATCTGCAAACACACACATGCGTGCATGCATACACGCATGCATACAAGCATGCATACACACACACAAACACTTACATCCTCTCCTTCTCCTGACAAAATTGAGCTGTCTGTCACAAAGATGCCTCTGGAAATTCGACTGAAACATAAACAAGAAGGGCAAAGCCCATACGACTCACATGCTTGACCTTCTGCTTTACACATTTTTCCTTCCAAAATACATGTGACCTTGACCCAAGGTCAAGGTCATCCAAGGTCATGCAACACAAAGCTGTTAATTCAAGACATAGGAAGTACAATGGTGCTTATTGGCTCTTTCTACCATGAGATATGGTCACTTTTAGTGGTTCACTACCTTATTTTGGTCACATTTCATAAGGGTCAAAGTGACCTTGACCTTGATCATATGTGACCAAATGTGTCTCATGATGAAAGCATAACATGTGCCCCACATAATTTTTAAGTTTGAAACAGTTATCTTCCATAGTTCAGGGTCAAGGTCACTTCAAAATATGTATACAATCCAACTTTGAAGAGCTCCTGTGACCTTGACCTTGAAGCAAGGTAAACCAAACTGGTATCAAAAGATGGGGCTTACTTTGCCCTATATATCATATATAGGTGAGGTATTCAATCTCAAAAACTTCAGAGAAAATGGGAAAAATGGGAAAAATAGCTGTTTTTTAGACAACATTTATGGCCCCTGCGACCTTGACCTTGAAGCAAGGTCAAGATGCTATGTATGTTTTTTTGGGCCTTGTCATCATACACCATCTTGCCAAATTTGGTACTGATAGACTGAATAGTGTCCAAGAAATATTCAACGTTAAAGTTTTCCGGCCGGCCGGCCGGCCGGCCGGACGGACGGACGGACGGACGGACGACTCGGGTGAGTACATAGACTCACTTTTGCTTCGCATGTGAGTCAAAAACAGCAAAATCAGTGCCCCATGTGGCAAAAATTCAAACACACTATCAACATACATGCACACATAAAAATGTAATGACAAAATGCCTGGTACAGATAAAAACTTATCCATTTGCACTCATACAACTTACACTTCCAACACACACACACACACACACACACACACACACACACACACACACACACACACACACACACACACACACACACACACATACATGCACCCACACTCGCACACACACACACAGTTGCAAAAAGCACCTTTCTTGAGGAACCTTGTAGAAATCCTTGGGGAGGTAGCTGGGATCTGCTATCAAATACCTGAAATACAAAACAAAATGTTGTCAGCTCTGTGAATAACATGAGAAAATCACAGTACAGAGGAACCCCCAAAATCTAAGAAATTCAGGTCTGATAAAGGAGCGACTTTTAAAAGGGGGGTAGAGCGGGGATGTAGCTCAGTCGGTAGCGCGCTGGACTTGTATCCAGTTGGCCGCTGTCAGCGTGAGTTCGTCCCCACGTTCGGCGAGAGATTTATTTCTCAGAGTCAACTTTGTGTGCAGACTCTCCTCGGTGTCCGAACACCCCCGTGTGTACACGCAAGCACAAGACCAAGTGCGCACGAAAAAGATCCTGTAATCCATGTCAGAGTTCGGTGGGTTATAGAAACACGAAAATACCCAGCATGCTTCCTCCGAAAACGGCGTATGGCTGCCTAAATGGCGGGGTAAAAAAACGGTCATACACGTAAAATTCCACTCGTGCAAAAAAAAACCACACGAGTGTACAAGGGAGTTTCAGCCCACGAACGCAGAAGAAGAAGAAGAAGAAAAAAAGGGGGGTACATTTACAGAGGTTATGAACAGAAAATCTGAAAAAGCAAGGCCTTAAAAGGGTAGAGGTCTTAAATTGGAGGGTCTGAAAAGCGGGGTCCCACTGTACACCAAGACACAACAGATCCTGGATTCAATTTCAAGACCAAAAGCAGAAATACAACACATGCACAAGTGCATTCTAAACTCCTTAACTAACCAAAGAGCTATGTTAACCACTTTCCTTTCTATTTATCCATAACCTTCAGAATAATTTAGTGCCACATAACCCTTTTCTTTCTGCTCTGAGTAATAAACATGCAAGATCCCATGTATTATACATCTTATCCAAATATTATAGAGGTATACCAGATGGAACTCTCCATGTGTTGCTCTTATTGTGTTCTTTCGGTTTTACATGTGAGCGCTATCTTACTTACTTGCAAGAAATCCTCTGTCCAGCTGAAGTGATAACGCCTGTGCATCTAATAGTCAAAAGAAAAAATGTAAACATATAATGCGGAAAATAGTTCATGTACTAGACTCCACAGTGCATTCATATTTGTAATAGAAACATTTCATCTGTGAAAAAAGGTTACTTCTAAAGTGTGGTATGTATTCTAAATCTCATGGATGAATTGACATGGGTTTTTTCTTCTAAATTCTAGCACCAAAGAGTTTGTTTGCTTCTTGGTTCACAACATTCATATTGAAGCGGTGCATAATCTTTTGACCTGCTCAACTCAAAACAATAAGTGCAAAACTTTACACTTTGTTTGCGATAAATCAAAGTCAAAATAAATGTTTAAAAACTTTGAAAATAGACTAGAATCACCCTCTACCTGCAAGCATACTTTCACCACCCAGACATGTCAACAACACAAAAATCTACAAATAAATCTCTTACTTACTTGTTCTCATCATTCACAAGGAGATGTGAGACTGAGAGAGTCAGGACATAAATCCCACCAAAGACAGCAGAAAGCCTACAGAAGCCTTGTGGAAGTTCACCGCTGCCATACAACGGGAAAAGGAATGCTGTGTTGCCGTAGCGACCTAGGGATCTCAAGAATTTCTGGGTGTTTTCCAAACCCTGTAAAAAATAAAAATATATACAACCAAGCAGAGGAAGATACGCAAGAAAATCAGCAAATCAAAACATTCATTTTGGAACACCAGACAAGATTTGCTTCTTTTTGCTATGTACAAATTAATTTAGATAACTATCTTCAAGAAGGATCACAGTGTATGTAGTGATCACAATCAAAGTAAAATGTGACAACAAACATGAACACCAAAACATAAAGACAGATAATCACAGAACCAAAACATAATACTATACCTCTTTGGTAGATGTGGACTCTGTCGCCATGGCAATGGCATGCAAAATGAAATACTGAATCTTTGGAGACAGCTTCTTGGAGGCAAGGAATTCCACGAATGGTTTGTCCTCAAAACCTGCAACACATTATGTATTTCCATTAATTTCACAGACACACACACACATACAATTTCACAACTCAAAGGTGAACAGTTTTCCTCTGGCAAGTAAATAAACATCCTCCAGCATGTTTGCATGCAGAGTTGGCAGAGGGCAAAACTATTCTGCTCTTAAAGTTTCTCTGTTAAGAAACTGAAAAGACAGAAAACATGTCTTAAAATAGTTGTAAGAGCAGACCTTAAGTTCAAGCTTTCAAGTGTATTGCTCAAAGTATCAGACTTACGTACCTTTACAGATACAAGTGAAAGAAAGAATACCTTTGTATTCATCAGGCTGCTTATCATACTCAGCAGCGAAGGTGAGGAATTTCATCAGCAGTCTCTTTTCCAGCAGTGACAGGGCTTTACTGCTGAACACATCCGCACGAGAACATGGCACCTACACAGAAACACAAGATGTTTATAACATTTATTTTTACAAGGATATTGCTTTCAACACGTTCAAAGTCCCTGGAAAATGTTCTCTTAAAAAATGAGTCTTGAACCAGTGACACATTTAGTGTTTTACAAACAGTCTGAAGACAAAATATAATGAAACCAGGTTATAGAGGAAGACCTTTCAGGAAAATATGTTACTGTACAGTAGAACCCCTCCCCCCCCCCCCCCCCCCTCCTTTAAAGGCCCCCGATTTTTTTTTTTATAGATTTTCTGTTCATAACCTCTGTAAATACATTGTAGTCTACACACCATCTGATACAGGAATCCTGATGTCATTTCACACTTTTGCAATAAGACATAGATAAAAGTTAATTATCAGGCTGTGTCTTTCTCTGAGATTGGAGCTTGATAAATGTACAAAACCATCAACAAAAATAATAAGGACACAGAAGAGCAAACCTTTGTCTACAAATGGAATTCATCTTTCTGATCATACAGTCAATTAACATATATAAATACTAGAAGAATACCCGGCTTCGCCGGGGTGAATCGCGAGACAGAGACAGACAGCGTGGCGGTTCACCACAATCACCTTTGAAGGCGAAGTCCTGTCAAACGGGATTGAGAATTTTAGAGCTTATTTTCTTAGCCCTATATTATCTGCTGTGGAATCTCAAATGCCAGAACATACAGACAGACAAAAGCCGCTAGACCACATCACAAACAGAACTCTACAATGCACAGGTTTTTGCCCACACACAAACACAAACACACACACACACACAGAAGCCGTATATATATATATGTATATCTATATCTATAAATATATAGAGATAGGTGAGAGTGTATTTTTCGCGTGGCTATAAATTGATTCGACCTTTTCACTTTGACAGTAAGAACAACTTACGGGTGCAAGGGAAGCGTTGTGGACAGCGCAGTGACATTCTAAAAATAGTAACTTACAAACGGAAATATGGATTGAAGCCACACGAAGGAAGGGAGATAAACGCAAGACACTGGAGAAGATAAGGAAGAGTTACTTATAATGGTGAAATTAACACCAAAACCAAAATCGGTTCAGCGCTGCGCGCTGAGAGCACGTGTTGAAATATCTCATCGATGATATTGTGTCCGGTAGCTGAATACGGTGTCCAAATTTGAAAAAGATCCACCGAGAACTTTGGCGTTGTGATGTGGTCTAGCGGCTTTGGTGTGTCGGTATGGGGGCCCGGGTAGCTGAGGTGGAACCAAAATCGGTTTTTTGAAGAATTTATTTTTCGTACTTTAGAAATTAAGATTGTTTTGAAAGTTAGTGATGTTTTATTTGGTATGCATTTTGTAATGGTGAAAAAGGCAACTATGTATAAATTGAACCACATTATCTTAATCGGAAAGATGTGCGTTAGTATATATAAAAAAACAAATTCGTTTTTACCGTTGGAAAGTATTTTTAATAGGCAGTTACAGATAAGAAGCATTTTTGTGTGAGTGTTCGAAGAACAAAACGTTAAAAAAAAGTTAGCTTGTTGTACTCGATAAGATGTATTTAATTCATTGTATGAGATATTGTTGATTGTTGTTATTTATTTGAATAAAATTGTAAAAAAACAAAAAACAAAAAAAAAAAAAAAAAATCGGTTCAGCGCTGCGCGCTGAGAGCACGTGTTGAAATATCTCATCGATGATATTGTGTCCGGTAGCTGAATACGGTGTCCAAATTTGAAAAAGATCCACCGAGAACTTTGGCGTTGTGATGTGGTGTAGCGGCTTTGGTGTGTCGGTATGGGGGCCCGGGTAGCTGAGGTGGAACCAAAATCGGTTCAGCGCTGTGCGCTGAGAGCACGTGTTGAAATATCGACCAGGTTGTGTCCTGTCCCGGGTCTACCTGAATATGCCCACCAAATTTGAAGCAGATCCATCAAGAACTTTGGCCGTGCATCGCGAACTCACAGACAGACACACAGACAGTCACACAGACAGACAGACACAAGTCGTATATATATATAGAAGCAAGTAAAAGTGAACATACTGTACAGTAAACATAAATACATACACACACGCGCATACACACACACACACAAACACACACAACCAAACAAGTATAAGCAAAAAGACTGACCCTTTCCAAGTTGTTGTCACGCAGTGTAAGAACGCGACTGACAGTGCGAAACTCACAGTACTTGGCCACGTCTGAGACAATGAGCAGTTCCACCATGGACCCAGCACAGTACAACAACTGCAACAAACACAACCCAGGGATGTCATTAAGCGTCGACAGACGGTGAATCTCCAAAACTTGTTTCAAATCACTGAAAACTTAATGCTGTCATTCATAGCAAAATTGACAAACTTTTTCATAATGGGGTAAAGGAAACACTTCCAAAAACTGCTGAAACTGTTATAGCCATTTCCACAAATTTTCCAAAGAAACTTCATCCTCGAAACATCACTGTAAACTCACTCTTATGAAAAACAAAAACTGTATAAACTGCAGGCACATTTCTGACAAAACGACCCTTGAAAGCTATACAGCCGAACCGGTCTTTAACGAGCTCCTAAGGGAAAAAAACATGTAACGTTCTACAAACAATAACACTGAAAAATCAACAGCCGGTGCCAACAAACCTTAGGAGTAAGGTCAAAGCTGAATTTACGCCACTCTTTCTCAATGTCCTCAAAGAACCATTCTCTCTGTTGCTTCTGTTCTCCAGCGGCTGGTTCCACCTTTCCACCGCTTGCTTCCCCTGCTGGTCCAGTTGCCTCCCCTTCACGCTTTTCCGTTTTAGAATCTTCTTCCTCTTCTGGAGCGGAATCAAACTGTCCTGGGACAATTCCAGTTGATGTCTCAGCATCCCCTGTCGGAGAAGGTCCCGACAGTTCTGGAATTTTGGAATCTCCTGATTCAGATGCAGTGGCAGGGGGTAGAGAAGTGTCTGTAGAGTCAGGCTTGGCTGATTCATCTGTGGAAGGGGAAGAATCTGGAATGGCTTTTTCCTCTTTGGGACGCTCTCTGAAATAAAGAAATGATCAAATACAGAAATGAATAAACAAATATATAGGTAAATAAAGAAACAAATAAGTTAATAAAATAAACTAGCCATTAATCTAAAGCTTCTGACTGGTAGGAAAAAAGATAGACAATGAGACAGACTGGCAGCTAGACAAACTGAAGATATTAATTTGTATAAAGTACATGCAATGAATACAAAAAGTTGACCGGAGCTCCACATCTTACAAGCCTGCAAATGAGAAAAAGAAGGATTTTTTGTTCTACTTCCTTACATTTTAATATACAGTAGTCCCTTCCATTTCCGGCCCTTTCGTGGGCGTGAACCTGCCCGGAGCGGCCAGCTTTCCCATGACTAATGAGTTTTCCTTCTATAATTGACTCTTAATGGCCGTTAACCTGTCTGACGCGGTCAACGGTCACTGATTTTTGCCCTAAGGTGCCCCTCTTACTCGACAGGAGCGGCCACTTAACGGCCACTTGTCACTTTCGCGGGCAAGCGCCTGTGGCTCTCCCCGCCCACCCACCTCCCACCTGCTATCTGGCTGTTAGAAATCAGCACCTGTCCACTTTCTATAACTGTTAACACATGTATCGCCTGTTAATAAAGCTGACGAGTCAAACTCAAGATTGTTTTTGTTTACATTGGAGTGTGAGCGATCGCTGTGTGTGTGTGTGTGTGTGTGACGGTGTGTGTGTGTGTGTGTTGTGTGCACCAGAGATCTGTAGACAGTATCTCTGTGTGCACAGACGGCACAGCACGAGCAGACGACATGAATACTTACGCATGCGCAAACTGTAAATACAGACATGCGCATACATGTACATTTACGGCAGTCACTTCCGGATCGATCACAGCTGATGTGAGTTTGAAACACTTGTTTATCTGACACTCAAATACATATATAATAATCCAAACAACACACATAGAAACATACGAAACAATAGCTTAGCCAGGACGATCGAGTTAAACACGCAAATAATTAAGATGTATAAACGAAAGCAAAACTAACAGAGACAATGAATCGGCGGCTCGTGGATGATCGCTTTCTTTTCTTCATGAAAACTTGATCGTGTTTTGGGGTTTTTTTTTGGAGGAGGAGGGGGCCTGTAATGAACGGCCACCTGATATTTGCGGTCACCTTTGCAATGACTAATGGGTGACCGGATATGGCAGGTACTACTGTAATCTTATTTTTCTAATCATACCCTGCTGTCATTGCGAGTCAAAAGGTCAAGTAAGCTTAACAACCAAAGGTACATTATTTTGATCTTGTAGGCTGACACCAAGGGTGTCCTTTTATTAAAGGTACCACTGTACTACAATCCTGAAGTGTTTGCTATATGCTTACAGTGGAACCCCCTTTTTAAGACCTCTAAAAATCTGAGAAAATCAGGTCTTAAAAGGGAAGGAGTCTTAAAATGGAGGTAAATTAACAGTGGTTATGAACAGAAAATCTAAAAAAGTCAGGTCTTAAAAAGGAGGGAGTCTTAAACTAGGTGGTCTTAAAAGGGGGGTTCCACTGTACATAATCTTGACGCACCCAACATGGTATTTGCTCTGTGCTTCAAAGACGGTGTGGAATGTCTCCGGAAGCTGCAGAGCCCTCTCACCCTCCTTCAGCAGGCTGGACAACTTCTCTTCATTCACTTCACTCGCGTAGCACTGAGCTTTCTGGAAAGACAAAGGCCATAACAATGACAATCAAACCGCTTGCATAGGAGACTAAATAAGTCTACCTAATAATAGAAATATGTGAATATTAACCTCTGAAAATAAATATACTTACAGTCCCAGGGTGTATGTGTGTGTGTGTGTGTGTGTGTGTGTGTGCATACATGTGTGTACCCATGACTGTGTCTGTGTGTGTGTGCGTACATGTGTGTACCCATGACTGTGTGTGTGTGTGTGTGTGTGTGTGTGTGTGTGTGTGTGTGTGTGAGTGTGTGTACCCATGCTGTCTGTGTGTGTGTACCCATGGCTGTCTGTCTGTCTGTCTGTGTGTGTGTGTGTGTGTGTGTGTGTGTGTGTGTGTGTGTGTGTGTGTGTGTGTGTGTGTGTGTGTGTGTGTGTGTGTGTGTGTACCAGTGTCTGTGTGTTATTGCGTCTACCAAAGTGTCAATGGATACTTATACTACGTTTGAACCGTATGTAAATGTAACACTGTCACTTGTTCTTCCCAACTGATGTTTTAAAAACATATTTCATATTTAATTCATGAAGATGAAACATAACATGCAAAAACAAAAAGATCAAACTTTTTAAGCAAATGACTTCTATTATCTAGAGACCTACACATGTACAGTAATACACTACTTTTTGAAGTAAATCACCTTTACCTTTTGCCCTTCAATCCATCCAGGAATTTGTCTCAAACTAAAGGAAGCCCAGCTGCCACTGTAATAATCGTTCCTGTATAAGACAAATTTATACACTTTTGTTACAGCTAGTAGAATCAAATGTTACTTGTATCAAGTAGATCAGTCACAAATACTGTATAAATTAACACTCTACCACATACTGCACAGTGATAGCTCATTCATTTGGTAAGCTTAATTGTTTCAAGTTTAATGTCCGCAGCCCTTTCAGGATTGTTTTGCAATTAATATAAATGATAATCACAAAGCACCACTAAGCAACCCGGAATTATGAATTGCTTGTCTTCTTCACCAGCATTACAATGGACCCACCCCCCCCCCCCCCCTCCCTCTTTTTTTTTAAACCACTTATTTCAACACCCCCCACCCCCGTTCCTCTTGTTCGTTTGTTTGTTCGTTCTTGGGCTGAAACTCCCACGGCTTTTACGTGTATGACCGTTTTTACCCCGCCATTTAGGCAGCCATAACGCCGCTTTCGGAGGAAGCATGCTTGGTATTTTCGTGTTTCTATAACCCACCGACCTCTGACATGGATTACAGGATCTTTTTCGTGCGCACTTGGTCTTGTGATTGCGTGTACACACAGGGGTGTTCGGACACCGAGGAGAGTCTGCACACAAAGTTGACTCTGAGAAATAAATCTCTCGCCGAACGTGGGGACGAACTCACGCTGACAGTGGCCAACTGGATACAAATCCAGCGCGCTACCGACTGAGCTACATCCCCGCCCTACCGTTCCTCTTAAAACAGTTTAATTCAAGACCCTATGTTTTCCAATTTTCCATTTAGTACCCTCTGTAAATGTAATTGTTGTAAATTGACCTCAATTTTAAGACTCCCTCACTTTAAGACCTGATTTTCTCAAATTGTTTGAAGTCTTCAAAGGAGGGTACTCTTTGTAAGGCCAACAAACAAAAATAGTCTGTTTACGGTAACATAGGCAAAAAAAGGTCGGGATTTATTTTTTTTCCCCAAAAAACCATATTTTTAAATTATTTTGCCAAAAAACAAAGACTCCCCCCCCCCCCCCCCCCCCCTCCCCAAATGCAAAAAAAAAGTTCAGGGTCGCGCGAAAAAATAGGGTCGGTCGGGATACCGTAAACAGACTTTTTTGTTTGTGTGCCTAATACAAACAAATTGAAAATGAAATGTTTAGATAAAAAATTGTAACCTGTCCAGATGTAGCACTGTCAATCCAATTCTGGAGAATGCTGCCGCAAGGAGGGTTTCAGGAAGACCTGCAAAAAGTATCTGACATAAGGTGGCGATTTGTGTGATCACCTTAATTGGTCTTAACTTATGTGCCTTGGATGGCAGAAGAAGAAACTTTTCACAACATAAAGAAGAAGTTCTTCTTCTTCTTCTTCTTAGTGATAGGTAGCCAACATCAGCATGGTGATGAATCTGCTACGCTTGGGTGATGTTGGTTCCGGTCTATTGCTTGGTCAGGGGTGAAGTTCAGGGGGGGGGGGGGTTGGGGGTAGGGGGGGGGGGTTGGGGGTAGGGGGGGGGGGCTGATGGGTCAGTGGAGAGTTGCCAGCCTGGCCTGAAAGGATGCCAGGGATGGCGCTGTGGCAGTTTCTACAGGCAGGCGGTTCCACTCTGGAATGGTGCGCGGGAAGAATGTTTTCTGCCTGTAGGCTGTCCTGGAGTGGGGGATTTCGTAGGACAGAGCGTGGGTCTGCCTGGTCGTGTACTTGGGTGGGCTTGGCTTTGGTGCGTGGTTGCTCTTCACTGCGACAAGGTCGTGGTGGACTTTGTAGAAAGTTGTTAGTCTCGCTCGCCTCCGTCTGCTCTCAAGCGTAGGCCACTCAAGGTCTTCGAGCATGTTGTTGACGCTGGAGGTCTGGCGGAAGCGATGCGACACCCATCTGGCTGCTCTTCTTTGGACCTTTTCGAGAGAGGCACTGTCTTCAGCGGTGTGTGGGTCCCATACTGGGCTGGCATACTCTAGGATGGGTCGTACTAGTGCCTTGTATGCAGCCGCCTTGACCTTCTTGTTGCTGAGCTTGATGTTGCGTCTAGCAAAGCCAAGTGCTCTGTTCGCCTTGGTGGAGATGTTGGCGATGTGGGTGTTCCACTTCAGGTCTTTGGTCAGGGTGACGCCGAGGTACTTGGCCTGGGTCTCCTCCTGGAGTTTCTGGCCGTGGAGCTGGTACTCGTATGGTAGGGTGGTACGACGTCGGGTCATGTGTACGGTGTTGCATTTGGCAGGATGGAATGCCATCTTCCACTTCTGTTCCCAGGACGCCAGTCTGTCGAGGTCTGTTTGGAGGTTTTCTTGGTCCGCTGCTGTCTTGACGTCAGCGTGGCACGCTGTGTCGTCGGCGAAAAGTCGCGCAGTCGAGGTCAGGTCTGACGGGAGATCGTTTATGTACAGCAGAAATAGCGTCGGCCCGAGCACGGACCCTTGAGGAACGCCACTTCCCACTGGAGCTAGCTCTGAGATGGCCCCGTTGACGACGACGGACTGCTTCCTGTTGGTGAGGAAATCCTCGACCCCGGCGTTAACTTTCCTACCTATGCCGTACTGACGGAGTTTATGCACGAGTAGGCTGTGGCTGACCTTGTCAAACGCGCGGGAGAAATCCAGCACTAGAAGGTCCACCTGGTGCCCTTGCTCAAGCGCGAACAAGGCCTCGTCGACAAGCCCTAGCAGCTGGGTCTCGCATGATCTTCCCCGTCGGAAGCCGTGTTGTTCAGGACAGAGTATTTGGTGTTGTTCGCAGTAGGTGAGGATGGCGCTCACAATGATGTGCTCTAGGAGCTTGCAGGGGATAGATGTGAGGGAGATTGGTCGATAGTTCTCCGGCCTATAACGCTCCCCTTTCTTGAACACTGGCGTTACATGGGCTAGCTTACCCGTCATCTAAGCTTCACCTGTCAGCCTGAATGAATGATTCATTAGTGTATACATGTCTTTCTCCAACTCTAGAACTAAAATTAAGTATGGTTCTTTTTTCTATCGTTTCACTCTCAATACCATTTTAAACCCAAATTAAGTTTCCAAACACTTCGCATTGAGAATGGCATCACTTTGTCGTGCAAAGATGTTTGGGGGGTTTTTCATAGAGAGAGAGGGAGACACAGAGAGAGAGAGACAGACAGAGACAGAGAGACAGAGAGAGAGAGAGACAGAGAGAGAGACAGAGAGAGAGAGACAGAGACAGAGAGAGACAGAGAGACAGAGAGACAGAGACAACCTTGTTACAATGCAAAACGTAAACAAACCTGTGCCAAGCACAATAACATCGAATTCATCAGGAAGATCCGAGGCCATTTTTGAATTCTTGGATACAGTTTGTGTACTTTTCTTGAAAATCACTGTGTCTCCAGTAGAATGTAGTAGAGAAAGCCACTGATTAGCAAGTGCTAAAATCGAAAAATGATTTCATCCCCATGACCAAGTGTCCAATCAACTCCCGCAGAGTAGAGTCCCCTGGTACATCAGTCCGTTGCGAGTGACTTCCCTTGCTGTGAAACTCTGAGAGCAAACTCAAACTGCATTTGCAGTGGTACTTTACTTTTTCGACGAATTTGCCTCAGAAATGGCAAATCCATTGTTTCCTTCGCTTATGCCGCGGGTGGTCGATCGACTGTGGTTTACTGCAGACAAAGCATGTGATGATACAGAGCAGCAAACGCAGCAAGAGACAGAATACACTTCATGGGTAAACATTTACTTGCTCTCTTGATCTTGATCTTGATGGATTACGCTGCTGGGTACCAGAAGACTGGCGTAAATGCAGCGGGGGAGAGTGCGGCAGCCTAATGGTGGTGTACGGCTGCTAGCTTGGCTTTAAAGATGCCAATGCTTTTGGAGGTTACAGTATTGTCCTCAAGTAGATTCCAGTCTTGTGCCGTCTTCACAAAAAAGGAGTTCCTAAACTGATCAGTGCGGCCTTGGGGCACTGAATAGGGTCTAGAATTGTTTCTTGAATACTGTGAGACGATGTTGGATGTGTGATGGTCAGGGTGTCTCACTGGCCTGATTTTACGGCCTTGCTTCTGCTCAGTTAAGAACTGGTGTGATGGTAGTGCCGGTACCAGCCCCTCAACCACCCTATAGAAGAACGTCAGACGGAGTTGTTGACGTCGCTGTTGCAGAGGTTGGAGTCCAGTTTTCTCTAGGAGTCTGGTGACGCTGCCGGGGGGTCGACGACCTGAAGTCGCCTGTGATAAACCTTGATGCTTTGCGTTGTACGCGTTCGATGCAGTCAATGTCTTTCTTCAGGTAGGGGTCCCAGACAACCGCCCCATACTCCAGGAGGGGACGCACAAGGGAGAGGTAGGCCTGCTGACGGCAACGAGGCGGGCAGCGTTGGAGGTTGCGGCGAAGGAAGCCAAGGGTGCAGTTAGCTTTTTTAGTGATAGAAGAAATGTGGGGGCTCCATTTCATGTCGTCTGAGAGGAGAATGCCAAGGTAGGGTGTGGATCTAACGTTTTGGAGGATGCTGTTGTCCAGTTGGTAGTAGAAGTCAGAGGATTTGTTTATACTGAGGATATAGCATTTGGAGGCATGCCCCAGGTAACCGCCCATTCTTCGAGGTGTCTGAGGTCTTGTTGCAGGGATTGGTGGTCCGTGAAGGAGTTTATTTCCCTATAGAGCAGGCAGTCGTCGGCGAACAAGTCTCAGTCTCACTCTCAGTCTCAGTCTCACTCTCATTTTTATCAAGGGAAATTTACCATTTTAAATGATTCAATCATTCATCTACTATTTAGATCTGTAAAAAAAAATTAAAAATTAAAAATACATGTACTTCTACTAATAAATTATGTAGAAGTGCAATGCCAAGGCTGTTAAGTCCTTTGTACTGGAAACTTGCATTCTCCCAGTAAGGTCATATATTGTACTACGTTACAAGCCCCTGGAGCAATTTTTTGATTAGTGCTTTTGTGAACAAGAAACAATTAACAAGTGGCTCTATCCCATCTCCCCCCTTTCCCCTATCCCATCTCCCCCCTTTCCCCGTCGCGATATAACCTTGAATGGTTGAAAACGACGTTAAACACCAAATAAAGAAAGAATGCCAAGGCACTGCATACCCCCAGCGAAGGACAAATTGACCCTCTCTCTCTCTCTCTCTCTCTCTCTCTCTCTCTCTCTCTCTCTCTCTCTCTCTCTCTCTCTCTCTCTCTCTCTCTCTCTCTCTCTCTCTCTCTCTCTCTCTCTCTCTCTCTTTTTTTTTTTACGTTGAAAAGGAAACATAGGCTAAGAGAGAAAAGCAAGGAAAAGAGAGAGAGAGAGTCAGACAGACAGACAGACAACTAGAGACAGAAAGACAGAGAGAGAGAGAGACATGCATGTATACACTGACAAAAAGATAGTAAGGCAGTGAGAGAGATCACTCACAAGCACGCACACACACAAACACACACACACACAGAAAACAATTAGGCTGGGGGGGTAGGGGGGCTTAAATAAATCAACAGAAGCTTTCTCTCAAGTTGAAGAATTTTTTTGCTGTTTGACTGTTTGAGGGAAACTGTTCACAGAATTTATAAGGACCACCTTGTCAGAGTAAGAGTTGCTTTAAGGTTTTGCCAAGAAGCCCAAACAATGCAATTTTGGCACCAAGCATCTTTTTTAGCTAGTCTACATAAATGTCAATATCAAAGTTAATTGATAATTTGATGTCCGAGTCATCAGAAAGGGTGCAATGCTTTCATTGGTAGAGTTACTTGAGAATTTTAGAGCTTATTTCTTAGCCCTATATTATCTGTTGTGGCTTCTCAAATGCCAGAACATACAGACAGACAAAAGCCGCTAGACCACATCACAAACAGAACTCTACAATACACAGGTTTTTGCCCACACACACACACAAACACACACACACGCAGAGAAGCCGTATATATATATGTATATCTATATCTATAAATATATAGAGATAGGTGAGAGTGTATTTTTCGCGTGGCTATAAATTGATTCGACCTTTTCACTTTGACAGTAAGAACAACTTACGGGTGCAAGGGAAGCGTTCTGGACAGCGCAGTGACATTCTAAAAATAGTAACTTAGAAACGAGAATATGGATTGAAGCCACACGAAGGAAGGGAGATAAACGCAAAACACTGGAGAAGATAAGGAAGAGTTACTTGTAATGGTGAAATGAACACAAAAACCAAAATCGGTTCAGCGCTGCGCGCTGAGAGCACGTGTTGAAATATCTCATCGATGATATTGTGTCCGGGGTGTAGCTGAATACGGTGTCCAAATTTGAAAAAGATCCACCGAGAACTTTGGCGTTGTGATGTGGTCTAGCGGCTTTGGTGTGTCGGTATGGGGGCCCGGGTAGCTGAGGTGGAACCAAAATCGGTTCAGCGCTGCGCGCTGAGAGCACGTGTTGAAATATCTCATCGATGAGGTTGTGTCCGGGGTCTCTCTGAATAAGCCCACCAAATTTGAAGCAGATCCATCGAGAACTTTGGCCGTGCATCGCGCACACACACACACACACACACACAGACAGACAGACAGACACAAGTCGTATACTATATATAATATATATATATGTATATATATGTTCTCCCCTAAAATTAGTGATTTTGAAAGAATATGCCTTTAGGAGTGCTATTTACTGAAGTTTGACTGTTCATTTGCTTTTCAGTTGCACAATATTGGTTCCAAAGATGCTCATGTTATACCCATTGGAAAGACTCTGGAGGTAAGTTTTAAATACATGCATGGTTCTAACAGATTGTGGCTAAAGTTACCATGATTAAGTGAAAAACACACATGCATGCTTGCAGGCGCGCACACAGTGAGACACATACATGCAGGTATTCCACACAACTACGCAAGCATTGTTCGGCTTTGATATTGTCATATATATTATATGATGCTAGATGATTACCCGCTTCGCCGGGTACCGGCTTCGCCGGAATACCCGGCATCGCCGGGAAGAAGTAGAGCCGAATACCTGGCTTTGCCGGGTACCCGGCTTAGCCGGGAAGAAGTAGAGGAATACCCGGCTTTGCCGGGATGAAAGCGTTGTGGACAGTGACCTTCTAAAAATAGTAACGGGAATATCCGGCTTCGCCGGGATGAAAGCGTTGTGGACAGTGACCTTCTAAAAATAGTAACGGGAATATGGATTGACGCCACACGAAGGAAGGGAGATAAACGCAAAACACTGGAGAAGATAAGGAAGAGTTACTGGGAATGGATCTGGGAAGATGAACAGAAAAACCAAAATCGGTTCAGCGCTGCGCGCTGAGAGCACGTGTTAAAAATTCTCATCGACCAGGTTGTGTCCGGGGTCTACCTGAATATGCCCACCAAATTTGAAGCAGATCCATCGAGAACTTTGGCTGTGCATCGCGAACACACACACACACACACACACACGTCGTATCTATATATATATACGACTTGTGTCTGTCTGTGTGTGTGTGTGTGTGTGTGTGTCTGTGTATCTGTGTATTTGTGTATTCGCCATGCACGGCCAAAGTTCTCGATGGATCTGCTTCAAATTTGGTGGGCTTATTCAGAGAGACCCCGGACAAAACCTCATCGATGAGATATTTCAACACGTGCTCTCAGCGCGCAGCGCTGAACCGATTTTGGTTCCACCTCAGCTATTTTGGTTCCACCTCAGCTACCCGGGCCCCCATACCGACACACCATAGCCGCTACACCACATCACAACGCCAAAGTTCTCGGTGGATCTTTTTCAAATTTGGACACCGTATTCAGCTACACCCCGGACACAATATCATCAATGAGATATTTCAACACATGCTCTCAGCGCGCAGCGCTGAACTGATTTTGGTTTTTGTGTTCATTTCACCATTATAAGTACAGCAGTCCCTGCAATGTACGGCCCCCGGCGTGAGCGGACACCTGACATGTACGGACACATTTGCTCGGCACGGAGTGTTTTCCTTCTATATTTGCCCCCCCTTAAACGGACACCTGCAAAACGTGGACACGGACACTCATTTTCGGTCCCAACAGCAGGTCATACCTCCAATGTACGGACAGACCATCGTCAAATTTTCACCGCAACAAAATCGATAACAGAGCAGTCCGGCTCTTGGTGCAAAGATCACAGCCGCAATGGCGTGACGACAGTCACTGGTAACTCAGGAGGGGGGGGGGGGGGTAGTTTTGGTCAGGAGTGGAGTACATGCGAAGATGCCAACATGAAACTGCACTGTGCTCTTTATTCTTGTCTGTTGGACGTAAACAACAGAAACCACAGTCGATGAAGGTCCTGAGCGAAAGAAAGTGAAAAACCGGCCACAGTTCTCAGCATCGTGTGTCTGTGTGTAACCTCTTTCATTGACAAGATACTCTTGTTTCCCCTCAGCCTTGACCAGTGAGTCGGTTGCCTAATCTGTGAACCATTCAGTTGTCTTGCTGTGTCAAAAGTTACGACACAGTCAACTGGTTTTGCTCTGATTGAACAGTTGGAGCTGACCTCTCTGGCCACAGCCCAACAGTACATGGCTGGAGGGAGTGAGAGAGAGAGGGAGGCGGGGGGGGGGGGGGGGTGGGTGGGGTGGAGGGGTAGCTGGCTAAACTCTGTGGGGTGTCCGGTGTCACTGCATGTCAGCAGGAAGAGCATTGGAGAGAAATAGAGAGGTGTACTCTTCCACACAATTTCCAAGCATCAGTTGTCACGGCTTGGGGTAGGCATTAGTGAGGGAGAGTGGGAGCTGTGTTATGTACAGTGTATTTCCGACTGAAGAGTGAAAAGTCACTGCCATGCCACATGATCGGCATGCAGTCAATAAAGCCAGACAAGATGAAAATAAATTACATGATTATGACATGCAGCTCTATCTGCTGCTATTTATTCAAACTGGGTTTCAAGCTTATTCTTGCAAAGCATCTGCACACGCTCCTCTGTGCTGTGTTTGTGTGGCTGCTTTCGTATGTCAGTGCATGGTGAGTGTGTTCACTGCCTTGAGGATTTATTTTATCTCTTCTTTTCAACACTTTTCATACAAATCATTTTTACAGAACGTTTAAAGAAGTATTAGGAGTTTATTGTTTAGTAGCCACAAGAAGTGATTAGCATAGACTCAATCCTGTTGTTTGTGTGTCTCTGTGTGAGTGTATGGGGGAGGGGGTGGTGTGGTCACCCCTCCCGTGACCGGACACCTGCAATGTACGGACAGTTTTGCTATGGCCCAAGGGTGTCCGTTCATGAGAGGGACTGCTGTAACTCTTCCTTATCTTCTCCAGTGTTTGGCGTTTATCTCCCTTCCTTCGATCGTGTGGCTTTCCCGTTTGTAAGTTACTACTATTTTTAGAATGTCACTGCGCTGTCCACTGCGCTGTCCACAACGCTTCCCTTGCACCCGTAAGTTGTTCTTACTGTCAAAGTGAAAAGGTCGAATCAATTTATAGCCACGCGATATCTATCTATATATATATACGACTAGTGTCTGTGTGTCTGTGTGTGTGTCTGTCTGTGCGCGATGCACGGCCAAAGTTCTCGATGGATCTGCTTCAAATTTGGTGGGCTTATTCAGAGAGACCCCGGACACAACCTCATCGATGAGATATTTCAACACGTGCTCTCAGCGCGCAGCGCTGAACCGATTTTGGTTCCACCTCAGCTATTTTGGTTCCACCTCAGCTACCCGGGCCCCCATACCGACACACCATAGCCGCTACACCACATCACAACGCCAAAGTTCTCGGTGGATCTTTTTCAAATTTGGACACCGTATTCAGCTACACCCCGGACACAATATCATCGATGAGATATTTCAACACGTGCTCTCAGCGCGCAGCGCTGAACTGATTTGGGTTTTTGTGTTCATTTCACCATTATAAGTAACTCTTCCTTATCTTCTCCAGTGTTTGGCGTTTATCTCCCTTCCTTCGTGTGGCTTTCCCGTTTGTAACTTACTATTACTATTTTTAGAATGTCACTGCGCTGTCCACTGCGCTGTCCACAACGCTTCCCTTGCACCCGTAAGTTGTTCTTACTGTCAAAGTGAAAAGGTCGAATCAATTTATAGCCACGCGAAAAATACACTCTCACCTATCTCTATATATTTATAGATACAGATATGCATATATATATACGGCTTCTCTGTGTGTGTGTGTGTGTTTGTGTGTGTGTGTGGGCAAAAACCTGTGTATTGTAGAGTTCTGTTTGTGATGTGGTCTAGCGGCTTTTGTCTGTCTGTATGTTCTGGCATGTGAGAAGCCACATCAGATAATATAGGGCTAAGAAATAAGCTCGAAAATTCTCAATCCCGTTTGACAGGACTTCGCCTTCAAAGGTGATTGTGGTGAACCGCAACGCTGTCTGTCTCTGTCTCGCGCCTTTCACCCCAAATTCCCGTTTCTGAGTTGCTATTTATAGAATGTCACTGCGCTGTCCAGAACGCTTCCCTTGCACCCGTAAGTTGTTCTTACTGTCAAAGTGAAAAGGTCGAATCAATTTATAGCCACGCGAAAAATACACTCTCACCTATCTCTATATATTTATAGATATAGATATACATATATATATATATACGGCTTCTCTGTGTGTGTGTTTGTGTGTGTGTGTGTGGGCAAAAACCTGTGGATTGTAGAGTTCTGTTTGTGATGGGGTCTAGCGGCTTTTGTCTGTCTGTATGTTCTGGCATTTGAGAAGCCACAACAGATAATATAGGGCTAAGAAATAAGCTCTAAAATTCTCAATCCCGTTTGACAGGACTTCGCCTGCAAAGGTGATTGTGATGAACCGCCACGCTGTCTGTCTCTGTCTCGCGATTCACCCCGGCGAAGCCGGGTATTCCTCTAGTGATATATATATACGGCTTCTCTGTGTGTGTGTGTGTTTGTGTGTGTGTGTGGGCAAAAACCTGTGTATTGTAGAGTTCTGTTTGTGATGTGGTCTAGCGGCTTTTGTCTGTCTGTATGTTCTGGCATGTGAGAAGCCACAGCAGATAATATAGGGCTAAGAAATAAGCTCTAAAATTCTCAATCCCGTTTGACAGGACTTCGCCTTCAAAGGTGATTGTGGTGAACCGCCACGCTGTCTGTCTCTGTCTCGCGCCGTTCACCCCAAATTCCCGTTTCTGAGTTACTATTTTTAGAATGTCACTGCGCTGTCCAGAACGCTTCCCTTGCACCCGTAAGTTGTTCTTACTGTCAAAGTGAAAAGGTCGAATCAATTTATAGCCACGCGAAAAATACACTCTCACCTATCTCTATATATTTATAGATATAGATATACATATATATATATATACGGCTTCTCTGTGTGTGTGTTTGTGTGTGTGTGGGCAAAAACCTGTGGATTGTAGAGTTCTGTTTGTGATGGGGTCTAGCGGCTTTTGTCTGTCTGTATGTTCTGGCATTTGAGAAGCCACAACAGATAATATAGGGCTAAGAAATAAGCTCTAAAATTCTCAATCCCGTTTGACAGGACTTCGCCTGCAGAGGTGATTGTGATGAACCGCCACCCTGTCTGTCTCTGTCTCGCGATTCACCCCGGCGAAGCCGGGTATTCCTCTAGTATATATATATAGATAGATATTCATTTGCATTTGTAAATGCTTCTCACTCTCAGGTCTGCAATAAACTGGTGCGCACTACAAATTTATCAATGACTGTGGACCATGAAGACGTAGTCAGATCTCATGCTTATTTTCTCAGAAACACTGGAGACTATCAAACCAAGGAAGTCCTCCGAAAGCGGCATATAGCTGCCTTAATTGCGGGGTAAAAAACGGTCATACACGTAAAAATCCACTCGTGCAAAAACACGAGTGTATGTGGGAGTTTCAGCCCATGAACTCAGAAGAAGAAGAAAAAAACAAGGAATTTTAACATACAAAAGATTGGGGCACATAAATGTTGAATATTTAATATTATAACAGTGAACACCTTTCTAGTGATGTTTTTATTTTAGAAGACTGTCATTGCTGTTTTTCTAGAGGGAAAAAAGAGCATTTTCTTTGAAGGATTATATATGATGGTGTGATTAATTGGTTTCAGCACAAAGGAAGAAATGTGATTGTAATGTCAGCTGATAAAAATAACATATTTATTAAAGAAGGGAGAGAAAAAACTGCAGCATGAAATAGCATTGTTGAATGTTTTTTCTTCATAACAGCAAATGGATGATGACGATGATGAAGATGAAGATGATGAAGGAGAAGATGACGAGGAGAGCGATACAAATGATGATGAACTGGACACAGACATGATGGATGACAGGGACTCAGCTGAAGATACAAGTAAGTGTACTGATTATGTATGTGTGTGCAATTTTGCGTTTGTTTGTCTGTCTGTGAAAGTATTTTATTAAACAACATCTGAAAAGCTTAATAAAACAGCATTGTTAAACAGTTATTTCTTTCAGTTTAGGTTTCTCCAAAATATTTCACTTAAAAAGATGTCATGCCAGTTTTGTACTTCATTTGGTTTGAATCGCTGCCAGAACCCGATGACAGGTTTTTGTGGCAGCCATTTCGTTTGTGTGTGTGTGAGTCAAAACTAAACTTGGCCAAAAAATTATTGCAACAAATTTCAAACCCAAATTAAAGCATTAATCCCCGTGTCATTTTATTAACACTTTATATGCCAGAGAAGGCTGTTCACTTAACCTTCAGGATCACCATTTGGATTAAATATTTCTTTTACAGGGACCACGTGACCGCCGCTCAAGTAAGGGTACCCTCAAAATCGACCAGACAAAAACGGAAGAGCCGAATGAAAAATCGACAAAAAAATCACAATAGGCAAAATTTTGCAACTTTGACATACGAGAAGAAAGTCAAACCAATTATCTACCCTGAACAGATTGTTTTGTTTTGCTACCTTGCGTATTTCGCGTGCTATGCTATTCCTACTGATGCAGGTGTCGATCGCAAGAGCGGTCAAAAACGGGACTTTTTGCGTCATTTATTAGGGGTATCATGACAAAAAAGTCTGCACTTTAGCAATGACTTGGTGGATTGCTTTGAAACTTTCAGAATATTTTACCAACATACTAGAGATACTTCGAGCAAAATGATGGATTGTTACAGGTGTTTGTTAAAATGTTATGCAATTTTTCGAAAGAAGTTTTTAATCTCGTCATAGGATTGTTCCCTTGGGTCCAAAAAATGTATGACTTTACATGTCTTTAGAAAAATTATTGATACACACACTGCTAAAGTTTTATGTGCGTGTAAGTACTGACGCATTCTTTCTTTATTTGGTGTTTAACGTCGTTTTCAACCATTCAAGGTTATATCGCGACGGAGTACTGACGCAAATTTGCTGGACCAGTAAACACGCTACATATTTAAGCGATGATTCTGGTGCCACAGCGATGCCCAGCCAAGGTTGACCGTAGCATGTTTTAAGAGGCACGCAGCGATAACAGCTGTAAGCGCGAAACAGCATGAACGTTCTATTTTTTCCTCATGTGTTTGCATGACTACCAAATTAACGCCAGCAGCTACACGCAAATGAAACTTAGACAGAATCTGTATCAATCATTTATCTGTAGATATGCAAAGTCATGAATTTTTTTGACACAAGTGAACAATCCTATGACAAGTTTAACAACATTTTCCGAAACATTGCGTCACATCTGGATAAATAACCGTAACGATCCAAACTTTCGCACAAAGTATCTCTAGTATGTTGGTAAAATATTCTGAAAGTTTCAAAGCAATCCACCAAGTTATTGCTAAAATGTAGCGCTTTTTGACATGATACCTATAAAAATTGACGTAAAACGTTCCGTTTTTGACCGCTCTTGCGATCGACACCTGCATCAGTAGGAATAGCACAGCACGCGAAATACACAAGGTAGCAAAACAAAATAATCTGTTCAGGGTAGATAACTGGTTTGACTTTCTTCTTGTATGTCAAAGTTGCAAAATTTTGCCTATTGTTATTTTTTGTCGATTTCTCATTCGGCTCTTCCGTTTTTGTCTGGTCGATTTTGAAGGTACCCTTACTTGAGCGGCGGTCACATGGTCCCTGTAAAAGAAATATTTAATTCAAAAGGTGATCCTGAAGGTTAAGTGAACGGCCTTCTTTGGCATATACAGTTTTAATTAAATGACACAGGAATTAATGCTTTAATTTGGGTTTGAAATTTGTTGCAATAATTTTTTGGCCAACTTTATATGGTTAGTGTAATAAACCTGTGCATCACTGCATGGGTCTGCATTTCTGTTTGTATTTACCGGTATGTGCCATTGGCTTCTAAGCAGACAGCACATCTTTCTCTAGCGTAATACATGTAGTTTATAAAATGGGCATCACTGTATGCATTTGTTTCATGCCTCTTTGTTTGTATCATTGGTTATTTTGTTTGTTTTTACATTTAGTCAAGTTATGACTTAATGTTTTAACATCGAGGGGGGAATCGAGACGAGGGTCGTGGTGTATGTGTGTGTGCGTGCGTGCGTGTAGAGCGATTCAGACTAAACTACTGGACCGATCTTTATGAAATTTGACATGAGAGTTCCTGGGTATGATATCCTCAGACGTTTTTTTCATTTTTTTGATAAATGTCTTTGATGACGTCATATCCGGCTTTTCGTGAAAGTTGAGGCGGCACTGTCACGCCCTCATTTTTCAACCAAATTGGTTGAAATTTTGGTCAAGTAATCTTCGACAAAGCCCGAACTTCGGTATTGCATTTCAGCTTGGTGGCTTAAAAATTAATTAATGACTTTGGTCATTAAAAATCTGAAAATTGTAAAAAAAATATTTATTTTATAAAACGATCCAAATTTACGTTCATCTTATCCTCCATCATTTTCTGATTCCAAAAACATATAAATATGTTATATTTGGATTAACAACAAGCTCTGAAAATTAAATATATAAAAAATATTATCAATTTTTTTTTTCGAAATCAATTTAAAAACACTTTCATCTTATTCCTTGTCGGTTCCTGATTCCAAAAACATATAGATATGATATGTTTGAATTAAAAACACGCTCAGAAAGTTAAAACGAAGAGATGTACAGAAAAGCGTGCTATCCTTCTCAGCGCAACGAATACCCCGCTCTTCTTGTCAATTCCACTGGCACTGCCTTTGCCACGGGCGGTGGAGTGACGATGCTACGAGTATACGGTCTTGCTGCGTTGCGTTGCGTTCAGTTTCATTCTGTGAGTTCGACAGCTACTTGACTAAATGTTGTATTTTCGCCTTACGCGACTTGTTCTGTTTGTTTTGGTTTTTGTGTGGGTTTGTTTGGGGTTTGTTTGCCAATTCGTGCACCTCCAGATTTTGCTATGTCAACTTTTTTGTTCCCCAGACTGATCCTGAGGGTATCCGGTGCACTCCTGCAGATCTGAGGAAGACACTAGTTGTGCAATGTTAGGTGATTTAAGGCCATGAGGGAGTAAGAATGTGTGTGTGCCTGCCAGTATGATGCGTAGTTAGTTTATCATTGCTTTGCATACTTAATCTCTTTTATGGTCATGGTCATTGTGTATATTAAAGCATGCTGATCTTGAAAGTGTCTCTTCTGGTGTGTTAACTCTCTCCCTCTCTCTCTCTCTCTCTCTCTCTCTCTCTCTCTCTCTCTCTCTCTCTCTCTCTCTCTCTCTCTCTCTCTCATCTCTCTCTCTCTCTCTCATATATTAATTATGCCTCCACTGTATGGTGCGGTGCCAGTGAAAATATAATGAAAAAACTAAACTCCTTGCACAGAAGAGGTGCTAAGCTTATTGTAACCAATCCTTATCTGTCCACGTCAGAAAAGTTGAAGGTAGCCAATATTCTTCCACTTCAACAGCAGCTTGATTACAACATCTTAATTCTAATGTACAAGGCGCTCAATGAGCTGGCCCCACCATACCTAAATGCATTCTTGACTAAAGCTTCCGAGCGCTATGTGTCAAACAAATCTATATATATATTACCAAGGACTCGCATAGATCTATACAAAACTAGCTTTGCTTTTGTGGGACCTTCACTGTGGAACTCTCTTCCTTCGAATGTACAAACGTGCCGTTCATTGAACGCATTCAAAACCTCCCTCAGGAAACACATACTGAGGTCTTCATAAGTTACGCTGCCGGTATTGTAGCTAGCTTTGTTAATTATAATTATTTTATTACTCTGAAATATAGACTGCTGCATGCCTACATAATGCTAAATCTACCTGTCTTGATTGGCTCACTGTGTGCTTGTTAAATGGCACTTAGTTGTGTGTATATTATTATTAGTACTATATGTGTTCCTCCTTGTGCGTCTGCGTGTGAGTGCGCAAGTGTGATTGCGTAATTAATGTTCCATTCTGTAATTGCTTTATTGATGTTCCATTCATGTATTTTCTACTACTTTTCTCATTTATTATTACTGTATGTTTGATGTTTCTATGATTCTAGTCGGGCGCACGCGTGAATATGTGTTTGTGTGAATGTAAAGGGCACATTGTAAGATTAAGCCTATGGCCTAAAATGTCTACCCTTTATGTGAATAAAATGTTCTAAGTCTAAGTCTAAGTCTAAGTCTAAGTCTAAGTCTCTCTATCGTTGTCACACAGACACACACATTCACACATACACATCTGCCCAGTAAACAACCTCATTGTTTCTTTCTAAAGCCTCGGTCATACAGGCGACTCAGTCGTTGCGATTCAGTCTTGCGATTCAGTCTTTGGCCGATCGCACATCACATCGTAGGCCATTGATCCGTCACACGATGAACGATAGACGAACGAATGGCGAACGATAACTCCACGCGAGCGGGGTGGAAGCGACGTGTCATAGTGAACACGGCAAACGCGCTTTGCGAGAGCAGACGCTAAATGTTCGAACGTCGCTCTACCTTTCTGAAAAATTCCTTTCAGCATTATGCCTTTGCAAGAAATAAAGTTCCCAGACAGCTGCAATTAATGTTTTCCGACCGCTGTACACGCCTAAAACGTCTCCTTTATATCTGAGTAAAAAACTGTTCTTCCAAAAAGTTTTGAATCGACGAAGAGACGCTGTACGCCACTGTCCGCCATTATTTTACGTCACGGCGTCAAGGCCGCAGCAACGTGTTCTGATTGGCTCTGTTGGCTCTGCCCCTGCGATTGACCGACGACTGGATCGCAGGAATAGAACATGTTCTAAACCTCAAAGCTACGAGGGAATCGCATGAGACTGAGTCGCAGACTTGTCGTAGCTGTTTTCTACGACTGAGTCGGCTGTGTGTCAGGGTGAATCGCGCGACTCAGTCGCATGTGTGACAGCCCTCTAAGCTATTTCTCCTTTTTCAGGGTGACAGTCAAAAGAACATAGATTTGTTTGTCTGTTTAATTTTTACTTTCAATTTTTCAATTTATTGAACATTTCATAAATATGAAAAAGGCATAGTAATAGTTTAATGCTTTACTGTGAAGGCACTTGGAAGTTATGTTCTCATTCCACATATATATTAAAAAATATATATATACTTGCCATTCTTGTCAAAACTGATTATAATTGAAATGGTGTTATGGGTGCAGACATACCAAAACAAAATCTTAACATCAACGGCATACAGGATAACCGTACATTCATTTTTGTACACACTGAAGTGTTAGCAAACATAACTCTAAAATTGTGAAGTAAGTGTACCAAATCAATGCCTCTAGACAAATTCCTGACCCCTCAACGTGCTGGTCGCATGATTCGACCCAGAAGACAAACAGCAGACTACGTTGGTAGCAACCCCATAGACAATTACATAAAAAAAACAACGACAGGTGTTTCGCTGTACCACGCTGCAACACCGAACAATACAGACAGTCGTTCTTCCCACGATCCACAATAGAGTGGAATCACCTGGACAACGTAGTTGTCCACTCAGCCTCTACTGAGGCATTCAAGTCGGCGCTAACAACCAGCCGCCGCTAGACGACGACGCTGCGCACACCCACCCTCGCGCCAAAGCCAGCAATCTGGATGCTAGCGACGTACCCTACAGATACAGATACAGAGATCAAATTTAAAGGTACATGCATACACAAGATTAAATTACATATCTTATCCCAACTCACACATAGCATTTTACTTCAGTTTAGTGCTAGGACGCTGTACTACGCATCACCTTGGTAACAAGGGAGGGAATTCTTAAAAAAGAACGACCCTGACTTATAAACAGGACATAGGCCAGACCGAGGCTGCCTTCCCACTTGTGCCGCCATCTTAAATCATTCTCTCTCCAGCGTCCGTGTCTTGTGGACGTGTTTCTGCTACGCTCAGGCTTTTCAGCCTTTCGTCTGGTCTAAGCTTTAGACAGACTTCACCTTGGTTCTTTCTTCACGTCCTTCTACTCTCAGACTGTGTTTTGGGTGAGCCCTTTCCAAATTTTGACGTTTTATTGGTTTGACACAGTTGGTCTTGTTTACTTGATTTTTGTACACTTTCGTCCGTTATGTCGGACAGTGGCAAAAAGAAGAGTTCTAGCTAAGCAGGTTTCCGCCGAGCTTTCTTCGGTTAAGAAACCCTCTAGGAAGGCTAAAGGTTCTTCCAGTTCAGGCGATAGTTTAGGTTTTAGACCCTTCGTCTAGAAATTCGTTTGCTGTCACTATCGATTTGCCAAAGTCATCCTCCATGCCGGCTCTGCCTTCAGAGATTGTACCGGTTACGGCTAGCTCTAGCTCAGCTAGCGAAAAGCATATTTCTACGTTACTCCTCTCTTTGAGTGCGCAAATTAACTCTTTTTCAGCAGAGTTTTCTTCCACGAGGGCTGAGTTCCTTTCCTTGCCGGGCAACAAATTAAACAACTAACAACTAGTCAACAAGCAAACTTATCATTCAGCACATTCACTCACAAGTCACATGCACCTTGAAGATATCTTCTCAAGGTTTCAGAACTAACTCCACGTAACGCCTTTAGCCATACAGTCATCGGGATACTGAAAACTCATAAGACGCTCACGCACCCCTCCCTCGGGACGGCGATCGATAGGAGCATGGTCTGAGAGCGGATCAGGTTACTGATACTCGCACGTGCCTTTCCCAATTACGGACTGGATTAACACAGAACTAGCAGGCAATCAGGTTTTCAATACTCCCGACTTTTCACCCCTGCTTTTGCAACAGGGAAAGTATACCCGCCTCTTTGCAGCCACGGCATGGACTTTCTCGTTTTTACAGCAAAAGGCCGCAACACGGTCTCGTTCCGACCACCGAGGTTAAGCAGCATCGGTCCCGGTTACTACCGGGATGGGTGACCGTTTTGGACACGGGCCTGTCAGGCAATCTTTTTAACTTTCAAGCTGCGGCCTTACGGCTTCAGCTATTGTACTGTCATTTACTCAAACACAACTTCAGCAGTACTTCGCTCCCGCGAGGGCGACATGTCCGGTTAAAGGCCGAGGGCCGGGTATAAAAGCAGACTGGCGCGTGCCACGACCAGTTTGTGATTGGGTGCTTTGATGGAACGAGCTCTCGTTTGAACCAAGTTTTTGTAAAGTACGACGGCAGCAGTACAACAACAATCACAAAATTGTGCGAGTGATTACATCTGCATGAACACTACACATGCAGTTCAAAATTTTATCACAAACAACCTTCTAACATGCTTTTTCAGAAAAAAATTCTCACTCACCAAGTTTGAATTCAAAATCAAACGGCTGTCAGTCAACCAAAGTGGGCGGCGCCAATGATAGCCGTAGGCAACGTCCGAATCCTAAGAATAGTTCCTGCTGTAAGCACCCACCACCTGGAATACGTCATCCAGATGGCGTACGACCCCAACATTCCGGTCACTGGCGGCCACTGCCGCTGGAGCTGATACCTAACACCAACGTTCGTTGAGCACTGAGAAAGCACAGAGTTGACCGCTTTTTATATCCAGTGTTCATCTGAATTCTTCCTGCTACTTTTTGTCCGTTTTTATTTTTAATTTGTGAACATAATATTTTGTTTTGTTTTATGATTTTAGTGTTGAGATGACCATGAAAAGGAAATTTAAAATTGTTTTGAAAACATCAGGATCTACTTCTCAACCGAGACACACACACGAACATTCAGTTCAACCTTTTTGCAAACATAAATGGAATGCAGGCATTTAAAAAAAAACACGAGCGTTACAGGTCTTGACGACTTCTGTCTATTCCCACAAATGACCCATGTAGGCGGTGCAAGCTGGATTTGGGAACCATGTCCGTATAAGAGATATCACACAGTTCGGCATGATGTCGCGTTTGTCTCTATCTTTACTCCATACAAATTTCCTTCTGTGTGCGTCGAGCTCCAGTGCGCTTTCTTTCTTCACAATGTATTCAGGTAGATTCCAGACTCCTCGGTGGTAAAGCATTGTCCAGAATCTTCTGTACAGGTCTTTTCTGTACAGATGATTTTTCCGGTGTGGTTCAACATTTTCCATCGGCCACCATCCTTGACGAAAGTCCTCATGCGTCACACAGGGCTGTGCAAAACAAAACGGACACCTTTCTCGTCCCTCCAGCGCGGGAATATAAAAAGGCGGGTCCGGGTTGGCTGCACATTCCGATATTTGTGAATAACTAGTCGATCCCGCAGAATCAGTATCAACAGAAATATCAAAGTCAACATCACTTTGCTGGAAAAATGCCTCCAACCTGTCTAATTCATCCGACGAAAGTTCCACAGTCACAACGAATCTTTTTTTCTCAGCCATGATGAAAAACCTTTGTATGACCGAACGCTTGCTTCACGGCTTAGAATAACGGTTCCCTCCAAATTTTCTTCTCTTCGCCTGCAAGATTCGTCGACCAGCTGACCGTTTGGAAGAATCCAATTTGGATGGGTAAAGAAGCATCTCCATCATACCATGAATTGCACTTGCAAGGATGTCCAATGTAAGAGGCTCTACCCCACCCTTCACAATGGGATAACCCTTAGTGCCGGAAAACGATCAACCAACATGACATAGAGTTAAATATTCGCGCCAAATTCTTGACTAAGGACTTCCTAGTAAAATGTGTCTGGTCAACAGATTTAGCTCTGTAAACAGTAACTGAATTCAGGGGGTCCAGACGCATGCCAGCCCTGCCAAAGCATCTGCTGGCACTTTCTGTTACACAGTTGTGTCAACAAGATAACGGGACCTGCATGAGAAGAGTGTTGTGTACTGCAGAAGTAATCTCACAGTGTGAAGAACAATAATACACTCCCAAGTGTACATGATGCAATAATATTATAGCTGTACTTTAACCTATGTTATTACGTTTACATTCACTCCCCGGCATGTATTACTGTTCTGCATCAGTGTTACGCTTTTCCCGAGTAAAACAGAGAGAGAGATAGAGAGAGAGATGAGAGAGAGAGAGAAGTGTGTGTGTGTGTGTCCAACAACCTTTTTTTTTTTTTACCCTACTATTATTTTGAATTGACCTTTGATGTTGTACCGCATTTCCCGCCAAGATGTTTTTAACGTCATACGAGCACACACTATACGATTAAAAGTTTGTTTACAAGCTCACTGATTCAAACTCTTTTTTCTCTCTTTATTTATAGGTTATTGAAATGAAAGAAGGCATACGTGAGAACATGCGCGCGCATGTGTGTGTCAGTGTATGTTTGTGTGTGTGTGTGTTTTATCGCGAGAGAGAGTGAGAGATGGATTAATAAATTAGATGCACGCACACGCACACACACACACACACACACACACAGACACACACACACACACACTACTACTGCTACTATTACGAGGAATGAATAAAATCGTCAGTCACACACACACTCACAAATCTTCAGTACTAGCACAACCCGTTATCCGTAGCGTATGGTTTCACGGCTGACGAGCGGGCACAGCGCAGCTGTGTTATCTTCTCACGCTTACTGACCGCTGTGGTCAAAAATAGACAGCTCTGGCAGTTGAGAGTAACGCGAGACCTGCCACTCAGCCACCAATCCCAGGAAAGAGGCTCCGCCTATACCCATGGGATTTCTGGCCTGTTGGACCTCGGCCTTTA
Organism: Littorina saxatilis; assembly: GCF_037325665.1. Lineage (NCBI taxonomy): Eukaryota > Metazoa > Mollusca > Gastropoda > Littorinimorpha > Littorinidae > Littorina > Littorina saxatilis. The sequence continues at coordinate 31,169,859 of NC_090250.1, read as the reverse complement.
ACAGGAGCTCGCCCTCTTTATTTCAAGCCACCGCGTAGGGACATGGGTATATAGTTCTCACTGATACCACTCCCGTAGCCATAAAGGACAACGGTTGTCTTCTCTGGAGCTTGATTTCTTCTCAGAACTTCATCCTTTTTTTTTTTAAAGACCAGGGACATTCTGTCACACTCTCGCAAACGGGGCTCCTCACTCATAAGTCTTTTGAGATAAGGCGGAAAGGAAAAGAGGGGGGGGGGGGCGTGTTTGCAACTTGGACAGTTCTCCCTTGGGCTCCGTCCAGGCTGTGCGAGATAGAACATGGACCTACTTCTAGGCCTTACCTGAATTAGGCAATGCTTCTCCCTTATCTTGTCAGTGTGACTGACTTAGCTCGCATTATAAGATGACAGGTCTCTTTTCACAGAGAGACCATATGCTAGATAGGGTTCAATACCAAAAGGTCACAGCAAGACAAGTCCGAGTCTTTTGGTTCCGGAGTTTCTACCTCCACAGATTTCGAACCGCTACAGTCCGCAAGCCTTCATAAACCTTACGCGCGAAAGGATCTCCCTTTTACTCCTAGCTACAGCACGCAGAGGTAGCAAGATTCACGCACTCTTCGTCTTACCGGGAGACGTAGTTTTCAATAGAGGCTCTCTATCTCACTCCGTTTCCGGCCAGACTTCTTAGCCAAGAATCAGAAGCCGTAGTTTTTCCTCTTTATAGGATTCTCGCTGCAGGCGACCCATTCTTATGAATCTAACCAGTTAGATCACTATGCTCCTTCCTGTCTCATACAAGGGGTTTAAGATCATAAGCAAAAGCTACCCTTATCGTCTTTGAACACAAAGGTAGATAAGGACATATCTAAGTTGGTGCTAAAATCGGGAAGATTATCTGAAGTCCTTGACTCCGCCTACTGGAGATCGGAGGACGTCTCTATCAACCTCTACCTGCGCGACATTTCCGGCGCGACAGGACGGTTCCAATGCGCTACCAGCAATGGTAGCAGCAGGGCAAATTATTGCCTAGCTCATAGAGTGAGTATCCCACCACCTACATTAGCACTGATCTGCTACATGTGAGTTGGGATAAGATATATGTAATTTAATCGAAAATTTCAGTAATAAATTTTCATTTGATTAATATACTTACCCAACTCACATCGTGAATTCCCTCCCGCCTACCCTGCTACATGTACTAGAATTTTCTCCAAAAAAAGAAGGGGGTTTTCTCCGCTTCCGTGGGAATGATTTAAGATGGCGGCACAAGTAGGAAGGCAGCCTCGGTCTGGCCTATGTCCTGTTTATAGGTCAGGGTCGTTCTTTTTTTAGAATTCCCTCCCTTGTTACCAAGGTGATGCGTAGTATAGCGTCCTAGCACTAAACTGAAGTAAATTGCTATATGTGAGTTGGGTAAGTATATGAAAATTTATTACTGAAATTTTCGATTTAAAGCTACAGTACTCCTCGGATAAGGTGACCCCCCTTGGGACCCAAAAAAATCGTGATCTTATCCGAGGGACACGTTAACCGATCCTCGGATAAGATCAATTTCAGTGGAAAAATTTGATCTTATCCGAGGAGATCAGAGTTTAGTTTGAGGCCCCATAAAAGACTTCCCGCCCATTGAAAGTCAATGACGTGATACATGTAATGGGCAGATCAAGAGAGAGACACACATTGACATACATACTGACACTGAGACCATCAGCTGCATTTGAGAGAGAGCGAGAGAGAGAGAGAGAGAGGAGGTGAGGTAAGACAGACAGACATAGAAAGAGAAGAGAGACACAGACAAACTGATCATGACAGACAGAGACGAGAGGGAGAGAGACATGAAGTTAACAAGTCGCGTAAGGCGAAATTACTACATTTAGTCAAGCTGTGGAACTCACAGAATAAAACTGAACGCACTGCATTTTTTCACAATGACCGTAGTCCGCCGCTTGTGCATAACGGAGTGAAACTGACGAGCCTGTTCAGCGCGGTAGTGGTTTCGCTGTGCTGCTTAGCACGCTTTTCTGTACCTCTCTTCGTTTTAACTTTATGAGCGTGTTTTTAATCCAAACATATCATATCTATATGTTTTTGGAATCAGGAACCGACAAGGAATAAGATGAAATTGTTTTTAAATCGATTATGGAAATTTAATTTTGATCATAATTTTTATATTTTTAATTGTCAGAGCTTGTTTTTAATCCAAATATAACATCTTTATATGTTTTTTGGAATCAGGAAATGATGTAGAATAAGATGAACGTAAATTTGGATCGTTTTATGTAAAAATAAAAAAAGATATATTACAATTTTTAATGACCAAAGTCATTAATTAATTTTTAAGCCACCAAGCTGAAATGCAATACTGAAATCCGGCCTTCTTCGTCGAAGATTGCTTTACAAAAATGTCAATCAATTTGATTGAAAAACTGATGAGGGTGTGACAGTGCCGCCTCAACTTTTACAAAAAGCCGGATATGACGTCATCAAAAGTATTTATGTGAAATCAGTGGAGACAAGGCAGATGAGACACAGTTCACACAATTAACATACAAGCAAAAAACAACAGAGTCAATGCATAGTGTTGCTGCAGTAGGCCACCGAAGTGACAATTATTTTATTAAATTCTGTAATTATTTTACCTTACCTATGTTTTTCAAGAATAGATAGTTAATTGCCCAACCTGTTAATTAATTTAGTTTGGGATTCTCATGGAATCCAACAATTGAATTTCATTATAAAATCTAGAGAGTCCATAAAGCTTTTGGGGCTGTTCCGCCATAACGCTGACAATTGAAACGTAAGTTTGATATTATTTAGATATATGTTTATGCCAGATGCCACAGTCGCCGGCTGCTCAGCCCAAAAACCGCTCAGGGCGAAAGGGAAGTAGTCTGGACCTGGTGCAACTGTGGACTATAGCCTAAGTTTCGGTTCCAGACCAATCAATAATGGTACTGCACCGAAGCTCAAACGGTGGTGCCAGCACACCCTGGCAGCATGCAGAATAAAAATTGTCAGAATCAAAAGTGAATAGGAGCCAATAAGGGCATGAAATGTAATAAACCATGGACAGCATTATGGCATGGACAACCCATCGTTAGACTAGAGGCTAACTCATTCCAGTGACAGGAACTAAAAGTACAAGCAAATTTACTAACATACTGTATTCAGCAAGGTGACAACAATAATAGCTTGCAATATAATGACACCATGACAAGGATAATCTAAATTTGCATTGCAATATGTAACAAAGGGGATAACTGGTAAACATAGGGATGGGTGGGAGAGAAAAGACGAAGAATAAGTCAAAAGTAGACAGAGCAAAAATGATGTTGTCTGTAGGTAGACAAAGAAGAGAGTGGCCGAACGAGGTCAAGGGGAAAGCATCCACGCTAAGCTGGCTGGAACAATCTCTGGCATTACCCAGCGATTGGTCCATGTGCTACTCATAAATATTCATGGGGTTACAGCAGAGGAATTCCGATTTCCCATAAATGTCCTTGTTACCCACAAGACTTTTTATGGAAAAAAAGAAAAAAACATCCAGGGATATCATACCCAGGAACTCTCATGTCAAATTTCATAAAGATCGGTCAAGTAGTTTGGTCTGAATCGCTCTACACACACACAGAGACACACACACATACACACATACACCACGACCCTCGTCTCGATTCCCCCTCTATGTTAAAACATTTAGTCAAAACTTGACTAAATGTAAAAATAGGGAGATCGAGAGAGAGTAGGGGGGGGGGGGGGGATTGAAAGGAAGAGAGAGAGAGATAGTTTGGAGGCTGAGAGAGAGACTGACAGAGACATGATAGAAGAGAGATGGCCAGAGGGGCAAAGATAGAGAGAGGAGAGGGGTCGGAGACTGAGAGTGAGAGAGAGACAGACAGACAGAAACAATGACCATGAGAGAAGAGAGAGAGGGGGAACGAAAGAGAAAGAGACAAGACAAGACAAGACAAGACAAAATCTTTATTATCGAGAGTAATAGATAAGCAATAATATTGCTTTTTTACATCCAGCCCTCGCCCTAATATAGGGTCAACAAGAACAGAGAGAGAGAGAGAGAAAGCTTCCAAATATCTCAAATCTTGAACAATGTCTTTTATTTTGGCCTAAAATTGGCACTACTCAAATATCGCTTATGACAACATTGCATTGCAACATGAGGTCAATTCTGGCCTCATGCCTCTGCAGAAGGGGAGCGGGCACACTGCAGTTACATCTGTCATCATCCACGAGTCTCACTCTGTCAAAGTGGTTTCCGGCAATTTGATTGGTTCAGCGACTTTTTTGGCGGGAACTGTTTTCCAAGTTTTATTTGCGAAAGATTTCCTCATCCTTCTCTTTGGTGTAAAATAATCGGGCCAAATAATCTGATGACGTTTACATTTGTGCGTCACTTCTCTTTTGACGTCATATCATGATATGTGACCCTCCACCACGGAATGAGTCGGATGTCACCTCGCAGGGTTCTGCACTAAGCCTTATAAGTTATATACGTCCGGGGGCAGTCAGGTATCAGTGTGAGGATCCCGTTAGTCCCAGGCATATAACTCGAACAGTTTTCGCTCTTTTCTAAATCGGTGTTCACCAAAGGATAGAGCATAAAATACTCTATAAGAAAATGTACAAGTATAAAAATCATGCAAAGGTGACATGCAACTCATTCCGTGGTGGAGGGTCACATATTATGGAGAAAAAAACTCTGTCAAGGCCACAGGAGCTTGTATCCAACCACCGGTCGATAATTATTTACTCCTTATTCCATTTATCTACTTATTATTATTTATTTACTAATAAATAGTAGTAGTAAGGGTAAGCATGCAGCAGTAAATAATAAGCATGCAGGAGTAAATAATTATCGACCTGTGGTTGGATACAAGCTCCTGTGGTCAAGGCCGCAAAATTGGGAGATTTTTTTCCCAGTTTCACTTTCGCTTGATCTTAAGCGGTGGTCTTCTGCATTTAAAGACCAGATCGGGGGTCACCTAAAAAGAGGTGTTCCCGTATCTGAGGTCACGCTAAGCGAGGTTTTCTTAGTCATACAAAGAAGGCTTTAGGTCGGGACCAACACCCTGATTGATGTTATCAGAGGTGTGACCTTAAACGGTAGTGACGTTAACCGGGGAGTACTGTACATGCATACAGAACAGGTCGGACTGTCGTTCTGTTTTTCTCACATTGAAAAGGGAAAATACAAAGTTTAAAACAAAACAAAAACACAAATGCAGACAAGTTATTTGCACAATCTTAAAATGAGTACATATACAATAAATGCTTTTTTCTGATAACAACATTGAGATCAAAGCAAAAAATAGCATGTGTTTCTTGGTAAATGTTCAATGCTGTACAACACAGTGGTACATATAAGAGAACACTTTCCAGACCATCAATAATAATGCAACCGTCATGGAGGTAGTTTTTTTAGGTGGATAATTTGAGTAACACAAATTGGCATGAGGTGTCCCTTACTTTAACAATGTCCTGTCACCATGTTGTAACATGAACTTTTATTCATGTCTGCAATTACCGTGTGTGTACAAGATTAAACAAAACAAACACACATGAGTAGCATCCACATGGTCATTGTGTCAGTGAGCATCTAAGATACCTTGCGTCACAGTTCTGGTTGCTACATGTAATAATAAGCTTCAGTAAAATTAAATGACACAATCTTCTCTCTCCTCCAAACAAAATCGCATATTGCATGCTCTGTCATGTACAGACTTGGCCTCATTTCCTTGAGGGTAAAAATGTTCTGACGAAGGATCTTTAACCTTCAGTTTTCAAACAAGAAAAACAAGTCGCGTGAAGCGAAATTAACATTCAGTCAATCTGTCGAACTCACAGAATGAAACTGAACGCTCTGCATTTCACGACAATAGCTTTGTCGATTCCCCGCGGCCTCGAAAGCACAGACACATTTATGTGAAAAGCGTACCGGCCTGCTGATCACTTGAAGTGGCAAGCCAGTATAGCGCTGTAGTGTAAAGCGCTTTGCAGAAAAGCTTGTTTTTGTATATTCTTTTTAACTTTCTGAGGCAGTTTTTAATCCAATCATAACATATCTTCATAGTATAGGATTCAGGAAATGATAAAGACTAAGATAAAATCATTTCAGGATCGATTATGAAAATTTTGATAAGAATTTTGAGAAACTTGTAATAAGTTTTTAAGCTTCCAAGGTGAAATGTAGTCCAATAGTCTGCGCATCGTCGAAGTTTGCTTGACCAAAATTGTAATCAATTTGATTGATAAATGAGAGCATGACAGTGCCGCCTCAACTTTCACTAAAAGCCTGATATGACGTCATCAAAGACATTTATTGAAAAAATGAAAAACATCTGGGGGTATCATCTGGAAGAATTTGTATGTACAGTTTCATGAAGATGTGTCTGGTAGTTTTTTCTGAATCGCTCTTCATATACACAAACACACACACAGACACCATCATATCACACTGATTTTATTTGTGTATGTTAATCAACTGTAAATTGTTCTGTTGTGACACAGAATCAATGTCACATATTTTTCACATTATCATTCATCTCCATTTGTCAAAAATTTTTTTCGTAAAAATGCCCATGATTGTGAATATTATACAATGGTACCTGTGATGAAAGAACACCCTTCAGGACCAGGCAAAAGATTCCCTACATTGCGGGTGGCCTGTTGGTCATGTTTAAAGGAAAAAAAGACAACAGAAGTTGTTGAGGGTACCCACATCGCAGGTACCACAGTATATATATGGTAGTCTGATTTTATATTCATGTAGAACATGTGAAAAATCTCAAATGTTTTGTCGTGACACAAAACCATTCACCAGGACATCACCAGTTGAATAAAAAGACTATCATCAACAACATGCTCCTTGTTGGTCAGCTGGTTTTCAAACTCATGGATGATCTGATCCTGAGAAAGTTTTAAACAATCCACTTTGAAGTTTGAGTTTTTGCACAGCACAGGTCTTTGACACAACTGCCGCTGTTCATTCTCACTGCACTGTTCCACAATCCAAACAAGTCACACATTATTTTTTAAATCATCATAGATTTTTCAGTCCCAGTTATCGCACTTATTGCAGCTTAGGTTCATGGTAAAATGATTATCAAAAAAACACTTATTGGTAAGACAGTTTCTGTACCGCCAATAAAAGTCATCTAATTTTCTTTTATATACACTGGTGGCAACACTCTTGGCTGCAAGTGAACCGTGACAAAGTGTTAGTAATTTACGCAAAGCAATCCCCAACGGTCTATTTTCTCTTCCATTCCCCTTTTCATTCCGACCACCTGTCTATAGCGTCTACTTTTTGTTGGACCCTTGGATGGTCGTTATAGACAAGGCTCTTAGGCCTACACCAAAACACTGTCACTGAGCTGCCGGCTTCTAACCTGATGATGCATAAAACGCTCAACTATTTCCGCTTCAGCTTTCATTTTTGTCAAAGGCATGGACGACCTTTCTGTATGAACACGACTGGCTTGGCCATTACAGATCCTAATCTGGGGATGAAATATCTGCGTCGGCATCATCATCATGAATTCTTTGCTGTCGTAGAATTTCATCCGTTTCCTCGGGAACGATCATCATCAACTTCTGTAGAAAGGTCGTGATTTTCTCTGCACACAAAGTCCAACATCTGAACGGTTATTATTTTTATGGACAGGCACAAAACACAGAAACTATACATTAAAGCCATATGTACTCGATGACTATACACACTAATTGCTTTACCAACAGCTGGAGACAGACTAAATTAAGTTCCCTGCAAAATATTGTGGTCTAGGACCCCTTAAATGTTGAGATATTTGAATTTTTATTTTGATCTGGATCGTCCTATTTATAGATTTGGCAACACATGTAACGTTGATGCAAGGGAGAGAACACCGCGGCTTTGTTGACATCCTCACTTTTTCAGAGGCTAGAACAAGCTGTAATGCATGTATTATGGTCCGCGCATGGTGACGTATCGTCATTATATGGTCTTATGGTGCGTTTGACATCGATTGTGGGCAAACTACACTTTGTAAACACGGGAGTGCGTTAGTATGCCTTTAAATATGAATGAGAAAATGCAATTGAACGAGCATATTTGCAAGAAAATTGGATGTTTGCTTTTTTCTTGTTATATGAACTAAATTATGAAAGTTCATATTTTCTTGTCAGCTTATATGTGTTCTGCGCGTTCTTAGAATCCGGTTTCATTCTAGAATGGACCGGGTCCAGGTTGGAATTCTAACCCTGCGCAAGTACAGGGGTGCCATTCTAGAATGAAACCCTTGTTGCTGGTCCATTCTAGAATCGGCCGTGCGCAAGGTTGGAATTTGGGTCCAAGTTGAAATAGTCATTTCAGTTAGACTATCACACAGCCAAAGCCACAAATGTGGATTTTCTGTTTGTTTTTGTTTTTTGTGTGTTTGGTTGGGGTTTTTTTTCTCGGGTTTTTTACACTTTACTCAAAGACATCGTGAATTGGGATTGTGATGTTCTGAAAGTGATTACGATTTTGAGAGACACTCAGCACTGATCGCTACGAACGGAAATTTCCGGACCGACAGTGTTTTGCCGATCTCGCTTGTAACTTTTAATCTTATTCATATACATGAAGAGTTTAAAACGTGGGCATATCACAGTTTGGAAGGTAGGGATTCTGATAGATTAAATAAAAACTGTCAAACTTTTAGGCATGGAATTCCCCTTTGAGAGTATTTGTTGTGGTAGTACTACTACTATGAATTGCTTTCAATGTTTTCCCATAATATTATAAAACCAGACAAAAGTTGTTGTTGATTTCTGTTTTTGTTAATGTCAACTTTTTTTTAAACCTGTGACAACAGCTCTATGACTCACTCTGTCCTTCTGTTGGTCTGTCTGTCGGTTAGTCGGTCTGACCGTCTGTCTGTCTGTCTGTCAAAAAAATTGTCAAAAAACCGGACATTTCCGAGAGGGAGACAGCGCTGACATTGCAAGCGGCCGCAACCGGCTCTCATCACAAAAACAACTGCCCTGCAAACATTACCGCCCTGGTAGTCCCCCTTGCTATGGTCTGCCTTTGTTTATTGCGTACTCATGACATGACATGACATCGCAAGATCGCCAAAGGATTTTTTTCAGGGGTAGACAAATCAGCCCCATTTTATCAAAGGGAAGGTGCAGGTGGAGATAATTCAAGGGAAGACAACTCTGTCTTACCTACAAACATTACGGCCCCTTTTATTCACTCTCGCGATGCTTCCCGCATGTCAACTTTCCTCAGAATGGACCAGCAACAAGGGTTTCATTCTAGAATGGCACCCCTGTACTTGCGCAGGGTTAGAATTCCAACCTGGACCCGGTCCATTCTAGAATGAAACCGGATTCTAACTTCGCGCAGAACATAGATATGTTAAAGTTAATAACATAAACTATAAACCAAGAGTAAAGTATTTGAGAAGGTATTCTTTATATCAGCTTCCTAAACGTTAAACTGACCTGGCTGTGTTTCATTGGAAGTAGGATTTAAGCAGTACCAAACTTAAAAGACTAAAATGCAAAGAATGAAACGATAATAGAGTTAAAACAAAAAATTGGGGTGCTGGAAGTTGGAGCCACTCAAAAGGTAAGAATAAAAAGTGCAAGACTGAGATTGAAGGTGCGCTTGCAGACTACAAATGACATTGAAACCCACCTTTGAAGACCCCCACCCCACACAAACCACCCCCATCCTCAACACCACCCCCCTTTTTTTAAGGACCTCGTTTTGGGGATGTTCCTTTCATAATAACGTTAGGAAACGAGGCTGCAGACAAACTTGCCAAGGAAGGTGCCTCAAAGGAACAGTTCACGTCCCAGCTGCAGTACAAGGAAAAAAAGACAATCATCAAAAACAAGAGGAAAACCAGAGCGGAGAATACTACCACCTGCTCCAACGTGAAGAACAAGTCGTCCTACTCAGACTCCGCACTGGACATAACAGACTAAACCATCATATGGCCACAAAGCTGAAGCTAGTTCCCTCCCCTCTATGTCCGTGTGGCAAGAATCAGACAGCAGAGCACATCCTGCAGGCTTGTCCATACCACAGTGCTCTGAGGGACACCACCTGGCCAGAGGAGACGGCGCTACAAAAGAAGCTATACGGCCCCAAAGAAGACTTGGAGAGGACAGCACGTTTCGCCCTGCAGTCCGGACTGACGATCTAACAGCGAACGACAAGAAGACAACAAGATAATAACGTTACATTCACCAACCATTTTAAGACTCCCTCCTTTTTAAGAACAGATTGTCTCATATGTGTGTATGTCTAAATGGGGGGGGGGGGGGGGGGGGGAGGTCCACTGTAAAGAACTCACCTATCTTGCTCTGAATGGCGTACGGTTTGTCCCACGCAATCCCAACGATGTAGAGTGGCACACCTGACATGATGAGTGCCAGGCAGATACCACTTTCGTAAGGTTTACGGTACACCGTCATGAAGAGGATGGCCAAGCTCATTATAATCAGGAAGATGGGTAGAACCAGAGGGAGCTGTAAAAGACATGTCATTTATGTCTATAACAGGTGCCACTTGCATAAGGTTTACGGCAAGTCTGAGTAAAACTGTCCTCATCAACTGTATCTCAACGATAAATTCCATTGCTCTCAAATGTATGCATGTGACAAAAAAATGAAAAATGGCCACTTTCTTTTGCTGTCCAGTATTTATTATTAAAAAAATTGTATTCAGAAAACTGGACCACAGTGACTGTACTGCATTTGTAATAGATAAGACAAATGTTATCTACGGTTCAAGCACGCCTCAGACAGAAAGTGCACTGATAATGACACACAAAATATATCCATTTAATTTTTATTTTTTATCATGCCTCACGTAAACACCCTGTGACCCAATTTGTTTACTGCAAATTACAGGCGGATGTTACGCTTTGTATTAAAATTATAAACATGCCGAACGTTGTACAAAAATGTGGTAAGTTAAGGTGGATTGTGGGTAGCAATCAGGAGGGGGGGGGGGGGGGGGTTGTGTTGTGTGAGGGGCATTTTGCGAAGGCGGGATTGCGATTCTAATTGTATGAGGCATTTGCATGGTACACTTTTTTCGATCACACATTCCGTTCTCTTGCAATAGACGATGTTCGGAAATAAGTCTGTCGGGTTTGTATGGGTTGTGAGAGAGGGAATACTCTTGCTTTCCCTGAGTCAAACTTTCCCACGTGACATTATAGGCCAGTCACTAGCGGGGGATGTGTCTGAAACACGTGGACAAGAAACACGTGTAGACAGATAGCCTTACTAAAAGCAAGAGTATTTGCTATTTCACAACCCAGACAAACCCGTTCAGTTATTTAGTTATTTTCGGAGTGCGTCTTTTGTCATTTACTTCGTAGCAGCACTGAATTACTTCCCTTACGTTGAGCTGCTGCCATGACTTGACTGGACTGGACCGATTGTCTCATGTCTATGAGTGCCAGACTTTCTGTGCCTGTGGTTTAAATCAGTACCGTTTCAAGTCGTAGAATGTCGCAGCACAACCCACTGCATACATACAGTCACGCATTTTGTTTGTTTATTTGTTTGTTGGTTTTCCCTGTGTGTGTGTGTGTGTGTGTGTGTGCTTTGTCGGGGTGATGGGGGGGGGGGGGGGTAAAACTTGCCGCTACCTTGATGGGTCTGTGCAAGTTAGGTTCCTGGAGTCGTATCTTGATCAAGCCGGCCAGCACTACTGTCAGCACGTTGGCGAAGCCGAAGCCCATCATCTCGATCAGGAAAAAAATATCTCCGAATATCTGCATCAGTAGTGTCAACAACAGCTGAAACGAAAGACAAGAAATAGCGAAAAGCCTTAATATTTGATTCCACTGAGATATATATTACCCCAAATTTGTTTTAAACATTATGATACAAATTATTACATAGTTAACTTTGTCTACCATGGATCGCACCAGGGAAATTTGATTTAGTTTATTAGTAAAGTTATCATGTATTACCAACATTTGTTTCCCACAGGAAAGCTTTGCTGCGCACATATGCCGTAATCGCAAATCCTAAATGGAAAGTGATACTTGCATTCATTGGCCAAAAAGCGACAAAAACAAAAAAATGTTTAAACAGCTGGGTGACTTACCACAGCAATAAGGGAGGGCGCGGGAGTGAGACTCTTTACTGTGATCATTGATATACACTTTGGTAAGTGGTTGTAGCGCGCACCAACGAAGAACAATCTGGGGAACAAATTGCAAACAAATACATATCACATATCAAAGAAATACTCGAGTACCTTTAAAGATAGGAACAATATACATTACACAAACTGAACAGGAATATCACATATTTTCCTGACATCAGTGGGTATCTCGTGTCTTTTAATCATCAGTGAAAATTCCGACTGCTTATCAAGTTCTCGCTCAGAAAAGTCAATCATGTTTGCTCACTAATGCTGTAAGCCTGTATGTCTATGGAATACACGCATTTTCTGGTTTGGTACGTAACAAGATAGCTTGACTAAAATTCCATGGTTTTCTCAAATTTAACTTTATCCACCATGAACATTATTGAATGTTGTTTGCTGACACAGCACATTTTGCCTCTGCATAAATTCATATATTATTCATATATAAACGCCTTTTGAATGCCGGAGCATCCTTACAGGCTACCTCTACAGAAATCGACATAACTTTCAATAATGGACAGGACTGGACTGGGTAGAGGTCAATTGTACAGTGGAACCACCTTTCAGACCTAAACAATCTGAGAAAATCGGGACTTTCTTTCTTTCTTTATTTGGTGTTTAACGTCGTTTTCAACCACGAAGGTTATATCGCGACGGGGAAAGGGGGGGAGTGGATAGAGCCACTTGTCAATTGTTTCTTGTTCACAAAAGCACTAATCAAAAATTTGCTCCAGGGGCTTGCAACGTAGTACAATATATGACCTTACTGGGAGAATGCAAGTTTCCAGTACAAAGGACTTAACATTTCTTACATACTGCTTGACTAAAATCTTTACAAACATTGACTATATTCTATACAAGAAACACTTAACAAGGGTAAAAGGAGAAACAGAATCCGTTAGTCGCCTCTTACGACATGCTGGGGAGCATCGGGTAAATTCTTCCCCCTAACCAACGGCGGGACTTAAAATGGAGCGAGTCTTAAAATGGGGGTAAATGTACAGACATTCAAAAAACAGATCTGAAAAATGAAGGTCTAAAAAGGAGAAAGTGTTTGATTGGGGGTCTTAAAAAGGGGGGGGGGGTACACTGTACCTGGACATGGAGAGCACAGATCCATTGATGCCCCCGGCTACAGACACTGCTATGAGCACGGGCATCACGTAGGCTAACACCATCACTGTCCGCTCCGCGAATGTCTGCACACACACACACACACACACACACACACACACACACACACACATACTTATTTATGAAAGGTTGTACTTCAAAAAAAGAAATAGCAAGGGAGAAAAAGATGAATGAAAATAAATAAGAGAACGGTCTAGTCTGTCTGTCTCTCTGAATATCTCTCTCTCTCTCTCTCTCTCTCTCTCTCTCTCTCTCTCTCTCTCTCTCTCTCTCTCTCTCTCTCTCTCTCTCTGAGTTTATTGTTTATTTTTCCTTTTGTTTTCGTGTGCCTTTTCCTTCTTTGGTAACTGATGTCGACGCCATGGCAAACTCTGGACCCTTGTCTGGGTTCACACAAATTAACACGCACACACACACACACACACACACACACACACACACTCATACACACACACACACACACACACACACTCATACACACACTCCCACACTCATTATTCAGTTGATTTCAAATAAACCAATCAAGATGTTACCACAGCCACGGCAGAGGACTGCAGCATGTCCGCAGGAGTGAGAACGGCGAAGTAAGCCACGTTGGCCGTCAGATACACTAGAGTGATGATCACCATGGATATAACGATGGCCAAAGGTAGATTTCTGAATTTCGTCAACATTTGAAAAACAAATAGGACAAGCATTAATTCATCAATTTAACAAGGCAAGGCAAAAGATGTACTTTTCAGACTATATGGCGCAACATTTTTTCCCACACTTGACCCCTGCGGCTTATTTAACGAAAGCGCCTTATGTGTGGCTGAAATAGAAATCCAGGTGAGTACCAGTCAAACAACTTGTGATAATGCATGTTTCTGCTAAGTCTCTCTATACTACCCTGGCCAAGTTTCCTCTCAGACATCAAAGAGACCGCCCCATAGGTTAAATTAGGTCACTGACCCAGAGTAAGAAGGTCAGTGTCAGTAAACTTGTGCAGGCAGTGTTTCCTCTCAGACATGAAAGGAGACCGGTCTCGGTCATTGACCCCGGGGAAGAAGGTCAGTGTCTGTCAACTTGGGCAGGCAGTGTTTCCTCTCAGACATGAAAGGAGACCGACCCTCATAGATAACACTCGGTCATTGACCCCGGGGAAGAAGGTCAGTGTCTGTAAACAAGGCCAACCAGCATCACAATGCCTCTGCCTTTGATCTCACCGCACATCCAGAGCAAAAGTATTTCCACTCTGTATTCTTCCTTTGATGTGCGGCTAATAGACCGCGGAAGCGCCTAATGTCATGTTTATTCTCAATTTTACATCAAAAGTGGGGGTTGCGCCCTATATAACAAAGCGCCTTATAGTCACAAAAGTACAGTATTTAAGAAACCGCACGGGGATGCATGAAAATAAAATACAAGTAAAAGAAAGAAAGGCAATTTCTTGCAAACATACAAAACAAACAAACAAGATAGTTTAATTATTGGAATGTTTATCATAGACAAAACAACACATTCACCAGTAAGTCGACCTAGTTGTCATAAGTTTATTGTGGATGGACATAACAACCAAAAGAAGAACATCGCTTAGTAAAGAGGTGGCTTCGTGATATCAACATGGCGAGATTCGAAGGCCGACATTTTCAGACAAAAGATACAATTAACGCAGAGAGACAGTATGATTAGCAGTGTTAACCTACGGTTACACACAAAAAAAGGTTTTATGACAAATGAGTGCGAGAACAACTGGTCAAAACAATGAATTCACTTCACAATATGAATAGCTTTTGAAGCAGTGTTGCATTTGGCTGGAGTCCGTAAATACGATGAGCTTGCAGATTTCAACCGTAACTAAAAGTTGTATTTAAACTAAAGATTTGTTTTCGTCATCGTAAATGATTAAATTGGCCGGAAATCACCTATTTTTATCCCACAATAAACATTTCTGTGACACCTTTTTTATATCACATCGTATGATTTTATTAACGCCATCCTTCCAAAACACAGTAGAGCGATTATTCTCAGTATTAATATATACATTATTATTTAACCGGCTCCGCTTTGTTAATAAGAGAATGCGTAACTTGATTATATTTTTCTCAGAGAAGGAGCAAGTATGTGGAATTGATTGTCAGTGTTGCGTGTGATTGTTAATGTTGCGGGCAAGTAAAAAAACCAATGTTGATAGTATAACTGCCATCAAATGTTTTGATACCTGGTGATTCCTCTTTTTTGCAGTCATTTTACAAATGACATTTATCGATTTATATTTTGCGTTTTCAATGTAGAAGAGTAGGCTCATTAATATGTAGATATACTAATCAAAATTTGAAAATTTAAAAAAAACTCACTTGTGTGGATTGATTACTTCAGCTGTTAGAAAGTTGAGGTAGTTCCTGCAAAAATAGAAACAACAAAGGTTAAACTCCTAAAAACACAAAAATACTGTAGACGCAAAGTACACACACCTACTGCTCCTGCTATTGTTGCTGTTTTTCTCAGTTCTCCCCTTCCTTCTTCTATTGCTGCTACTACTACTACTCCATACTGTCAGAGACATTCTATCTATGTCTCTGATACTGTTAAAGAGAATCATCGTTTTTTTAAGTCAATATAATTATAGTCTCTTACGCCAGTGCTGCACTTTGGTGTATTTGATAAAAATTCTTAGAAGAGGGGTCACAACAATCGACTGCAGAAACGCGTCTGGGTCATATATGTTTCGTCGGTGCGCATGCCTTTGCCAGGCTAACATACGTTACTTACTTGACAGAAAGAAAGAACAAAAAGAAAGACTTGAAAGACAGAACAACTTGAAAGGAAAAAAAGAAAAAAGGAAAACAAGAAAGAAAGTCAACACAAAACAAAAAGAAACAACCAGAAAGAAAGAAAAAAAGAACCAAAAAACAAAGAGAAAACGGAAGACTGACCATCCCCCAAAGGCCCAGAAGCCGGAGTAGAAAGCCACAGCGATGGCTCCCCCGCTGTAGTCGCTGCCCTCGAAGGCGTTCTGTAGGTTCTCCACTCTGCCTGGAGAAAAAAAAGATTTTCTTTCAACGTCTACAGTTTACTGCCTCGTGTTTTATAAGCATGGGACATGTGAAGGCTATAAGCATATATGCAAGATACAAGTGCACTTGCAAGCACGAGTATACACACACACACACACACACACACACACACACACACACACACACACACACACACACACACACACACACATGCAGACAGAAGGGCACACACACACACATACACCCACACCCACGCTGACAGACACACACGGACACACACACACACACACGAACGCTTTCATTTGTACAAATGCAAGCTCAATCTTCTGCTGACTGATAAATATTTAACACTTTACTCATTGAAAATCGTCGTAGCTTTGAGAATCACACACCTAAGCATTGAGCGATTGATTAAACACATTAACAAACCAACAACAAAAAATAATGATAAGTAAATACAATTAAAAAAAATAGCACACCGTTTTTTTCTTGTCGTTCAAGCACTTTTTTAAATTAAACCGAATAGGCTACATAACAACATCAACATCAACAACAACAACAACAACAACAACATACATCTAATACATAATTATGAAATAAACAGCAATAGCACGCGACTTTATCAAGTCACAATGACCTTGACCTATTTTCACTGACCTTTGGCTAGCCAGACGAAGCCGATGATGATTATGATGAGGAGGGCGATGAGTTTGCTGGCAGTGATCGCGCCCTGGATCTTGGTGGCCCACTTCACGTTCAGACAGTTGATGCTGGTCAGCAGGGCTGCAATTACGGGATGCTTTTTCATATCTCAAGGTAAAAAAAAAAAAGTAAATAAAACAAGCGGCTGAACATGTTGTCAGATACGTTTTGTCTAATTGGTGTTTGTCTGTGCACTTACAAGACCGCTGGGTCGATATATCCGTAAACGTAACGTTTTGTTTTGTCAATAATTAAACGTTCCAACAACATACTTTTCTTGTTTTTTTTAAATTTTTTATCTCAAGGTAAATTTGTTTACAAAGGAAAAAATCCAATCACAACTCGAGAACACAGTACGTGATAGTTATACAAAGCAAGCCTTCACGCACCATCAAGAGTAACAGGCTATAGATAGCACAAGGCTTCCATTCCGTACAGATTTGCAATTTCGTATTTGAGGATTTCGCACACACATATTTTTGATATTTTCCCTTTATTGGTTCCTTCGTTTTCTCATATACTCTGTTTTTCCCCTTTTTTTGCTCGGCTTTACAATAGTGTATATATACTTAACAATTTCGCAGGAATTTTCCACTACATTTATATATTTTGCGCGTACAAATAAATGCATTGTGACTTGACAAACTAAGGAATGAAAGAAATTGATTAACTTACCGTCAAAACGAAATATTTTAGGATTCATTGATTATTTGATGATTTCAGGCATTCACCCATTCACTCATTTACTCACTTTTTTTCGTCTGAATTTCTCGAATGCTTGCATCGTCGATCGATCAGGTAAAATGTTCTAAAATAGAGTGATTGAAAACTCCTCTCTTCTTCATCAAATATGGAGAAAAAAAACTGTAGCCAGCAACCAACCACTGCAAAAGTCTGTGCTCCCAAAAACAAACCTACACTTCTGGTTTCAGCGCCTCTTGCTTACTTAATATTCATGGGAAGCTGTCGATATCTTTCCATGTGAATTTTTCATGATGTCACATAACAATGCTATTCTGCTATTTCGTACACTCTTTGACTAATATGTATGTTTTGTATATGGTCAAACTCGTGACATTTAATTTCTATATAAAATAAAATAAAAAGTGGTGTAGGGCTTTGAAAAAAACACCGAGGAAACCATGCTGTAACTTTCTGAGCATGCGCTTTGGAAATCTAAGCTAAACCATTTTGTAATTATTTATCCTCACCCATGATGAGAGCAGCGATGATCCGTGTGGCCTCCTCGGGCGCGTCGCAGTTGGGGAACATGGGCCTGAGGATGTAGACGGCGAAGATGAGGCTGGAGGCGGCCTGGCCCACGGGGTTGATGATGATGAAGTTGACCCACAGACACAGGAAGGCCGGCAGGTCACCGAAGGCACGCATGATGTACAGGTACTCCCCGCCCGACTCGGGAAAGGTGGCGCCCAGCTCCGCGAAGCACAGCGCGCAGAGGAGAGAGTAGACGCCGCAAACGGCCCACATGACGCACGACATGCCCACGGAACGCACGTTGGACAGAATGCCCACCGGGGACACGAAGATGCCCGACCCGATGATAATGCCCATGATGATGGAGACGCAGCTGAAGAGGTTGATCTGCTGCTTCAGCTCCACGCGCTCCGTCGTCACGCGCACTGAGGGAGAGCTGCTCAGCGTCGTCGGCAAGGAGGAAGAGGAGGAGGAGGAGGTGGAGGCGGACGGGGAGGAGGAGGCGGTCCATGATTTTGTGGGAACTTGTGTTGGTCTTGAGTGTGTGGGGGTGGTGCGATTTCTTTGCTCCATGGCTGCTAGTGTTGTTGTCGTTGTTTTTGTTGTTGTGGTGGTGGTCAGTTGTGGTTGTGGTTGTAGCGATGGTGTACTTGTTTTTGTCGTCTTGGTCTCGCTTTTTTCTCGGAAAATGTTCTCAACTTATTGATTGCTTAATAACGGTTTGCGAATTTGAAAAGTGTAAGTATTCATCCTCTTTGAATTGCCATATTCATAGAAAATGATAAGGTGATGAGATTTCTTGCACAATTCTTGACACAGAAGAAAATTTTGACACTTAAAAATCGATTCAGAGGCACGTTAAGTATCTAATGAATGACAGTCTCGCGTAAACTTCACCAAAGGTATTCACTCATCCAGAACGAGAGAATTATACTGTTTACCCACCAATATCAACGGAGGAATTGTTCCTTGGACAAACCGGCTTTGCCACACCAACTGAATTTTTTGGAGACATTTTGAGGCCTTTGGAGATCATAGCATACTTCAATAAAACAAAATAACCTTGCCGTTGCAGACGAATGCATGTTTGATAAAACAAGTTAAATAGGGTAAAATATAAGGTAAGAGGCAGCTCCTTTTAATTCTTAACTCCCGCTTCCCCGAAGAGAGCTATCTGTGGACAGTTTCAACTAAGTTAAGTTTGTGTTGAGATTTCGCATTCTCGTTCGCTATCTTCTTCCTTCACCGTGTTTGGCAGCAGTGGCATTTGGTGCTCTCATTTCACTGACCCGAATTTACTTGAAACTGCAAGAAAAGAAAATGATAATAATATGAAAACTAAGCAGTAAGTGACGAGCAATGTGTTCAATTCACGCACAAACACACACACTGGCGCACACTGTTGCATGATGCAAACAAGATAGAAAACGCAACGAGAGAGATAGAAAAACACAGTCATTCGTTAGAAACACAGTCACTAGTTAGAAACACCAAAAACATCCTCACGCAGAAACATTAAACAAGCTGACGCGCAGATGGAATTGTCAACAAGTGGACATGGACTAAATGTACCTGTCTGTTGCAAACCAGAGGGCATTAATCCACTGTCTTGAGTATATCCTCACACATTTTCACATTCTCTTCCTATGAAGCTCAGTGACAAAAACTAGCTCAGTGACGAAAACTAGCTCAGTGACAAAAACTTGCTCAGTGACAAAAAGTGACAAAAACTAGCTCAGTGACAAAAAGTGACAAAAACTAGCTCAGTGACAAAAACTAGCTCAGTGACAAAGGCTAGCTCAGTGACGAAAATTAGCTCAGTGACAACAACTAGCTCAATGACAAAAACTAGCTCAGTGACAAAAACTAGCTCAGTGACAAAAACTATCTCAATGACAAAAACTAGCCGATTGATACAACCGTGTGCATGGAAGGCTCATAACGAAGATAACTTTTAAAGATACCTTTCTTCTCGTGTAACCAATTTATATCATCATAGTTCCATCCAGGTATTTACACGCGATCAGGTAAAGGTTAAGGTATCGTAATTATAGCCCTGTGCGTGCATTCATGTTTCTTATGATCTTTATCGTGCGCATGCATGCACACGGGGGTGTTAGGACACCGAGGACAGCGGTCTGCACAAACTTGACTCAGGGAAATAAATTCCTCGCCGAATGGCGTGGGGTAGAACCACGTCCATAGTGACAAACAGGTTCCAAGCCAGCGTCGCTACCGACTGAGCTATCTCCCCTGAAACTATCTGTCACAAGTTAAGAGCATCCTTCGATTTTGGACAAATCCACAGCCCGGCTGCTTCCTGTGCATAATCGAGTCAATTTTTGATGTTTTTATTTTATTTTTAATTTCTCCGAATCAATTTCACCACAAGTCTAGCTGTTACTTACATGATCCGATTGTGATTTCGCAGATTGACCAAGACGTCACTTACAAAACTAATTCTCACCTAAAATTCCCATTTTTGCACAGACTACAGCCAGGCTGTAGACCGTTGCCATGTGTCCAAACTGATGGAAGGATGCTCTTGTCACATGTAGAAACCTAGACATTCCTGTGGTGGTGTGCACAATCATTTTCACGGGAAGGACAGTATCTTTAAGGTCATGCTGTATGTATACACTGCTCTCTCTCTACCTTTACTTCGTGACAGTATCTTTAAGGTCATGCTGTATGTATACACTGCTCTCTCTCTCTACCTTTACTTCGTGACAGTATCTTTAAGGTCATGCTGTATGTATACACTGCTCTCTCTCTACCTTTACTTCGTGACATAAGTTTTCAGCCGACACTTCTCGTTGGTAGTATGTGACATGCAGCGACACAAAAATGCGTTTCAACTTTAAGATACCAGTGGAACACTTTGCCCCATTTCCTCAGCGAGCCGAATAAATCTGACCCAATCAGATTTATTAAGATCGTACTATGTAGATAAATATTAGTGTGCCAACAGGGTGTTTTTATGTGGGTGGTTTTTTTTTTTAATTCATTTATCTATTTATTTATTCATTTTCATTTACTTATATATTTACTCACGACTTTTCACAAGATGTTGCTACGTTTATGCATACGTGCTTTCCATCAACAGTGTTTATGATTACTACCATTGTGTAATCATTTTATCCAGCTTACACGTACGTTTACGAGCACCCAGTTTACATAATTATGTCTGAATGACCTGATCCGACGGCTCGCATAGCTGAGCATCGTAGAAGGTCTTTCAACGGTAAGCCATCTACTTTCCACGGGCGTGTAGATATATAGCCACAGTTATGTCATTAAAATCAGTGCAAGCTGGGTGTCTCAGTGAATGTGTGTGTGTGTGTGTGTGTGTGTATGTGTGTGTGTGTGTGTGCTTGCGTGCGTGCGTGCGTGTCTCTATGTGTCTGTGTAAGTATGCCAGAGTGTATGTGTGAATGTGTGTGTGTGTGTGTGTGTGTGCGCGCTTGCGTGCGTGCGTGTGTGCGTGCGCGCGTGTGCGTGGGAGGGAGGGTGTGTGTGGGCAGGGGGGACGCTGGCTAGCTTAGTGACTGTACGGTGTTTCTTCGTTAGCATCAAAAGTCAAGAAAATGTCATTAATCAGAGGTAGAGACCCGGGACACCTGTTCTTTCGTCAGATGAACATGTCACGTCAATGTGTGATTGCGTCAACGCCATATCTAATAAGTACACTCAAACGGAGGCCATATCTGCCATTCACTGTGTTAATGAACTACTGGGTCAGTAAATCATGGGGTCAGTAGACCATAAGGTTAAAGTATCATATTGCCAATTGTTCAAATTGTTATAGCCAAACACGAACTGTCACCTCTACCTAAACGTGTCCGAGTCCTTATTCCCCGACTCATAGTTCTATATATTCGTTATCTTATGAAGGTGCTGCGCACAATTACGAGTATAAGCTTGTTGTTCATGACGATCGGTGCTATAAAAACAACAACATGGAAATAAATTATTGTGCCAACTTTCGCACCCAAACCAAAGCATTCATTTCCGTGTCATTCCATTTAAACTTTTTATGTCATTTAAGGCACTCAACTAGGCGATCTGACACACTTTTCGGATCATAGAATATCGAATCATATTGAATCGGATCGAATCATACCAGGGCCAACTGAGACGTGCCGAACCCGACCAGGACTTAGACATTTGAAACTTGGCATGAATTAAGAAAGGTTCTTATGAAGACTTCATGCAAAATGATACGCATTTTTAACGTAGAATATTAGTACTAGGTAGCTGCTACGTCATATTATCCGTGTAATGTTAAATATATTATAGAAATAAGCTTTTGATTGAGTTCGTGTCCCTGCTTTTCAATCCAATTACTACTGTATTGTTATTTACTTGAATAAAATCTTGTTTAAACCAAAGAATTCTTTCACATGGGTTACGCGACCGCCTCTCAAATAATGATACCCCCAAAATCAACGTAAGGTACCAATTACAAATTGACGATAATTCAGAATGGGCACAACTTGCATTTTTTGTTTTACATATATACCAAATGAAAAATCTTAAAGTATGCATGAGTCCACTAATATTGACCACCTTCAACAAGTAGATGGGGGGGGGGGGGGGGAGGGGCACAGCAGGAAAAAGCTGGTTGCTGTCATTAATGAAGAAGTTTGGTTTCCTGAAAATAATATGTAACAACCATAATCAACTTATCTGGCTAGTGCTCATACTTTTAAGAAAACATCAAACATCAAGTTTTATTCACTTCTACGTTGCGAATGCCGTTTATTTCCTTTCTGTTTTTTTGTTTATTTTGTGTTTAGTTTTCTGTTGTGCTTCAATAAATGTTTCCATGGAACTGATACAAATAAATGTAATTCATATTTTAATTTATCTGACTCGCATACTGAGTTGTATCGTGTCTTCACAGATCCATATAAGTTGCCCGGGCACCTAATATGGATCAGTTGTTAATATTTAATTGTTTTGACAATGCTGAATGTTTATCAAAGTGAATTCGCTAAAGAGACTCCAAGTCCGCACCGTGGTACTCCGATATCTGTGTCAAACTGCGTGATGCCAAATGTGACCGTAGGCGTGCTGAGCGCAGGTACCTTAAGATTGGTCTTACTGTCCATAAACAAATATTTCAAGGAGCAAAGGACATTGTAAGTAAGTTAGTACACGCAGCAAAGACAACCTTCCTCCAAACCCAGATTATTGCTTGCGATTCAAGCAAAAAATTGTTCGATATTTGCAGCCGGTTGACCGGCCGCAGTAAGGTATCCCCACTTCCCACTGTTTTCCCCGCTAGTCAGCTGCCAGATGTATTCAGTGATTATTTTATCAAGAAGGTTTCTGATATTCGTTCTGAACTTGATCAGATGAGTGCACATTCTGCTTCCTCCAGTCATGTTGATGTTCCCACTGATTGTTCTTTTCCATCATTTCAGCCAATCAGTGAAAAAGACCTTAGATCCATTATTCTCAAGTCCAAACCAACAACTTGTCCCCTTGATGCCATACCCACACCACTGCTTTTTGAGAATCTTGATGTGTTGTTGCCAACTCTTACTCAAATTGTCAATGATAGCCTGTTATCTGGTGCTTTTCCATCATTGTTCAAAACTGCACTTGTCAAACCACTTCTCAAAAAACCTAGTATTGATGTCAATATTTGTTAAGAATTATCGTCATGTATCTAATTTATCATTCTTGTCCAAAGTTTTTGAAAAGGTAGTTCTGAAGCAGCTGTTGTCATATTTGAACACCCATGATTTGATCTCGCATTCTCAGTCCGCTTATCGCCCTTCTCACTGTACTGAAACAGCCCTATTTAAAGTAATCAGTGACATTCTGTCTGCTCTGGATGGTGGTGATGTGTCAGTGCTTACCCTACTTGACCTTTCTGCAGCGTTCGACACGATTGACCATGTCACACTTCTCCATTGGGTTCGAACCCCGGCCGGGTCATACCTAAGACTTCAAAATTGGCAATCTAGTGGCTGCTCCGCCTGGCGTCTGGCATTATGGGGTTAGTGCTAGGATTGGTTGGTCCGGTGTCAGAATGTGACTGGGTGAGACATGAAGCCTGTGCTGCGACTTCTGTCTTGTGTGTGGCGCACGTTATATGTCAAAAGCAGCACCGCCCTGATATGGCCCTTCGTGGTCGGCTGGGCGTTAAGCAAACAAACAAACAAACAAACACTTCTCCATAGACTTCAGACTCTGTACAGCATCTCCGGTCCACCGCTGGCATGGCTTGAGTCCTATCTCATTGGCAGGACTCAGGCTGTGCTTGCCGATGGCCAGATGTCTGCTCCAGCCCCACTTTCTTTCGGCGTTCCTCAAGGTTCAGTACTCGGTCCCATCCTTTTCATCATGTACACTAAGCCCCTCTCCGCACTGATTCAAAACCATTCTGTTTTAAATCAATCTTTTGCTGATGACACCCAGCTGTATAAACCCAGTACCCCTGCAGAGACACATTCTGCCATCCAGACCATTCAGACATGCATCACTGATGTTAAATCTCGGATGGTCGATAACAAACTTAAGCTGAATGATGATAAGACTGAAGTCTCACTGTGCAAAAAGAACACTACATTTCCCTCTCCCCTACCTGTTTCTGTTCAAATAGGCAACACCGACATTCTTTTCTTACCATCAGCTAGAAACCTTGGATTCACCCTTTCATCTAACATGACCCTTAACAAACATATATCTTTGGTCTGTAGGCTAGAGCAGCTTTTTTTGAGCTCCGTAAGATCAGCACCATTCGCCACACACTCTCCTCTCAAACAACTAACACTCTTGTCTGTGCCTTTGTTCTTTCTAAACTTGACTACTGCAACTCTTTTCTCTCTGGCTGTCCTCTGTACCTCCTGCATAAACTACAAAAAGTCCAAAACTCGGCAGCACGCCTCATTCTCAAAGCACGAAAACGAGATCACGCAACACCACTTCTTCGCACACTGCACTGGTTACCTATTCAAGCCCGCATTGACTACAAACTGTCCACCCTCTGCTTTAACTTCTTTTCTGGCTCGTCTTCTGCTTACTTCTCTGAACTCCTCACCGTCTATTCTCCAGCAAGACAACTCCGTGCCTCTTCTGACTGTCGCATCCTTACCATTCCACACACCAAAACCAAAACATACGGACAACGCACTTTTACTTTCTGCGCACCCACACATAGAATTCTCTCCCCTTTCACATCCGCCACTCTCAGTCACCCCAAGCATTCAAACGAGCACTTAAAACACAGGGCCGGACTACCGGAGGGGTTATGGGGGTTGCGCAACCCCCCCCCCACCCCCCAAAGCCTAAACATGTACCTCACTTATTTAAAAAAAATGTATTGTTTATTTTATGCCGTTTCATGCAAGGAGCGACCATTTTCCTATCTCAGAATATGACCTACCCTTCAGCTTCAGGGGACTTCGCCCCCTGACCCGCACAAGGGGCAGAGGAACATCCCCCTGGACCACCACTGGCAACCCTCCCCCCCCCCTCCTCTTTGCCTAGTCCAGCCCTGAAACACACCTCTTCAAGAAATACAACCCCTGATTTTTTTTTCTCAGTCCATCAGTAGGCTACATGTAGTGTATTTGTTGTTCTAGTGATAATGTGATAATGTATATAAACATCAAGGGCTGTTTTCAGTATTGTTGATAACATGTTCTGTTTGATTAAGGGTATTCAGCTGGTATTTCCTTGTTTTTCACTACCCATTTTATTCATGTTTTTATTACTTAGTTAGTGGAAGAAGCAAGAACAAAGCTTATATCAGCATAAAACAAAAAGTGGTCCATATTCGGGGTCCTGACCTTTCATGTATTTCAGCACAAGCTGCTGCAGTTATATATCAGAAAACATGTATGAATGTCTTTTGAAGCGTATAACGTTTCCGGCTCTGTTTCTATGGTTAGTGCTTTCTGTAGCTCAAAGCCATTTCATCTCTAGAGCTGTCAGTGTGCCATGATCAAGAGAATAGCTGTGTTTAACGAATATGGCCCATAAACACCATAATTTAATTAGTAATTACATCGTTTAGGCTTTGTAAATAGCTCCGTCGATTGGAGTCTCACCGATCTAAAACTGTGACAAGAAAACTATGGTCTTTCTTTTTTTTCTCTTTTTACATTTAGTCAAGTTTTGACTAAATGTTTTAACATAGAGGTGGAATCGAGACGAGGGTCGTGGTGTATGCAGGGCCGGACCCAGGGGGGGGTTCCAGGGGTTCCGGAACCCCACCCCTGGAAAAAGCATGTACCTTGCTTTGACTTTTACTAGTTTTAGCACCAAAACAATGCTGCTCTTAACCCTCAAAACAAGGCCCAGAATGCACCAGATTGCACAGATTTTAACCGTTTTTCAAAAAATTTCCGGGGGAACATGCCCCCGGACCCCCCTAACTCTCATGTCAAATTTCATAAAGATCGGTCCAGTAGTTTAGTCTGAATCGCTCTACACACACACACACACACACACACACACACACACACACACACGCACATACACCACGACCCTCGTTTCGATTCCCCCTCGATGTTAAAATATTTAGTCAAAACTTGACTAAATATAAAAAGTGGACTTTTTAAGCTCTTCACCCAACTCCCTCAGTTTATTTGGTCTTCTAAAACTATTTCAAATTATGAACAACATCAAGTCGACAACGGCCTGCCCTCCCCGTTATAAGTCCATCATCATGGTAATATTCAAAGTAAAGAGTCCTGTCAGACTTATTTACTAGGCATATATATGTCTTTGGGATTATTCCACTGAACCACTATGGTAAATGAATACATGAAGTATTTTGTTACTGTTGAAAATGTGTAATTTTGATTCCCAGTTGCAAGGAAAGACCAAAAAATGACCTCACAAATGCAAAATTTTCTCGGCTTCTGAGAGGCTTTGCCCCCCAGACCCCCCAGCGGGGCGTTGCCCCTGCACCCCACCGGGGCCTGGGCGGCCCCTGGACCCCTGCCTTCAGTTGGAACACACCCCCCCCCCCCCCCCCCCCCCCCTCAAACGAACTTGGTCCGGCCCTGTACGTGCTATCGGCAATGCGCGATGACGTAGGTGTTTCCATGCACGCGTGATGCGTCGGCCATCTTGGTAAGCGACACTGCCAGTCTTCCGCTTCCTTCAGTCTTTGGCACCGTGTCTTGATCGTGATTGTCACTCCAGATTCACAGACACAGCATCTAACCAGAACTTCTGAAAGAATGCCACTCAGTCCTCAGAAAAGCAATCCTCCCCCGAAAAGAACCAAAAGAGTTATTTGTTCCAAGGCCAAGCCCAGGAGAAAAGTCAGTGTGTGGTGTTTGTGTCGCAAGCCTGAAAGTGGTGACATGGTTGCTTGTGACAGTGAAAATTGCAAAGTTCAGTGGTACCACACGGCATGTGTTGGACTTGATCATTTGCCAGGGAAAGATGATGCTTGGTTTTGTCCGGCTTGCCTTGACATGTCACTTTAGCTTAGTGTAGCTGTCTGGGGGTTTTCTGTCAGTGTCATGCTGTTTGAGGTTATAAGACTGAGTGACTGCATATTTTGAAGTATGTATTTGCCTAACTGTGCAAGTCTTGCACACTTACTTGTTGTTTCATTTGTGTTCCAAATCTGAATTCACACACACACACACACACACACACACACACACACACACACACACACACACACACATTACAAATATTTGGTTGACTTCATAAACAAATGTGTTCTGTTTTTATTTTTTATTTTTGTACTGTGAGCACATGCACAGAAATGTACAACATTGGAAAAAGAATGTGCAGCTGTCTACTAGTACTAGACTCATAGAATGTACATGCATGTGTATGTTATAATGATAATGTGACACAAA
The DNA here is from genome assembly GCF_037325665.1 of Littorina saxatilis. Classification (NCBI taxonomy): domain Eukaryota; kingdom Metazoa; phylum Mollusca; class Gastropoda; order Littorinimorpha; family Littorinidae; genus Littorina; species Littorina saxatilis. The sequence goes on along the minus strand of NC_090250.1, from coordinate 31,141,820 downwards.
ATAAATCTTTCTTCTGTCCCATACACATGACTTGAGCTGTTCATACATATGTGCCTGTTTTAGTGTTTGTTGGTGTGACTGTTACTTAATGTAAGCCATTTAAACTCTGAAAATAACAGAACAAATCACCATGTCACTGCACATACAAGTCAGAGCACAACAAGAAAGTTGTAAACACAATTCTGATACAATGGGATGATTCCAGAATGCTATACACACACATCTTCAGAGTCAAACACAATCACACCACACTTGGACACATGTTGGTCAGGGCACAGCAAACAACCACTATTTTGTCGAGGAATGTTACATCCTCGCCTTCACAAGGCAGTATTAGATTGATGGGGATAGTACTACTCAGAATGGTATATTTCATTACAACATTGCCAATTACACGTTCAACATGGATCCTTAAATGTGCAATTTTTCTTGTCTGCTCAATGTCCTGGGAATGCATCTGACACTTTCCCCTAGTAAATGCAGGGATTTTCACCTCTGCACATGCAAGACCTACAATCTCCTCTATATCAAAGCCGCGATCAGCTAGCACTTTGTCTCCTGGTAACAGATGATTCAGAAATCCACTATTTTCTGTTATCATCTTATCACTTGCCTTCCCTCCCCACCCCTTCGACAGAAATGAAATAACCCCCTGTGGTGTTATGCCTATGAGATATTTCATGGTGTGGTTGTGTTTATAATTTGACCATGTCTCTGAGCGAGCCCTACAATTTGAAGGTTTTTCAATAAAAATCTCAAAGCAGTCAATGATCACAGCAACATTTCTTCCAAAGGCCTCAATGAACTCATGTGGCATGCTGTCATGCAGAGACTGCCTATCTGGCCAGTGAATAAGTCCCACTAAGCGTTCATACAGAACATTCATGGTTTCCACAAAAGTGTTTGTCACAGTGGAGCGATGCAATCCAAACATGTATGCAATGTGCTGGACAGGGAGATTTAGACGCAACCTCATCAAAGTTATGAGCAGCATCTTGAACGGTGAAAGCACTCTCCTATTGCCCTGTGGGAGATGAGGCTGAACAATGCCAAGAAGAACTGTTAGCATTGCAAAGCTCGGGAGACCTGTGTAGTACTTCACCATGTCATCATTGCCCTCAAATGCCTTCTGGTTCATTTGCTTTGCATCAAGCAATTCCTTCAAGGATTGATTTTCTTCTCTGAGACAATTAACTTCATCATTCAGTGCAGTAATTGGTTCAGAAGTAAAGTCTACCTGCACAGACTGTTCATGTAACAACTCTTCCTCAACGCCATCAGACAGACAGTCGGAATCTTGCAGAGTTGTTGAAGATCCGTCAACTTCATTCTGCTGCAGCGACGCATGTTTCCGCAAAGATCTCCCTTTTTGTCGCTCATGTCGGCCAAGGTTGGTCTGCTTGATTTCCTCATGTCCCAGGTGCAATGATGGGGCCCAGTCTGGATCAGTTTCTGCCATCTCGTACGCTGGCTCACCTGCAATCATAATGGATTGGCACTTTTATTATAAGGAAAGGTATCGGTCATACCAAATTCTATATGAAAGAAAATTCCAACATTAAAAAAAGTTCAATAAAATGACATTACTATGATGTATGAACATAAAATCAATGTGACTGAACATCCACATTAAACTCAGTCTACTCACATGAGTTTTGGAAATCATGATTTAGTGTCAACTGTACTCATATGCATAGACAAGTCAATCTATGACCGAGTTAGGTTAGCAGTGACACTGACAGTGTCAGATAGCTTCACATTCAAGTTACTAACATATGACATTGTCAGCGATATATTGGTTCCACATTAAAATAAAATAAACTTACCTTTGTGAAAATGACGAGAGCAAACACGAAAGCCATCCGATGAGTGCTCGAAAGTGATATTCGTGCGTCGGATTGCTGCAACCCATGCTCTCCTTCTTCGCTCTGTCACAGCCTTGACATGCTCCCCCTCGCGAGTTTTCACCTTAGGAATTCGAAAAAAACGCAGACTTTCGTTTTTCTTTTGTCCTTTCCAGTTGTGACTCGCGTTTGTGCAGTTAACAACACAACAAGACGCTCCAGGAGCCATGATGACAGCCGAAGAACTTCCCAAACGCTAACTGAACCGGTACTAGCAATAGTAGCAGCCGAAGCATCTTACCAAGATGGCCGCCGCTTAGAAAACCAGTGGCTGTGACGTCACGATCGCATTGCCGATTGCAGATAAGCTCACAGCGAGTCGCATTCAAATTACTAACTGACGACTAAAGGGAACCTTGATCACACGGGTTCACGATGGCTCCAGGGGCAAGATAAACCACGCAAAAATAAATTCTTTGAAAATTGCTCGCTCTTTACAGAGGGCACCTAGGATGTTCCCGTTTGGTGAGCGTTCAAATGAAAAGGTGTTTGTACTGTGTGTAAAAGCCTGACAGTATCTGTGATGGCCGTTTACGGGAGGCTTACTGTGCCTTTTAAGAGGCCATATATTTAGCCTGTAGGACATAAAGCATTCTCTCTTTCCAATACACACCACAAACAAAAACACCTCACAAAAAGTCGGGCTTCTTGGTTCTACACACCCGGAGAAGGGAATCTTTGATTTTTAGTATGTGTCCAAGTGGCCGGCAGCTCTTATAACATTTGTGGTGGTGAACATTATCGCCTAAACAAAAAGGATTATACATGTACGTTTAAACGATAGGTGCCTTAGAAACGAAACGGGTGGGTGTTTAAAAATCTGCAAATAGGCTTACCCTTTTTTCATCCAGTCGGAGCACTGAAATTTCTCACACCGAGAAAAAAACATAGCATGTCAGTCCTGATGTTTCCTGCAATGGTGGCTTTTGTCAACTCTTTTGCAAAAAACTTCTCTTTTTTCTCTTATTAAATTTTTTTTACATTAACTTTTAATCCACGAAGATTAACGATCACGGCGTCATTCAAGTATACGTAGTCTGGTCAGTCCCTGATGACTTCGGTCAAGGAGTATTCATGTCCATCTGGTGTCCATCACAGAATCCATCAGCTAGCCGCCCAGCGATCACCGTCACACACTGAGAATCAGACAGCAGAAACCACCATGCAGGCCATTCTTAATCAATGACAATGATCCAAGCTGGTACTAACGTTCTACAGGACAATGAACAATGATAATCGAACAACGGCAGCAGGCGGTGGCTTTTCACCTCAGTTGAACGATCCCGATCCGTCCCAAACTCAGAAGAACGAGTCTCTCCAGTTTCTCTGCAACAAGTGGACTGGCTGTCTCGTGTGACACTTGCGATATGCCAGACCCAGGAGAGAATCAAGTCTGTTGCGTCAGGCTAAGGTTTCTGGGACTGCAGCTGTTCCCCTATCCTATTTCTCAGGCTTCACTGAGGGTCACGCAGTCGCACTTAGTGGGCAGGGCTGATTTGTTGTTTTGTGTGCAGTGTGTGTGTGATTTGAGTGTGTGTGTGTGTGTGGGTGTGTGTGTTTTTAGCAGGGTAGTTGTCCGCTTGATGTAAAAAGGAGACAAGACAAGACAAGGCACAATCTTTATATCGAGGGTAATAGATAAGCAAGAATATGCTTTTTTACATCCAGCCCTCGCCCTAAGATATGGTCAACAGGAACAGAAAACAATATAATCAAATAGCTATTAAAGCAAGCTTAACACAAGCGTTTAGTTGAGGGCGCGAAGCGCCCGAACCTCGTATATAGGGGGGTCCGGGGGCATATGACCCCCCCCCCCCCCCCCCGGAAAATGTTGATAAAAACAAAGCCTAAATGGAGCAATCTGGTGCAATCTACGCAACAAAACTTCCCCTAATACACCTTCAAAAAGGACAAATTTGGATCAAAACAAGGAAAATTGACTGATCTGGTGCAACCTGAGCCAAACAATTACTCAACTGCCTTGCAAAACCGTCATTTAGAAGATTAAGACCGGCTCCTAGGGGGGGGGGGCGAGGACTGCCCCCCCCCCCCCCCTCTGGACCATTTTGATAAAAACAAGGAAAATGGAGCAATCTGGTACAATCTGAGTTATAATTTTTTGTTAAATTCATTTCTTTATATTACTTCATTTTATTCATTTTTGTTAGGCTCTGGGGGATGGGGGTGGGGGGGTGAGTGGGTTCCGGAGACCCCGGACCCCCCCCCCCCCCCCCCCCCCTGGATCCGCCCCTGTGCATGCAAGCTTTTTTTTTCTTCTCCTGAATCGGACTCTTAACATGTTTGTTTTTTTTAACTACGAGACTGTGAGAACCTAGCACCACACTCTGTGCACAAATACTTTTTCTCTTGTGTATGTGTTAAAGGCACAGTAAGCCTCCCGTAAACCATCACAGATACGGTCAGGCTTTTACACACAGTACAAACACCCTTTTATTTAAACTCTCACCGATTGAGAACATCCTAGGTGCCCTCCGTAAAGAGCGAACAATTTTCAGAGAATTTATTTTTGCGTGCTTTATCTTACCCCTGAGCCATCGTGAACCCGTGTGATCCAGTTTCCCTTTTTCACAATGTAGTCGTCAGTTAGTCATTTCAATGCGACTCGGTGTGAGCTTATCTACAATAGCACGTTTTTATGCACGAAACAAACGGCTGTGGTTCACAAGAACTCTAGCGATGGCTTTTGACTGTTGAGAGGAACGGCGATATGCATAAACCGTCGTCTGCTACGACCCTTGCGTGACCCTGCTTCCGGGCTTTTCTTTTTTCAAACTTTCACAACTTCGAATTGTACTGATCTTGTCTTGATGAAAAAAGAATTCTTTTATGATTAAAGAATGTTTGTGTAACAAGCTGTCAATTTATTATTTAGATTTTAAAAGTTAGGTCTAGCGCAAAAACGCACCACGGTCCAAAAACATTCTGATAATCATCGATCCACGGCTATCGCCAGTTTACATCGATAGAATGAGACCCGAAGGGAAGTAACTCATTTTTGACCTGAGTTCAGGATGGGTCCAAAAAGTGTTCGAGACAATCTGCAAAATTAATTCTTTAAAAATTGCTCGCTCTTTACGTAGGGCACCTAGGATGTTCCCGTTTGGTGAGCGTTCAAATGGAAGGGTGTTTGTACTGTGTGTAAAAGCCTGACAGTATCTGTGATGGTTTACGGGAGGCTTACTGTCCGGGCGTGATTTCCGGTATTCAGTGAATATTCATAACAGCCGTCCAGCACCAAAACGAGGCGCCATTGTTGTAGAGGAGCAAGTCCACGAAAATAAATTCTTTGTAAATTTCTCACGCTCGACAGAAAGCAGCCAGGATGTTCCCGTTCGGTGAGCGTTCAAATGGAAGTATGCTTGTACTGTATCAGTGTAGACGCTCGGGGAGCTCTGTGATGGTTTACGGGAGGCTTACTGTGCCTTTAACATGTGTCGCTTCAAATGATCAGGCCGGAAGAACCTAGCATCACACTCAGGACATGCATACTTTTTCACTTCCGTATAAGCCTACAATAGTACATATCACGCACTGCAGTATTGGCACATGACTAAACCACAGCCAAACGCGGGTAAGGCATTGTCAAACAAATCAAACACAAAAAGAACAAATGCAACATTCTTTCCACTTGGAGGAAGTAACCCAAATATCCCAGCAATGCCGTATAATTCAGTCACGAATTGAAATGGATACCTCTACTGAATTACAACAAACAGTTCAAACTGTAATTGAAAAACTCTAAACAGCCACATTGTATAGAATTTATTACATCCAATCAATACAGGGATACAGGCTGCTCCAGGAAAAGCATGAAATAAAACTTGAATCGTGAAAAAAAAATTCCACAACCGGTGCAATGGTATATAATAGTGGTAAAATCGTTGGCCACGAGATTTGAAGTTAGCTGCGCAAGATTCAAGCGTGGCCGCCCGGAATTACATGGTGAAGTGCAAGTGTGTCGCGTAGGTGGGAATTTGAATCTTGTGCAGCTAACTTCAAATCAGCTCTCACCTTGTCATGTCGAGCACAAGAGGTCATGCTTTTAAATTAACACCAAAAAAAAACACCTGTTAAAACTAACCTGTATGCAAACTTCTTTACTAATCGTGTTGTAAAAAACTGGAACAATTTGCCACCCAACACTGTGTCAGCAGGAGCACTAAACACCATCCTGAACTCAGGTAAACTTGAAAATGAGTTACTTGGTTTACGCTTGTTTTTATTAATTTCTTGTATACACGTTATAAACAGTAACAACATTAAGAACGTTAACAAGCAGACTGCTTATGGACACGTTCTAAAACTGATAATCAATACACATTCTGATAACAAGACATGGCGAGTAACTTCCCTTCGGGTCTCATTCTATCCCTGACACAGAATGCCTTGGTTTTCCTTCTCTGGAGAGGAAATCGATTTTTTACATATTTAGATCTTTTTGTAATGTGTTATGGATATAAGCAGATTCGCGATCGTCGATAATGATTTTTCATGGTGTTATGTAATTTTTAAATTACAAAGGAATTGATATGTAAGACAGTTTCAAGCGAGCTATCTTACGCGGATGTATATACTGTGCAAACAACTCTAAAGTGTCTCGTGATAATCAACTTTGGCTTCGGTGCGCGCCGGTGCAGACAATTTTTACGGGGCTGGGCCGCTATTGCGCGGGGCCGCTATTGCGCGAATCTAACCCTATCCCTAACCCTAACCCTAACCCTAATCCTAACCCTAACCCTAATATGCCCTAAAGATTCGCGCAATAGCGGCCCCGCGCAATAGCGGCCCGCGCAATAGCGGGCCGACCCCATTTTTTCTGCAACCAGTTGAGAGTGATGCAACCATATATCACGGTCTCCTTCCGACAGCAGTCTCAAAATTTCGACTTGTTTTGACCTTAGAACGATGTCTTTATCATAACTGTGAAGAACAGAACGGAGATCACTGTCGAAGTACGCCAATCTGCAATCATTTTCGTCTCGCGAACACTGATCTCAAATTTAGATCAGTGCTCGCGAAAAACATATGGGAAATAACTCTGTATTCTTGTTTTGATAGATTCGCGCAATAATTTAGCATGCTGTCAGAGAGAAACTGGCGATAGCCGTGGAGCGATGGTTATCAGAATGCACTAAACACGTTCAAAAACTTACTTGACAAGCACTGGAGACAGTTTATGTTCTCTACAAATTTAACTCAATTGAGATCGTCCTAGGACGTACGCAGCGCACAATTATAAACAACGATATTTCAAATCACTATAGTTGAAATACATAACAGGCAAAAGGCTGAAAAGCCTATCAGGCCGCTTATGTTATGTTATGTTATGTTATCTATAGACAAGCACACTTTTTTTTAACGAGTTGTGAGAAAAAAAAAGTTTTTACAAGTTTTGTTTCATGCCGTTTTCCCAAAAAACGAAAATTCGCTAAAAATCCCTTTTTAGCTCAGATAACTCCAAAAGATATATTTTCTCCCTTCTAAAATACCAAAGAACATCTCTGCATTTGTAGCCAAAAAACCTACTTTAATTAAAATTGGTTGGTCCATGCTACTTTCGGTCAGCCATAAGAGACTTGAGAGTCCATACATATATGCGAAGCACACTATACGTACCTTAGAATTCTCTCCCTTGACCGGAAATGGGGTTGACACCATTTTGAGAGAACTCTACAAACATTAAAATTCTACTGGTGACTCGTCGAACTTTTGAGGTAGGCACGAAGATGTTGAAGTTTTTGGTTTATAATTTACAGATTCCAAGAAGCACAAAAAGATTTTGTCAATTGTCGCGGATCGATTCAATTGTATTCGCGAAATCGTTCTTGAATAAGTAATTCTTGGGAAGCATAGCAGACAGACTGAAGCTTTGAGACTGCAAATCCGAAGGCTTGTTAATGTTTTAAAAATCAGCTCTGTGTGTTTGTATGTGTGTGTGTGTGTGTGTGTGTGTGTGTGTGTGTGTGTGTGTGTGTGTGTGTGTGTGTGTGGAAACCAGGACTGCGAAGGAAGACTGAAGGAATCTAGCGTTTAGGAATGAATACTGAAGTGCATCATACGAGTCATAGCATTAGCAGTTAGCACAGCAATATATCATATATGATATAGATCTATCTTTTTTCTCTTTCTTCTATAAACTGAACCAACAAAGTAACATGCATATGGTCTTAAGTCTGAAATGGTGTCCACAGCTGAAATAGCTGTGCAACCTTGGCTCTAACCTGATTTGTACATCAAAGAAAAATAAAATCCTTGTAAAGATTAATGAGACTTGTAAAAAAAAGTATGAAGTACACACCTAGAGAAACATTGTGTGCTCAGTTGTTGTTTTTAATGAAAATGTCGCCATTATCTGAAGTCAGCAGCACTACATTTTGGCCATTTTTTGTGACATGACCTTACAGCATATTGAAACATGGTCTACTCTGTCATATTTATGGGACAGAATGTCATGAATGACTTTTCACTGAGCCAGTAAAACTCAAATGTACCTTTGACAAAGCAAAGTTTTTGAATTTTGTCAGTGAGCCTGCAGAAAATGGGGAGACAAAATTTCACAGAAAGTTCATAACTATTTCCGTAAGACTTCATTTTTGTTCACTGATCAGCTCTAAATAATAATTAAAGATTGAAACCTGATATATTTTTGTAAAAAAGTATTTTACAGTATGTTTTGCAGAGGTATAAAACATAAAAAGGGTTGTTTGACTTGTTTTTGCATGTTCAAAAGTAGTTTGAAGTTTACGTGCAGATTTTCTTGTGAAAAAAGAGTTATGAACTTTCCAACCTTTTGCCTTATAAAAAGAGTAAATTGACTGGTTGGGGAACACCTAGCTTTGTAATGCATTTGGATCCACTAGCAGCAGTCACACTGAAAGTTTGCATCAAGTTCATTCATTGGTGTTTGAGTAATTGAGAAATAAAAAATTCTTGTGAGAAAGTTATGAACTTTCCTACTATCTCCACTGAGAGTGTTTTTTGTCCTTAAATGCTAGCCATGAAAGTTAAGGTTGTAGTGGAACAGCAATTTTGCATATATAAAAGTACATTAGATTTAGATACTAAGCAATTTTTGTCACTAAAGTCAAGCAGTATGCTTTAGTTAGCCATTTTCTCTGTGTCTTGCGCACTATTTTTATGTGAGAGTTACTAACTCATGTCAAAACCCAAAATATATGTAAAATGACTATTTTCAGTTTCCAAATTACACTGTACCATGATTTTCATCACAAAAAGAATCTACTGGCTGCTGACTGTTTCTTTCTGAAGTACTTAGCCGTTTTGTCATGAAGTTCATAACTTCACATAACTCAAGCTCATTTTTCAAGGGCGTGTTTAAAATAATGCCTTGTTAATAGCAAAAGAGTACATTTGACTTTATCTGGACATTTTGTAAGAAGTTTTCTGAACATCAACCCTCAAAATTACATTTTGATAATTCCAGCATGAATCTGGGTTGACTGCACGGTGTACATAACTTCACATCAACTGACCCTCAGCCCCACGGTGTGAAGTTATGAACACATGCCATGAGTATGATTTATACACAATAATTAATTTACTACACTAAATCACTACCTCAAATGATGTGCTGCTCTTCTCCAGAGTAGGCTGTTACAGTTTGATGTTATTTTTATTTTAATTTACCAGCAGATTTTAGTACGTAGCTTTTCAGTTAAATAAATGATGTGAAGTTATGAACACACAGTCAGCTGACATAAACACTAACTAAATAATGATTTCGGTAACAGTTTTCATGACTGAGTTTGGTTAAGTAAATCATTAAGTTGTTTAGAATTATTTGCAAGAGACTTTAGTTAGTTATTTTAGTATAAATGTGTGATTGATGTGAAGTTATGAACTTTCACAAGTTTCAAACAATTTGTTTTATTTTGGCAATTAAAATCTGATTTTGTAATATAAGTGCAGCTTTAGCCTATACTATAACTCTGTGTTCTCAGTTTGTCATTGTTTTGCAAATATATTATACAGTAACTGTACTAGAGACCAACATAACAAAAATTCTTGTGAAGTTATGCGCACGCTCACATTTTATGATTTTTGTTATCGTTTGTTTTCACAAATGTTTTACTTTTATTACTTAGTTGTATGTTGATTACAAAGAGTAGCTGGAGAGAAAATAAGATGACATATGCACTTTCTTACTTTGGTTTGAATTAGCCATAGTTTGTGATGTCACGGTGTGAAGTTATGAACTCCTAGGACATTCTAAAAATACTTTCAGTTTCTGCCAACTCTTTGAGTCAGACAAACATTTTGGTGTATTGAAATCCTTTTGATGGTACTTTTCAAGCACATTTTGCACAAAAACAGCAAAATTGTAGATTTAATGATAACTTATGCCAATATTTGCTGTGAAAAAATTGTGACAATATTAATTTCTATAAATAATACAGATAACCAAAAAATCTTCTCCACACTTCATCTTCAAAAATTACCTTCATGTTCCAGCTCACCTTTTTCAGATTAAAAAACAAAACAAATTGTTTCCTGCCTGTATAAATTAAATTTATTATACCAATAAAAGTAAATTATGTGAAGTTATGAACTTCCCATTAATGGAGTTCACATCTGCATCATGCGTGGCCAAAACAAGTTTAACTTGCTTGAAATGCAAAGTAATTTGCTGTAGCAATTTGCTCAGATGTCTAAAACAGACCCAATACATGTAGCAACAATGATTTAACAAGTCTAAATTTTGTGACGGTGTGAAGTTATGAACTCCTGCAAACGTTTAAACCTGAATCTGTGAAGTGATCAAACATGAGTTTTCTTAAATCATAGCTGTTCCTTGCGTATTTATGCTCTAAAATACATCTCTATTTTCAAAACAAAGAAAATGTTCATTTTTAAAATTGATTTTGTATGTCACAAAAATGGACACCTATTCTGACTTTGGGCCATATTGTCAGTAGAGCATGTTCATGTTGTCGTTTTGATGCAGATGCAAGGATAAGCTCAATAACACCTATTCTCTTTGGGGAAAAAACTTATAATGTGTGCTGTCTGGTCACACTGTCCTCATGATATAATGATTCTAAGGGGACACACCCATGTCACTAGTGCCAGTTGTAATTCCAAAGTGATGACTAATATGCCCGTAAACCAAAAGTGCAGATATTGACTGATATTAATTGTGTCTCACTCCTAAGTCAGTTGTTGAAATATTGAGAAAGAATTTCATACTGATACACTGATACTGATAGCAGTATATAAGCATCAGCACTAGCAGGCAACATATATATACCTGTCCTATTAGAGTTATTTCATGTGAAGAGCCACAGGATGACACATAAAGCACCAGGTTTTATTTTCTTCAACTGATTACTTTAATTAGGCTAAGTTGTTTTTCCAGCTTGTGGTATATATGCTGTAAAATTGTAAAAGATCATTCGTGTAACTTAAAATGATAGCTTTCATGAATCTCGTGTTTCTGTCATTGAAGTGTGGACAGTTGCCTCCAGTCCCCTGTGACAGACGTCACAGCAGAAGACAGCCACCATGTCTTCAGGGGACAAAGTCACGCTGACCAACGCTCTAGAAAATGTTGACGTTTTGGATGAGCTGGTACTACCAGACCAGCAGCCATGCATCGAGGCGCTGTCTGCGTCCATCCACTACCGGGCCAACTTGGACACAAACTTCACCGACAAAGCTGCCTTTGTCAGTGGGCAAGCAAAATACATTGAACAAGCCACAGTTCAGGCTGATCTTGTGAGTGCTGATGTCGTATAAGTTGTTTGTATGTGTGTGTGTGTTCAGCTTTCATTTTATTGTGATTTCATTCTCAGTAGCATAGCTGCCAACCCTCCCTAGAAAACCGGGAAATTCTCGATTTTATGTCCAGTCCCGGATTTTCCCGAATAGTGCAAAAGTTTCCCGATTAAAAAAATTTCGAGTATAGTTATATAATGACTGGAGTGTATTTTCAAGCACCTGTACTCGGCGTAGTTTCACTTCTGAACTCTCGTTCAGCGCGAGGCTTCGTCACACAAACGCTGTGATCAAAATCGAAACTAAACGAGAATAGGCGAGATTTGTGGCTAGCACATGCGCTTCAGTCGAATGTGGATGAGAAGCAGAAGAAGAAGCAGCAGCAGACGACCACAAAATGAAGAAAACAATGGTCCAGCGGCTGAAAGTCGGCCCGAAAGTTCTTGTAAAATTTCAAAAGAGTTACAAACAAGAGTATGACTTCATCTCCGAATCGACAAGACGCAGCATACATTTCGCGTTTTGCACCAAGTGCCGCGAAGATATATCGGCATCGGACATGGAGGCCGGGGGGGTATTGAAGCTCATTCAAGAACAGCAAAACATGAACGGAACCGGGGGACAGCCGTCGAGAAGACGAGAAAGATTACCCAACTGTTCGCTTCAGACGTCGATGTTCGAACTATGAACGCTGATCCGTTCCAGTTATGCCGTTGTGAACTGTGATGGCAACAGCAATCTCTTTCATACCCCTGGAAGGTGTAGTGTTTTGTGACTTTTGGATTGTGAAATAAACTCAAGGAAGTAACTAACATGAACTATGATTTTGGTGCTGTTGTGAACTGTGATAGCAAAAGATATCTTCCCTGGCCACACACAATTGGAAGATGTGAAATACTGTATTTATATATTTTTTGGATGATTAATGAGATGAGGATGATTATAATGATGATGCTTTGGATTTCCAATTTTGGTATGAAAAACTGTAGAAGGAAGCTTGACGTGCATTTGTAAGTCACTACATCTACTCTCTCTCCAACTCATTCTTCCTTTTTTGTGACAAAATTTGCTGCCAGAAACTGGCAATTATAATCCTCAGAGTGCACCAGATTGCACCATTTTGCATCCTTTTTATCAAAAATTTTCCCGGACACCCCGGCGCGATGCTCAGTCCTCCCTATTTTTATCTGGGAAAAGTTGGCAGCTATGCAGTGGTAAAAATGTGCTCAATTCATGGATAATCGTTGTTTTCACTTTTATTTTTATAAAGCTTTGAACTGTGGTTCTCTTCTGTTGGTGTTGTTTTGAAAGCACAGAAGATGTTTGTTCACTTGTACATTTATTTTCTCCAGAACACACTGTTAGAAGAAGGAGAGGAGTATGCTGTCATGCTGTACACATGGAGATGCTGCTCCAGAGCTTTGCCACAGGTAGACAAGAGTTCTAAACATATCTGCATCACTTGAGTTATTCTAAAAAAAATTAGACATAGAGCGCTTTGATCAAGAAGTTTTACACTCTTTTTAGATAACAGGCAGGTCAGCTTGCTTGAAAATGATCTGGTCAAAATGAAGGAAATCCCAGGAAATTCAGCCAAATGTACCGTTGCACTATTTCCTCTTTATTTCACTTTAGTTCTGAATCTGGCTGTTACTCTGTCACTAGAAGTAGAACATGAAAAGTAGAAGGAAATTATGCGTGTCCAACTTTGCATGAACATGTAATGTTAGTCACTGAGAGTCATGGCTTTCTACATCGCAAGCTGCAGACAAGTCATGAGTTTATTGTGCCTTTTGTTTCTTGTCATGACTTGTTTCATTGTATAACAATTAACATGGTCTGCTTCAGGAAATTATCGCGTTGTAAATGGGTGTATAATGGTTTTAATCAGGTGAAAAGCAATGAGCAGCCGAATCGTACTCAGATCTACCAGAAGATTGTGGAGGTACTTGAACCCCATGTCAACAAACTGATGCAGTTCATGTTCTTCCAGGTAAGTTTTTGTTCAGATTTTGGATGGCTTCATTTTTTGACTCACATGCGAAGCAAAAGTGAGTCTATGTACTCACCCGAGTCGTCCGTCCGTCCGTCCCCCCCGTCCGTCCGGACGTCCGTCCATCCGGACGTCCGTAAGGAAAACTTTAACGTTGGATATTTCTTGGACACTATTCAGTCTATCAGTACCAAATTTGGCAAGATGGTGTATGATGACAAGGCCCCAAAAAACATACATAGCATCTTGACCTTGCTTCAAGGTCAAGGTCGCAGGGGCCATAAATGTTGTCTAAAAAACAGCTATTTTTCCCATTTTCTCTGAAGTTTTTGAGATTCAATACCTCACCTATATATGATATATAGGGCAAAGTAAGCCCCATCTTTTGATACCAGTTTGGTTTACCTTGCTTCAAGGTCAAGGTCACAGGAGCTCTTCAAAGTTGGATTGTATACATATTTTGAAGTGACCTTGACCCTGAACTATGGAAGATAACTGTTTCAAACTTAAAAATTATGTGGGGCACATGTTATGCTTTCATCATGAGACACATTTGGTCACATATGATCAAGGTCACTTTGACCCTTATGAAATGTGACCAAAATAAGGTAGTGAACCACTAAAAGTGACCATATCTCATGGTAGAAAGAGCCAATAAGCACCATTGTACTTCCTATGTCTTGAATTAACAGCTTTGTGTTGCATGACCTTGGATGACCTTGACCTTGGGTCAAGGTCACATGTATTTTGGTAGGAAAAATGTGTAAAGCAGTTCTTAGTGTATGATGTCATTGCTAGGTTTAGTTATTTGACCTTGACCCTGAAGGTCAAGGTCATGTCAAGGTCAAGCATGTGAGTCGTATGGGCTTTGCCCTTCTTGTTCCTAAATGTGTAGGGGATGTTTATTGCTTCAAATAACATTGCACTATCAGTGAACTGTTCGTCGCCAAAGAAGAAGAAGAAATTGCACTATCTAGTGATGGGGCATACAATGTTTCTGTGTTTTATCCATTTATGTTTCTCACATCATATACTTTCTCGGGTTAGTTTATGGTATTGAGCTGCGTCTTTTGTTATCGTCTTGCACGTCAACTATTCGTTTCTTCAGGATTGTGTTAAGTGAGTTGAACATATGTTCCTGTGTGCAGAGGAAAGCTATTGACAGTTTCTGCACCGAGGTCAAGCGTCTATGTCATCGTGAGAAACGCAACGACTTTGTGTCTGAGGCCTATCTTATAACACTAGGGAAATTCATCAACATGTTTGCTGAGCTGGATGAACTAAAGAACATGAAGTCAAGCGTCCGCAATGACTACTCTGCATACAGAAGGTAAGCGCAAAAATCTCACCACGTTTAATGATAACACATACCTGTTGGGTTTGTGTCAGTGTCATTTCTGAGTGCACTGTGGTGTGTGTGTAACGTTGTTGTAATTGTTAGTCTGTAAGTTTTGCAATTTTTGTTTGGTAGTTGGTTACTTGTTTTTGAAAATGTCAAAGATATGGTTTACTTTCGCCTTTCACCATTATCAGTAACACACTTCGGTGTCTCATAAACAAAGGTCTGCATTGTCATTTTTGGGGTCTGCTGAGCATTATGATTGCCATTTCTTGTGGACACTTGTTGATTCAGTATGATGCTGTCTCTAACTTCTAGTCCCAACCTTTTTTTGTGTGTGAAAATATTCCTTGTAGAATTTGAAGGATCTGTGGTGGGTTTCTTTCATCCTTCCACTTTTCGAGTGTCTGGAGTTAGTAACCAGATCAGCCAGCCTTACAGATTTGAAGAATCTAGCGGAGAATCTCTTTGTAAACAGTTAACTTTTTGTGTGTGGCAACAAAGCGGCACAGTAATTTGCAGAATCTAGTGGAGAATCTCTTCATAAACGGTTTACTTTTTCTTTTAGAGCTGCACAATAATTTAGACCTGTTTACCAGTACGATTTGGGCGTATTTTGTACGCCAAATTATTATCGGTACGACAATATGCGACACACGCACAAAATACGACTAAGAAAAAGACTAGAATACGTTTTCCGGTGTTGGTGTGCTGATTACGGGATGGTACAACTGATAACAGTTTCGGTCTAAGGGAGATAACCCTGACAGCGGGTCTTCAGCTGTGGAAACCTCGTTCAGTTGTTGGCACGTGCGATCGTCTGGACAATCGTGGCAAAATGAAGTGGACAAATTTGCCAGTTTCGGATGACTGTACCAAGTCTAAACAGCAGAAGCAGCAGATTTTCTTGGAGAAATATAAGAAAGAGCCAGGAATTGTGGAGTCTACTGTGGGAAAAAGTCATGCACACTGCAAGTATTGTAAATCAGATTTCTCCATTGCCCATGCTGGGAAATATGACATCGAACGACACTGCAGTTCCAAAACTCACCTGGACAAGGTTGCTGCAAAGAAATCCGCTGAAAGCTGCCAAGGAATTATGAAGCAAATCCTGCCAGAAGAAAAGGCTGTAGTCCGTGCTGAAGCAATGTTTTCTGAGATGATTGTAAAAATGAACTTGCCACTGTCAACCGCAGATGTTATTTCACGAACTTCATCTTTTCATTATCAATCTGTTTGAAGACACTGGTTATAATGCTACAAACTGACAGGTAAATAAAATTGTTTTATCCCTGTTGTATTGGAAGGAGTTAAATTCTGAAGGTGTTCACAAGACATGCTATTCTTACACAAACACGTTTGCACCCACGCGTACATTTTCCCTAGTCCATATGGCTTTGCTTGCAAAGTACATGTACACCAACTTTTTGAAAAATACACTCAACTTTTTGGGAAAGTACTCTTGCCTCGGGTTTAGGGTAAACAGGTCTGATAATTTCTTTTGAAGCGGCACAATAATCTGCAGAAACTAGCAAAGAATACCTTATGAACTGCAAACATCTTTATTTCTGTCAACAGAGCGGCACAGTAATTCGCAGAATCTAGTGGAGAATCTTGTTATAAACTGTTTACTTTTTCTTTTAGAGTGGCACACTAATTGGCAAAATGTAGCGAGGAGTCTCTTATAAATCAAAAAAATCATTGTTTCTGTCAGCAGAGCTGTACAGTTTCTGATGGTTACAGACTAACAGAATCTAGTGGAGAATCTTTTTATAAAGTGTTTTACTTTTTCTTTTAGAGTGGCACACTAATCTGCAGAAACTATCGGAGAATCCCTTATAAAACCCAAATCTTTATTTCTGTCAACAGAGCTGCACAGTATTTTACAGACTTTAGTGGAGAATCTCTTTATAAACTGTTTTTCTTTTAGAGCGACACAATTATCTGCAGAAACTAGTTGAGAAATCTCATAAACCATGAACTTTTGATTTCTGTCCACAGAGCGGCACAGTTTCTGAAAGTAATGGCAGACCAGCAGGCCCTGCAGGACTCACAGAATCTGTCCATGAACCTGGCCATCCAGAACAAGATCCGCGACACACTGAAAGCCACGCTGATGGAGATCCCTGGCTACGAGGAGCTGCTGGCCGACATCATCAACATCTGTCAGCACATGTACGAGTCTCGCATGTACCTGGAGCCCACCGAGAAATACATGCTGGTTAAGGTGAGTGTGTGTCAGTGTCTTTCACTTTGTGCACATATATCTGAATAAAAATATGTTAGTTCAGGCCTGAAAGTGGCAGGTATTTTACTCGCCGTGGCGAGTAGAAACATGTAACTGGCGAATAGAGATGTTCATCTACTCGCATTTGATGCAGGTAAAGTTGCTGAAACAAATTGTTGGTTTGGCTAGTAACGTTTGCTCTCTGGCTAGTAAATTTTCAGAATCACTACTAGCCAAAGGCTAGTGCACCATTTTGTTTACTTTCAGGGCTGTAATTATACACATTACAAAATATTCACTAACAAAATAGTATCTGAATCCCTCAAAGATATATACTTGATGTGTAAGGACAGCTGAGGTCATAATAGGGGTAATTTTGAGTGAATTGATTAAGGGTTTGGTTTTTGTATTCCTGTCTCAGTGTCTTTCTGCCCATATTGATTTGTTAATGAAGCCTTCTGGAGCTGTCCCTTGGACAGCTATTACCACAAATATTTGTTGATTTTTGTGTTTATTTGTTAGGTTTGGGTCATTTTTGTTGTGCTTTGTTTGGTGTTCTTTACCTTTGTTTTGTTTAACATAATGTATATTCCTTTTAAAACAGGTGATGGCATTTGGACTGTTCTTGATGGACACAAAGGAAGGAAACAACATCTACAAGATGGATGCTAAGAAACGCATCAGCATGCACAAAATTGACAGAATACTCAAGGTAATTGGGTTACCTGTGTGTGTGTGTGTGTGCATCTGTGTATCTGTGTGTGTGTGTGTGTGTATAAGGCGCTAAAAATTCAAAAATTGTCCATGCTGGAGGTACATTTCCTGGCACTTTTTTTTGTGTGTTAAAAACTTCCAGATCTTGGCTTTATTTTCACATTAACGTACATTCAATTTGCTTGCCTTTTTTACAGAACCTTGAGATAGTCCCCCTGTACGGTGACATGCAGATTGCACCGTACGCCTACCTGCGCAACTGTCCAAACTTTGACCCGTCCAAGTGGCCTTGCTGCGAGTCCAGTGCTCCCAGCCCGCAGTCCAACCTCCTCATCAATCTGGAAGCAATCAGGGACGACCATGGACAGTACATCAGTCAGCTTGCTCGCCATAGCAACGAGGCCACGACCACCACACGGGAGGTGCCGCGGAATGACGAGGAAAACCGGGAGCTGACGGAACTGGCTTTGCGAGGTCTACAGCTGTTGTCGGCATGGACGCAGCAAGTCATGGAACTGGTGAGAGAGGCGTGTATAGTTGAACCCCACTCTTTGTGACCTCGAACACTCTGAGAACATCAGGTGTTAAAAGGGAAGGAGTTTTAGAATAAAGGTTTATTTACAGAGCCAGAGGTTATCAATCAATCAATCAATCAATGAGTCTTATATCGCGCATATTCCGTGGGTACAGTTCTAGGCGCTCTGCAGTGATGCCGTGTGAGATGAAATTTTATACGGCCAGTAGATTGCAGCCATTTCGGCGCATATTTACCTTTCACGGCCTATTATTCCAAGTCACACGGGTATAGGTAGACAATTATTAGCAATTCTGCCAGGAAAGACCCTTTTGTCAATCGTGGGATCTTTAACGTGCACACCCAATGTAGTGTACACGGGGGGAGGTTCGGACACCGAAGAGAGTCTGCACACAAAGTTGACTCTGTGAAATAAATTTCCGCCGAACCTGGGATCGAACTCACGCTGACAGCGGCCAACTGAATACAAATCCGGCGCGCTACCAACTGAGCTATATCAGAAGAAGCAATGTCTTAACAGGGGGGAGTCTTTAATCAAAAAGCCTTTGAAGGAGGTGTTGGGGGGTTTCACTGTTTTGAATGAAATGTGGGCGGGGATGTAGCTCAGTCGGTAGCGCGCTGGATTTGTATCCAGTTGGCCGCTGTCAGCGTGAGTTCGTCCCCACGTTCGGCGAGAGATTTATTTCTCAGAGTCAACTTTGTGTGCAGACTCTCCTCGGTGTCCGAACACCCCCGTGTGTACACGCAAGCACAAGACCAAGTGCGCACGAAAACGATCCTGTAATCCATGTCAGAGTTCGGTGGGTTATAGAAACACGAAAATACCCAGCATGCTTCCTCCGAAAACGGCGTATGGCTGCCTAAATGGCGGGGTAAAAAACGGTCATACACGTAAAATTCCACTCGTGCAAAAAACACGAGTGTATGTGGGAGTTTCAGCCCACGAACGCAGAAGAAGAATGAAATGGAATGTTATCCTAAAGTAGATGAGTTAATTGAGATGTTCTGTGACGTTATCTGCCAAGACGGTGTTCCTTGTTGCAGAAACATTGCTGGTATCTTTCCTGTTTTATCCACCTGGTTAGTCTGTTTTTGAGCATGCCAGTGGATTTCTTTGTCATGTGCTTGTTGTTCCAGCTCAAGGGTTTTGTTTCTCTGCGTATATGTTCACCAAGGTGTTTATTAATACTTTTTTTTTAGTATTCATGGAAGCTGCTGAATCCAACCGACCCACACAAAAACAAAGAGTGTCCACATGAGGCAGAGGAGTATGAGAGGGTAAGAAGCATGTTCGTGCAGGTACTAAGAGTATAGTCTTGTGCATGAGTTGTAGAGCTTCATTTGGTCCTAGTTTTCAGAATGAGTGTTTGATAGTGATTTGTGATTTGTGCATCAACTCTTCCAAGAGGCTGTTTCTTCCATAAGGACCGCTCTTAGAAAGCCAGAAGCTTTTCTTTTACTGTAAATTTGTTTTATTTGTTGAAACAAAATTAAGAACATGAAACATCGGAGAAACTTTGGGAGGAAAGCTATCAGGACATAGGACAATAAAGAGCACACATTTTGCCTTGCACACAATTCAGCTGGTTCAGTGTACAGTTGTTCTATGTTCTGAGCACTTCCCTTTCTGTATCGCTTTGATTTAGAAGTAACGGCATAGCCTTGCTTGTTTTGATTCAAACTGATGATGATGAATGAGAGCAAAAACAAACAAAGGCAAGTGAGACAAACTTCAAGCCATGGTGTAGATTCTCCTCTCTTTTTCCGACAGGCTACTCGCTACAACTACAGCCGTGACGAGAAGTTTGCCCTGATCGAGGTGATCGCTATGATCAAGGGTCTGCAGCTGTTGATGTCTCGCATGGAGTCAGTTTTTATGGATGCCATCCGGCGTCACATATACGCCCAGCTACAAGACTTTGTGCAGCTCTTCCTGAGAGACCCCTTGCGTAAAGCCATCAAAAAGAAAAGTGACATCATCAAAGTGTGAGAAATCTTTTTCTGTTTGTTTAAAAACCTGCCAGTTTTTGATTTGAGCAATTTTTTTTTTTTTATAATTAGACAACTTTTGTATGAAACATTTGGTTACGTCAGTTAAGAGAATATTAGTGCAATCGATATGTATTGTTATTGACAAGGTCTGTCAGCTGTGGCATCGGTGATTATATTTATGCTCTTTTCAGTTCGGTAACTTCTTTGTTCATGGCATATTTTTTGTGTTCTAACACTATTGCACAGAAGTAGAGCAGTGCAGAATTAAAAAACAAAACAAAGAAAAGAGCAGCTTTACCTGGCTCTATCGCCTCAGCTTTTAGCATAGGACAGCGTATTGATTTTCTGCAGGATCCTGCTAACCCCACTCGTAAGTTTAAGAAAAGACAGTTACTTTTCTTGCTGTGTTATGCTTGAGTCTCATGTGTTACTTGTGTGTTAAACAGCATCATCGTGTCAGTGCGAGACACATGTTAGTTTTTTTACTTTGTTAATCTCGAGTCTCATGTATTACCTGTGTTGAACAGCATCCCGTTTTCTTGCTTTGTAATGCTTGAATCTCATGTGTTACGCATGTGTTGAACAGCATCATCATGTCAGTGCGAGACACATGTGTGGACTGGTTGCGAGGCACAGAACCACCAGAAGACCCCGCCATGAGAGGCAAGAAGGATCCTGACGATGGCTTCTTCATTAAGGTGCCTCGCAGGAACGTTGGGCCCTCATCCACACAGGTAACCAGAAATTGTGGGCACAGGTGTGCATGTTTTCAAACCTGTCAAACGTAACAAGAAATTCTAGGCATGTCTCGCATGGAGTCAGTTTTTATGTGCAAGTTTTCAAACCTGTCAGAGGTAACAAGAAATTTTAGGTGTAAGTGTGCAAGTTTTTAAATCTATTAGAGGTAACAAGAAAATATGGGTTAATAGTGTGCTCGTTTTTGAACCTATCAAAGATCTTGGGAGGATTATGTTTGTTCAGATGACTTACTGATGTGGCATTCACATGTGAGCCTTTT
This sequence comes from Littorina saxatilis, assembly GCF_037325665.1. NCBI lineage: Eukaryota > Metazoa > Mollusca > Gastropoda > Littorinimorpha > Littorinidae > Littorina > Littorina saxatilis. The sequence continues at coordinate 31,120,342 of NC_090250.1, read as the reverse complement.
GAATTGGTTGAAAGAGTGCTTTATTTCTCATTCATTTAACTAGGCTATGAAAAATTGAAAACAAGAAAAGGGAGGACACCAAGTTGAACTTAACAAAATGTGTTCTATTGAATTTGAATCGACTAAAGTGCAGGTGTGGTATTTATGTGATACATGTCTTGACCATGCAGAGACTGGTAGCAGTTTAGTGAGGTATGGAGACTGGAGTAATGTTGTGTTAGTCTGTGTGTGTGTTAGTGGTTGTGCGTGTGTGTCCGTGGCGCTCTAGCAGTGCTTGTTGAAATTCGGTATCAGTGACTCTGCTGGTGTACAAAGTGAGTGTATATTTAATAGGGGCAAACCAACGACTTCTTAATGATAACCCTGGCAAAGTATTTATTGAATTACATCACTGATATTTCACTTATTTCAGCTGTATATGATCCGGACTATGCTGGAATCCCTGATTGCGGAGAGGAGTGGGGGTAAAAAGACACTACGCAAAGACATTGACCCCCACCACCTGATGACCATTGATGACTTCCATCGACGTTCCTTCTTCTGGAACTACCTCCTCAACTTCAACGGTGGGTTAGCTGATTGTTGACTACATTTACAGTGTGAACACAATAAAATGTGTTTTGTTTGCCCTAATGTGTATTAAAAGAGGGTCACAAGCTACTTTTTTGAACTCCTGGTCTGATTTTGATTTGATCCTGGTCATTGGATAGTAACTAAGGTTGAAAGTGAACAAGTAAAATCCATCAAATCATAGAAAACAGAGGTAAATTTCTTGGCCTGAGCTACAAGTTATCAAGTTAAGTAAACTCAAATTTTTTTAAACTGCACAGTTTCTTTTTCCTTGGCCATTGTTTGCTTTTGAAATTGTATTTACTGAAAGTATAGTTCACATAATGAAACTGTGCAGTTAAAACCTTTCAGCTGATGATATTAGGTACATGGGTCATTCCATAAAGCTGTGTACCAAACGTGTGACATGCATCATGGAGATTGAAAGTGTCTGAATAGGTTGTTATTACGGTTTATGTGAAAGATATAGACATATGTCACGTTGCCATGCTAAACAAAAGATAAGTTTAATCTTTTTGGATACGAGGGGTGGTCGGAAAGTTGTGTAACATCACACATGTTTAACGTAACATGAGATCTAAACACACAAGACAGATAACAAAAAGCCATAGTATATAGTAACAAGCTTTTTTTGCTTTACATTTAGAGATTATGGAATTATCGGGAAGAATATGCACGCTCAAGAAGCAAACATCACAAGAAAGCTGTACCGACTTCGTGATAAAGTCGACCATTTCATTCTTTCTTTCCGAATGGGCCGTGCTCAGTATCTTTGGATCTTCGGTTCAACTTCAATGCGTATCTTTGGTGTAGTTTTCAGGTTAGTCATCATTAACTTCAGGTGTTCATGTTGTATGTGATATATGGCTGCTGTTTTTCATGTGTTATCAGTTTTGTCATTTTCTGTTTGTCTTTGAGCGTGTATCGTTATGTGTTATAAGCGCATGATCGAGTGACTTGTTTGGTGAAATTGTTGTTTTGTACAAGGGCATTGTTTTTGTGGCTCATCGACTTGATAGGATATACTGTTACTTATTACTCATTTCTCTGCTTGCTTCAGCACAGTCTATCTTTAGCTTTCTGACACTCTTTTAAGCAGAATAAGTTGGAATGGACCTCTGGTGCTAGTGAGAATAGACTAAAAATAAAAATCCAAGATGTTATGTTTTTTTAGGCTGATCACAGTCTCTTAGGTTTTTGACAGGCATTAAAGTGTCACATTTTTTAGAGCCCAGGAGAGGCCATAAAATCACCTATAAAACGTCAAAATTTGTTTTCAGCTGGGGGGCTTTGTTCCCCTGGACCCCCCAACAGGGCGCTGCCCCTGTACCCCGCCAGGGCATGGGCGGCCCCTGGACCCCTGCCTCAGAATTTTCAGTCAATTTATTTTTTTAGGTTTCACCCATGCATGTGTAGGGGAAAACAGCTAAGTGCATATGTTACACTAGCACAAAACACAACAAAGATGTATATCGGGGAGTTCTTGGTCGCATTTCATGAGCAGCCACACGGATACTTAAAATCAAGATTTAAGCATGTCACACAAAAACTGCCATTTTTGACGTCATTTTCAGTGTTTGCTTTCATACAAAACACTAACCAACCGAACGATTTTCTTGATTATATTATCGTTATCTCTTTGGTTAATTTGCAGTCTGTTGATATCCTTATATCATTCGAGAAGCAAGAAAAACATTCCGAAATTTTACTCTAAAGTCATGACCCTCTTGTGGTACACAGCTTTGTGGAAGGACCCACATACATTTTTTTTTTTATACTTGAGCATCTATTTGATACGTATGTGATGAGCAAGGAGATGTTTTGGAAAGTGAGTTCGAGTGCTTTTATTCTGTTCAGAATCTCTGTTTAACTGCTGTGACCTGTCTCAACTTTGGTACCGAGAGTTCTTCCTTGAAATGACAATGGGAAAACGTATACAGGTAAGTGAAAAGCATGATAAAATAGATCGTTATGAGGCTGACCATTTGGACAAAGATGGTTGAGTATTAAAATAGTTGAAAATGGGTAGTGACAAGCAAGCATTGTCTGGAAAACTGTTGATGAATTAATAATACTTGCCTAGTGAAGCAAGTTTTGGTATTTGGTTGAAGTTCATGTCTGTCTGCTGGCTGGTGATTTGTTTCATTTGTTTACAAGCGGCACGACCATCAACCGATCCAAAGCTTTCGGTGTCATTTAGTCCCTTTTCTATCAGCACCATCTTTTGAGTATGTCAGTTTGAAGAAGGTTATTTCCAATCCATAATAACACTGGTATTCCTCTTTACTTGTGTTCAAAAGAGTTCAACAAATGAAAACTTGTTCGTATTTTAACAGTTCATTTTGTTTTGCGTACAGTTTCCCATTGAGATGTCCATGCCCTGGGTCCTGACAGACCACATTCTGGAGACCAGGGAACCATCCATGATGGAGTGAGTGTCTTACTTTCTTTTGAGCCCGAGTCCATGCTTTGACGCAATGATCATGACAGAAAACCTGTCATATTAGTGCTGATTTTGAAGCTGTATTTCGAATCTGAGTTTGAATCTGTGGCTTGAATGGTTTGTGGTTTATTTGCTGCATGAGTTTTGTTATCGTACATTGTCCATGTCTTCTGTTCTTTTGTTAGGTACAGTGGAGCCCCTCTTTTAAAACCACCCTCGGTTAAAAAATCAGGGCATGAAGGGATGGAGTCTCAACATGGTGGTTCATTTACAGACTTTATGTAAAACAATTGTTTAGAAAAAGCAAGGTCTGAGAAAGAAGCACTCTTAAATCAGGGTTCAAAGGGGGTTTCCACTGTAATATTCTCATGATAGCAGATTAATAAGATTTTTGCCAACCTATCACAAACATACAAAAATATGACATGGCTGGAAAAGCAAAAACAATATGAGCAGTAGTTTGCAATAAGTTTCCAAGTACTGTATTAATGTTTGACTCTTTCAGGTACATCCTGTACCCACTGGATCTGTACAACGACAGTGCCCAGTACGCTCTCATGCGCTTCAAGAAACAGTTCCTCTATGATGAAGTGGAAGCGGAGGTCAGAATGATAATCTTCAGAAAATTAGACAGAGAGTAACATGCATCTTTGTGAATCACAAAAGCTTGGGCTGTCAGTGGTGTGTCCAGTTGCTTATATTGGGGTTTAAATCCATGTGCTTTAAATGAAGTTTTTAGAACTTGTCAGTTTCATTGGATGCAGAAGCCAGATTGATCGCCTGAATAAAGTTGATAAGAGAACAGTCTGATTGACGTAGATAAGAGAACAGCCGTAAAAACGTAAATAAGAGAACAGTCTGAATCAAGTAAGTAAGAAATACATTATGGGCTTCTGCATACAAAGCAGATTGGTTAAACTATTAAAGCAGAGTAGCAAAATAAATTTGTTTTTGACTTTCTCATCACAAAAATGATACTTTGCTTTAGACATTCTTGTACACTATATCTGATCGGAGTGTATTCAAATAATATGATTGGTGTTGCAGGTGAACCTGTGTTTTGACCAGTTTGTGTACAAGCTGAGTGACCAGATCTTTGCTTACTACAAACACCTGGCTGGAAGGTATGCGAACAGTGTTGATGGCTTCCCTGTTGTTTTACTAATAAATGAGACAACTATGTTGTTCGTTTTATTACTTTGAGACAGATCATTTGTCCATTGTCTTTCAAATCTGTCTTTAGTTTGCTTATTTTTATTGTTTTTCATAGGTGGTGCTATCTCTAAAGTGTAGTTTTAAGAAAGAAAGAAAGTTTTCTGAAGACCAGAGCAGAGACAGTTACACATTACAAAATTGAAACCTTAAGGGGAAAACGCGAGAAATTTTTTTTTTAAACAAACTTTTTTTCACATGCGAAGTCACAATGTGCATTATTTTGGCAGCATTCTCCTGGACAAGCGGTTCCGTGCAGAGTGTGTGAATGCAGGGGAGAAGATCCAGTTTCCAACAGCCAATCGCTATCAGACACTGCTGAAACAGCGCCACGTGCAGCTGCTGGGTCGTTCCATTGACCTAGATCACCTGATCGCACAGCGGGTCAACGCCGCACTGCAGAAAGCCTTGGACGTGGCCATCTCCCGCTTTGAAGTCGGTGACATCACTGGTATCATTGTGAGTACTTTGGTTTTTTTGCTCAGCTCTTTGAAATCTTCTGTGTTGGTACTTAATAACATGTGGTTGATTATTTCCCCTCTTGTGTTGTCCATACCTGAAAGACTTTCAGACAAAAGGAACTCATTGAATAAAAAAAAAATTTAAACTTGGCAAAAGGAATTCAGTAAATAAGAAAAAAAATTAAAACCTGACACTCAGGCATTTTAAACTTTCATGAATTCCAACAATTTTCTAAAAGAATGTTAAACTTGTCAATTGAGTTTGATACCTGTCACAAACATGTCAGCTTCTGAACAAGATGTTGAACCTTGCAGTGTGAATTTGTTCAGACTGTCTGTTTGTGTAATGTGTTTGTACACCAGCTTCTTACAGTGGAACCCCATTTTTAAAACCTCTTCCCTTTTAGGTCCCTAATTTGTTCAGACTTTCTATTAATAGGATCCTCTCTTGATTTTCTTAGATTTTTGGAGGTCTTAAAAAAGAGTGTACCACAGTACTATAACAGCTGCATTGCCCCACTGTTGTTTAATTGCAGGAACTGGAGAGTCTGGTGGAGTGTAACCGCTTGACTCACAAGCTGCTGGCAGAGTACCTGACGCTCAATGACTTTGACGCCATGCTGCGTGAAGCCAACCACAACGTGTCAGCTCCGTACGGTCGCATCACATTGCATGTCTTCTGGGAACTCAACTATGACTTGCTGCCGAACTACTGCTACAATGCTGCCACCAACAGGTTGGAAATGGGGATGTTGGGAAATAACTCCGCCGGGTTTGTATGGGTTGTGAAAGAGTGAATACCCTTGCTTTTAGTGAGGTCAACTTTCCCTCAAGTCATTATAGGTCAGTCACTAGCAAGGAGTGTGTCTGAAACATGTGGACAAGGAGCTCGTGGGAAAGTTTGCTTCACTGAAAGCAAGAGTATTCACTCTTTGACAACCCATACAGACCTGACAGAGTTATTTTCGGAGTTTGTCTACTCGTTTGTGTCCTCCACGTTTTGATCTCGGGTCATGCTGTGCTTGGTGTTTACTACCACATTAGTAGCCATCTTCTCAGACAAATGAAAGTACCCTTTCTTTGACACTCTTGACAAATTTTAAACTCGCAGTTTTTGTTGTTTACTTCCAGATTTGTCAAAACGCAGCTGACCTTTGAGAAAGAAACCAAGAGAGACAAGCCTCCCAACCCTTCAGCGTACTACATCTGGGGCAGCAAGGTATGGCATCTCAACCATGCATGATCAGTTGTTCATGGAAACTCAAAATAGTCTGGTATTAGTGGAACTGAGTGTTCAGAATTATTTTTAGATCTTAGCGTGTGGAAGGAGTAAAAGGACAGCTTTTACTTTAGTGTGCTACTTTTGTGGAGATTCAGCTCTAAGGTGTGGTCGATACGTGTATTGCATATTTATCTGAAACACCATTGTAATGCAGATGGACATTGTTCTTTATTTAAAAGCTTACCTGACAGCTGTAACATACCTGGCTTGTATGCTTTAAATCTTTACACAATTTATTTTTCATACAGTCGAACCTATCAATAATGACCACCCAAGGGACACACTGGAAGTTGGAGTTATAAAAAGGTGTTCACTATGGAAAGGTGAATTTGATAGGGAAATAAGATCTGGGGATTCTTTGTGGTGGTCATTGTGGACAGGTGGCCCTTATCCAGAGATGGTTGCAAGGGCAGGTGGGACTGTATTACTCACTTTGGTCTTGTTGCAGCGCATGAACACATCATTCGCCACCATGTTACTACTTTTGGTCTTCTTCTTGCAGCACATCATTCGCCACCATGTTATTATTTTTGGTCTTCTTCTTGCAGCGCATCAGCACAGCATTCGCCACCATGTTACTACTTTTGGTCTTTTCCTTGCAGCGCATCAACACATCATAATAATTCACCACCATGTTACTACTTTTGGTCTTTTCCTTGCAGCGCATCAACACATCATTCGCCACCATGTTACTACTTTTGGTCTTCTTCTTGCAGCGCATAAACACATCATTCGCCACCATGTTACTACTTTTGGTCTTCTTGCAGCGCATCAACACATCATTCACCACCATGTTATTATTTTTGGTCTTCTTCTTGCAGCGCATCAACACATCATTCGCCACCATGTTATTATTTTTGGTCTTCTTCTTGCAGCGCATCAACACATCATTCGCCACCATGTTACTACTTTTGGTCTTCTTCTTGCAGTGCATAAACACATCATTCGCCACCATGTTACTACTTTTGGTCTTCTTCTTGCAGCGCATAAACACATCATTCACCACCATCTTCAGCCTGTACTCTGGGTTCATCGGTGCTCCTCACTTCAGGGCCATCTGTCGACTGCTGGGCTACCAGGGGATTGCTGTTGTCATCGAGGAAGTCCTCAAAACCATTGAGAGCTTTGTGAGTCACCTCTGTACTCCTTTAACTGCAGTGCCACCCGGCCCCCCCCCCCCCCCCCCTTTTTTTCAAAGACCCAAGTTTTCCAAATATTTTGTTTATAGTTTCTCTAAATTTACCTCCTTTTCTGACTGTTCCTTTTAAGACCTGCTTTTCTCAGATTTTTGGAGCTCTTATTGGGGGGGGGGGGGGGGGGTGTTCTACTGTAACAAGTTTCACATTATCAAAGATTTGTATCAGTGCATATTCCATTCCCTCTTCAGTGTCACAGATTTTGCCACCTGTGTGTACAACCATGCATTTGGAAAAAAGGTTTGAGATAGCCATGTTACATATAACATTTATTTCTAAATGATCATTCCATGAATATTGCAGAGTCTGATAGGTTTTTTTTTTTAAGTTGCCATTCTTATGCCATATACATCAGTACTTGGGCCATAGCAAAACTGTCCGTACATTCAATCAATCAATCAATGAGTCTTATATCGCGCATATTCCGTGGGTACAGTTCTAGGCGCTCTGCAGTGATGCCGTGTGAGATGAAATTTTATACGGCCAGTAGATTGCAGCCATTTTGGCGCATATTTACCTTTCACGGCCTATTATTCCAAGTCACACGGGTATAGGTAGACAATTATTAACTGTGCCTAAGCAATTTTGCCAGGAAAGACCCTTTTGTCAATCGTGGGATCTTTAACGTGCACACCCAATGTAGTGTACACGGGGGGAGGTTCGGACACCGAAGAGAGTCTGCACACAAAGTTGACTCTGTGAAATAAATTTCCGCCGAACCTGGGATCGAACTCATGCTGACAGCGGCCAACTGAATACAAATCCAGCGCGCTACCAACTGAGCTATATCCCTGCCCATTGCAGGTGTCCGGTCACGGGAGGGGTGACCACACCACCCCCTTCCCCATACACTCACACAGAGACACACAAACAACAGGATTGAGTCTATGCTAATCACTTCTTGTGGCTACTAAACAGTAACAATAAACTCCTAATACTTCTTTAAACGTTCTGTAAAAATGATTTGTATGAAAAGTGTTGAAAAGAAGAGATAAAATAAATCCTCAAGGTAGTGAACACACTCACCATGCACTGACATACGAAAGCAGCCACACAAACACAGCACAGAGGAGCGTGTGCAGATGCTTTGCAAGAATAAGCTTGAAAACCAGTTTGAATAAATAGCAGCAGATAGAGCTGCATGTCATAATCATGTAATTTATTTTTTTCTTGTCTGGCTTTATTGACTGCATGCCGATCATGTGGCATGGCAGTGACTTTTCACTCTTCAGTCGGAAATACACTGCGCATAACACAGCTCCCACTCTCCCTCACTAATGCCTACACCAAGCCGTGACAACTGATGCTTGGAAATTGTGTGGAAGAGTACACCTCTCTATTTCTCTCCAATGCTCTTCCTGCTGACATGCAGTGACACCGGATACCCACAGAGTTTAGCCAGCTACCCCTCCACCCCCACCCCCCTCCCTCTCTCTCACTTCCTCCAGCCATGTACTGTTGGGGACTGTGGACAGAGAGGCCAGCTGCACTGTTCACTCAGAGCAAAACCAGTTGACTGTGTCGTAACTTTTGACAAAGCAAGACAACTGAAGGGTTCATAGTTTAGGCAACCGACTCACTGGTCAAGGCTGAGGGGAAACAAGAGTATCTTGTCAATGAAAGAGGTTACACACAGACACACGATGCTGAGAACTGTGGCCGGTTTTTCACTCTCTTTCGCTCAGGACCTTTATCGACTGTGGTTTCTGTTTACGTCCAACAGACAAGAATAAAGAGCTCAGTGCAGTTTCATGTTGGCATCTTCGCATGTACTCCACTCCTGACCAAAACTACCCCCCCCCCCCCCCCCCCCCCCCCCCTCCTGATGGGTACACGGGCACTCAAGTTATCAGTGACTGTCATCACGCCATTGCGGCTGTGATCTTTGTACCAAGAGCCGGACTGCTCTGTTATCGATTTTGTTGTGGTGAAAATTTGACGATGGTCTGTCCGTACATTGGAGGTATGACCTGCTGTTGGGACCGAAAATGAGTGTCCGCGTCCACGTTTTGCAGGTGTCCGTTTAAGGGGGGGCAAATATAGAAGGAAAACACTCTGTGCCCAGCAAATGTGTCCGTACATGTCAGGTGTCCGCTCACGCCGGGGGCCGTACATTGCAGGAACTGCTGTATCTGTGTGGACAATATGTTGCTTTTTATGCTCACACATTGGATGAATTGAGAAGACAGATGTTGTTGCATTCGACAGCTGAAAGGAACAACGCTGGAGTACATGAAGACACTGATGAAGGTGATGCCAGACATCTGCAAGCTGCAACGCTATGACTACGGATCCCCAGGTGGGTTGCTGGCTCAATTGTGTGTTGAAAGGTGAACATATGCAATCTATACTACCCTTCTTAAAAAAAAAACCGTGGCAGATCTTTGTAATGAGGCCAGGTTTATAATTGGAAAGGCCATTCATTCTCCCACCGTATTCAGCAAACAGAGTGCTTTTACGCAAGATAGTGCCTATACAGTGGAACAGACAGCACAGACACCCCGGAAATGAAATTCAAAAAGCAAGGTTCCCTTCGTTAAAATCGACTGGTATTATAGGGTGTGTATGTTCTTATTTGCGTACGTGTGATTTGTGTGTGAGTGTGTGTATGCATGTGTGCATGCCAGCATGTGCGATAAACAGCACAGAAAGTTTGTGTGTTATAAATAGAATGGAAATTGTGTGTTACCTCAACAAAGTATAATTCACACCTCCACTCCCTTGTAACTAAAACATACACTGTCAAATTTCTTGTGAAACTGTATAAGGCAAAGCTCTTAGAGTTCTGTGACATTTAAATATCACACATAGTGTTGTCTGGTGCAGGTGTTCTAATGTACTTCCAAGCCCAGCTGAACGACCTGATTCAGTACCCAGACCTCCGGACAGAGGTGTTTCAGAGCTTCAGGGAGGTTGGCAACGCTATCATCTTCTGCATGCTGGTGGAACAGTCATTGGTAAGGACACCTGTTGATGGCCGCCTGAGCTCAGTGTTAGCACTTCTGACTTCCAAATTAAAGATCTAGATTTCAAATTGTGAGAGCGCCTGGAGTGCATGTTGCTAACTAATTATTCTGACCGTCCTCACTGGCCTAAAAAACAGTTTTAGGGAGGTTAACTGGTGAGAGAGGGAGAGAGAGAAAAGACTGAATCAAAGGAAAGTTTTCAGTCTGTATCTTTCCAAACTTATCTTTATCTATGGTATCAGGTTTGAACCTGAATCTATTTATTTGGTGACTTGGTAATAAAACAACCATCACTGCCCCTTTCCATCCCCTTCATTGGTCTAAACAAACTGTCTGATATGTTCCAGACTCAGGAGGAAGTGCTGGACCTGAAGCATGCTGCACCTTTCCAGAACATCATCCCCAAACCATACATCCCTCCCAAAGGTAAGCACGCTTTTCTGTTTGTCACGTTTCACAATATCAGTTCTGTTCCAAGAGTTGGTCTGGTGCTATCTATTTTATTACTGTAATTTTCAAGGAACTGGACTTCTTTTTTTTTGTACAGCAAAGGAGTCCATTTCAGAAAGTCTTTTGAAATGGAAATTGAATTAAATGACTCTCACCATCTTGCTATCAAGGAGTCATTGCATTTACTCGGAGAACTTCCTTTTTTCATTGCCTCATTATGTTATTTTTTTTTACAGCAAAGGAGTCCATTTCAGAAAGTCTTTTGAAATGGAAATTGAATTAAATGACTCGCACCATCTTGCTATCAAGGAGTCATTGCATTTACTGGGAGAACTTCCTTTTTTCATTGCCTCATTATGTTGTTTTAGTAAGTTCGTCCATTATACAAAGACCACTGGGGTGAAATACTCTTGTAATTGAAACGTTTCAATTTTGACAAAATTAAATGTTCCAATACCTTACCTTACCAGTTTTTTTTATTCTGGATTTTTGTATGTTAGCATTCTATCTGTTTTTAGATTTTTTACCTTTCTTGTGGTTTGATTTTTTTTAAAATGAATTTGCCTGATTGTTAGTTAGCCAATGAAGACTTTCTCTCAATAATGTTACTGTATTGGTATGGCGTGTTTGAACAGAGGGAAAAGACATGCGCGAGCGAGAGCAAGAGGTGAAGACGGTGATGAAACAGCTGGAGAAGAAGTACGCTGCACTGCAAGTTGTGTCCGTCATCAAGAAACTTGGCAATCAGACTGTAAGTCTTCATTTCTCTCTACACATGGTAGTATATGCAGTGCGTTAGCCTGTCTGTATGCTTATGGGTGCTCAAAGCGCATAGACCGCATACCTCCAAAGCATGGCATTTTGAATTATAAAAGGTTCCTGTGAAATCTACCACCTAAAAATGGGCAAATACTGATTAAATAATTTTGATTACTTTTTTAGATGGTGATGCAATTCGCAGAAAGAATCAGTCTTTTTTCTTCTTCTTTTTCATTTTTGTTTTGTTTTGGTCTGGTTAATCATGAGGTAGGTTCTTCATAATCTCTAACTTTACAAGTGAATATTTGTTATGCATATTTGAACCCAAAATATGGTTTGAAGTATGCGTGGGAACCAAGCGATGACTGAAGTGGACAGCACACAAGTCACAATCTTCTTCTTTTCTTCCAGCAAGCAGACATAGCAGCAGAGGGCGACCTTCTGACCAGAGAACGACTGTGCTGTGGACTGTCCATGTTTGAGATCGTGTTGACCCGCGTTAAGACTTTCCTGGATGAGCCGGTCTGGCAGGGCCCGCCCCCATCCAACGGTGTGATGAACGTCGACAAGTGCTCCGAGTTTCACCGACTGTGGAGTGCCATTCAGTTTGTCTTCTGTATGCCTGTTGGGGAGAATGAGTACACCGTTGAGTAAGTATATACTATTCTCTTGGTGTGTGTGTGTGTGTGTGTGTGTGTGTGTGTGTGTGTGTGTGTGTGTGTGTGTGTGTGTGTGTGTGTGTGTGCAGGGTGGAAAGGCCATAATGTGTGATAGATGTGGTATGAGTGAATGTGGATGATGCTTCTCCTGTTGTATGTCTATGTGTCAGTCTAGCTTTTTGTGAGCGTTATTTTATTCACGATGGTTTGTGTGGTATGTTTTTTAAGGTATATGACCACTTTTGTCATTTAGGCAGTCATACGCCAATTTTAGGGATGCATGCGTGGTATTTTCGTGTGTCTTTAACCCAGCGAAGTCTGACTCGAATTACAGGATCTTTTCCGTGCACACTTGGTCTTGTGCTTGTGTGTACACATGAAGGGGGATAAGGCACTAGTAGCAGGTCTGCATATAAGTTGACCTGGTTGATCGGAAATACATCCACCCTTAACCCACCGGGCGCAGCCAGGATTCGAACACTCAACCTTACGCATGAGAGGCTGGCGTCTTATCCACTGGGCCATTGCACCCGTCAACTTCTTCTTCACAACTGACAACATAAAATAAGTGTGTGTAAATATAAAACTTTGTGGCAGATATTCGCAGTAATCGTAACAGATTGAGAACAAGATCTACTTCCATTTGCAGAGAGCTGTACGGGGAAGGGTTGAACTGGGCTGGGTGTGCCATCATTGTGCTCCTGAGTCAGCAGCGGCGCTTTGAAGCCCTCGACTTCTGTTACCACGTCCTCAAGGTCAACCGTGTAGACATGAAGGATGAAGTGGTCAAAGGAATTGTGAGTATCTGTCTTCGTGGTGTGCATGTGTTTGTGTGCGTGAGTTTGGAGGAGGGGAGGGGTTTACGTTTTGGAGGAGGGTAGGGGTTTTGAGTGTGTGTGTGAGTGTGTGTGTGTGTGTGTGTGTGTGTGTGTGTGTGTGTGTGTGTGTGTGTGTGTGTGTTGAGGAAGGGAGGGGTTTTGAGAGAGAGTGTGTGTGTGAGTGTATTTTGTTGAAGTATGTGTGAAGATGTCTTTTGCTCTGGAGTTTGTTTTGATTGTCAGCCCCTTTGCTGTCTCTTATCTCTTCACTGATTTGGCCTATTATGGTCCGCTGGACCCGAAAAGCAACAGCTAACTAACTATCTCTTCACTATGAGAGAAAAAAGTATTTGTTATGAAGTATCTGAGTCTAGCTTTGTTGTCATTTTGTTAATGTTATTCTGATTTTCAAGCACCATCCAAACTTTGGTGTAGGTAAGAGCAAAGAGCAGAGTTTCATAAGGAAAATAAATGTTTGTAAATCTCTGAGGTTTCTCGTCACTTCCGTACCTTAAAGTTCTCTGTACCAGGAGCCTCATACCACTTAGTCAAAACATGACGATTTTACTTTCTCCTTGTTTACAGCCCCTGAAGAAGATGGTGGATCGAATCCGCAAGTTTCAGATCCTCAACAATCAGATCTTCTCTGTGCTCAACAAATACATGAAGACCAGTGACGCGGAAAGCATGCCAGTGGAGCATGTCCGCTGCTTCCCTCCCCCCATCCATCAGTCGTTGGCCACCAGCATTTAGTCAGCTAAACAGTTTCCGTGGGAACTCTTAAACACGCAGTTCGTCAGATTTGGGAGCCAGTCAGTGACTTTTGTTCCGTCTGCAAGACGAAGTTACTTGAGAACAGATCAAAATGAAATGATTTATTTCATTGTTGATGACAGAAGTACTCCATTTTGAGTGTTCAGTGAAACCTTTAATTATTTTTTACAAATCTGTGTTGTGTATCATTTTTTGACATGAAAACCGATGCATTTCTTTGGCAAAGAAAGAGTTCAGGGAATCTTGAATACATGAAAAAGTGATTACATTAATCAACTTACCTGCATGCATTTTGATGTACTCGAGGCCTGCCTGTTTGACTGTAATTTACTGTACATGTTTACAGACCAGTGTGAAGGTGGTTCCATCCCTTGGCTCAGTTGCAACCTTGTTCCTCCTCACCAGTGTTCTCCATGACACAAGACCAGAAAAGTAGTGATCCAAAAACAGAAAGACTGCTAACGTTCCAAAATTCACAATCAAAAATTGAGAATTGTAGGTTACTGGAACGTTTTATTATTGACTAAATGTTTTATTATTGTAACGTTTTGTTTTGTCAATAATTAAACATTCCAATGACCTACAATTCTTGTTTTTTATTAAAAAAAAAGTAGTGGTTAAGGAGCTGAGAGGTATGTGACCAAGTTCCATGTTTGGAGACTAGCTTAGTGACAGTGCAACTGACCAATGTGTGTTTTGCAAATGATCTGACCAGAATGTTTCTCCTATACATTGTCTTGACAAAATACTTGCCCGTTGTCCCAGACAAATCCTTTTTTAATAAGTTACTTGTTAGCTGCTCCAACAAAGCAGAAATTGTGTTGTTATTGAATGATTTACTTTTTGTGGAATTGAACAAAGTGAATGAATGATATACCGATAATTGAAATGAACAATCCTTTAATTTTTACCCCGTTTTTGTGTTGTTGTGTTTGCGGTTTCTTTTGTTTGTTTTTTAATCGTTTTTGTTTTGTTTTTGCAAAAGAGACAGTCTCATCAAAGGAATGAGTACATGGAAAAAAAAAGCATTGCTTGCCATTTTGTTACTGGTATTTTTTTTTCTTATGAATATGATTTGCTGTAGTTACAAATGTGTTTATTTTTTACATGCACATTTGCATTTGATCATAGACATGTGATGGCAGAATAGTAAAGTAGTGACTACCACACAGTGATGTATGTACACATCTGTTTATCTGTTTCTTTGCATCAACTCCAACAAACTAGTTTTGCTTGCCAGGCTGCATTAAGCCATTTTTATGTTGTGTTTGTGCACAATGAGTGCTTCATGTAATCATTGACTTGTGTTTTGCTTTGAATGTAGAAGCATGCTTGTTTTCTAATGAGTTAAAATTTGTGTTGAATTATACACTTGTGTCAGTACTTTTAGTATACCCACTACAAGGATCCTACACATATTCTGCCCTGGTGGTGATTGATGCAGAAGTGGGAAATTATATGTAATGATTGTTTTTGTTTTAATGATTATCAGTATATGAATGTGCATTTGGAAGATAACAGCCATGATTGCTAGTCATCTCTTGTACCCGTTTTCTATAAGTTATTCCCTTGATCAAAATGTGCCCCTTCCATGTGTTAAAGGAGGTAACTTAAAATTGAGTAAAGGGCAGTTGTACCTCATCATCTTAGTTTCATCTTACCAACACATTGTTGTGTTACTTTCATTTGCGTTGTGTTGTTAACTGCAGCTTATTTGGTGAAACCTCATGGCTGAAACTCTGTCACCTGCCTTTTTTGTAGGCCATTGATGCCTAAGAACCAACGGTGAAATTGTAGAGCAATGATTTAACTGCAAGGAAGGTGAAAAGTTCAGCACAGCTTTTAATTTATTCAGGCATTTGGTGTGTGTTCATTATAGTGAGAGGTAAGAAACAAAATCCACAGTGGGGGTTGCAATGTGAGGCTTCTTCAATAAGAGGACACCTCCCATGTGAGGACCCTGACTGTTGTTGTTTGTTAACTTGATCAAAATGTACTTATCATGAAAGGACACCTGCAGTTTAGGGACACTTTTGGTTTGTCCCAAGGTTTTTTCTTTCATGGAAGGTAGCGTGGTATTGATTCAATCAGCAGCACAAGATATGAATGAGGGTTGTCAAAATTTTAGCCAGGAATACAAATGTAAGGGAACAATACATGTAGTTATGTATTTATTCATTTGTGACAGATGATAATCAACTAAGGTCCTTATGTGTTGAAATTGTGGTGAAGGACATTCTCCCATAGCACACACACACACAAAGCAGTCAAGGTTTTCACTAACTCATACTCCATAAAGAAACATGCTGCATGCATTTTACACAGTCATGTTTGATTTTTGCTATGTTGTAGTCACTTTTATTGTATGGAGAATCTCAAGAAAATGAAAGTGTCATTTGAAAACCGTTTCAGTATTCTTACTGCACTATTAACAGATTGAAGTGTTGCACTTGAAATCATGTCACTTAAGTTCTTGATAGTTGTCATCATGTGCATTAAGGGGGGGTTACACATTCTAACAAGGGCAATGTATCATAAGTACCAAATGTTTTTTGCATGTTATGGCCTTGTATTTGATTTTTTTAACTTGGTATCTACAAACAAATTGTGTTCCCAGGGTTTTTGCAATTTTTTCAATCAAATTTTCACGCAATCATTATGTATGTCAACAGCCCTCTTGTTTTTATTTGCAGTAATGAGAGTGTAGAGTGTGGTGCTCTATACAGTATATCTTTAACTGAAATCAGGGTTTGTAACATGTTAGTCTGAGAAAAGAGAAAACATCAGTAGAATTAAAAGAAAAATTGTAACAACCATGTTGATGAATATTCTGACTTGGCATCACTTTTCAGGGCAGGGTGTGTAATGCTGAGGAAAATGCGTCTGGTTTGTGAACCTGTTTGTTGCTAGTTTCTGGATTTCATCTTCTGCTTTCACCAGGGGTTTATGGGAAAAGCAACCTGAATTTCTGTAAGCTTACTTCCATAGATCCCCACAGTTTTGTATCTGGATTCCATAGGACTAAAAAGTCTAAGCTGACCTGACCTTGGGTAATCTTGAGGAAATCCAAATTGTGGGGTTGAGAATGTGGTTCTCAAACGCCTAAATAAAAAAGAAGATAATGTGTAGAATTATGACGTTGATACACAATCATGAAAAAGGGAGATGGATGTACAGTGTAAAGATAATATTAGAACAAATGGGAGAGGAGGATCTCAAAAAAACATGTTTGTCACAAGATCAGTGAGCTACGGAGCAAAATTCAGTTTCGTAACCTTTATTGGTCATCTTTTTCTTTTGATGTTGATTTGGCTTGTTAAAAAAACACCAACTGCTATATCTATTAATACCCATTATTTGCATGGTGTAGTCATGTGTTTTTATGAACCAGTGGTGTTCCCTTGAGATAGAGAGAGAGAGATATGAATTGAATTGAATTGAACTTTATTTTACAAAGATTAAGATTTAAGGCTATGAGAGAGAGAGAGAGAGAGTGTGTGTGTGTGTGTGTGTGTGTGTGTGTGTGTGTGTGTGTGTGTGTGTGTGTGTGTGTGTGTGTGTGTGTGTGTGTGTGTGTGTGTGTGCAAAAGACAGACAGGAAGAAACCCCCCGCGGGCTAGGGGGAGTCCTATATTGGTTGGGACGAGAAAGAATTTACCCGATGCTCCCCAGCATGTCGTAAGAGGCGACTAACAGATTCTGTTTCTCCTTTTACCCTTGTTAAGTGTTTCTTGTATAGAATATAGTCAAAGTTTGTAAAGATTTTAGTCAAGCAGTATGTAAGAAATGTTAAGTCCTTTGTACTGGAAACTTGCATTCTCCCAGTAAGGTAATATATTGTATGTACTACGTTGCAAGCCCCTGGAGCAAATTTGTGATTAGTGCTTTTGTGAACAAGAAACAATTGACAAGTGGCTCTATCCCATCTTCCCCCTTTCCCCGTCGCGATATAACCCTTCGTGGTTGAAAACGACGTTAAACACCAAATAAAGAAAGAAAGAAAGACGGGAAGAATGTGGAGACTTTTTTTTAAGTACAGCACATGTTCCAGCACATGAACATGTGTTTGGTGTGATTGAATTCATGTAACCCTTTGTTTACTTTTCACATGTATGAATGGATGACATAGGTTTATACATAATATAATCAGTGTGGATAACTTTTGACATATATATTTAAATTTTGATGTGGTATAGTTCGATATGTCTAATTAAAGTTAGTGGCTCAAAAGTGCAATGACAAATGTTAGGTTTATTTTGTTTTAAAAGGCAAAAACATATAACATTGTATTTTATTTCAAGGCAAACTGTGAACAGACCGTCCTGCAGATGAGTGTTTGAAGAAGCACTTGGTACTTGAAACAGAAGGTGGAACTTTTCAGTTCTATTTGTTTATTTTTTGTTTTGTCTTATTTATTTATTTATTTTAAATCTATCATTTTGATCATGTTAATTCTTCTCAAAGACCACTGTCTGTTGTAAGTGCTCTTCACATACTTATATGTGAACATTTGATAAGTTGCTAATTTTTCGCATGTGTGTGTGTGCACCTGTATTTGTGCCTGAATTCTCACGCACGTGTGTGGGTGGATGGGTGTGTGTGCCTACACTGGAGCACCTGAATATGTCTGTGTGTGCGTCTGATCAAGCGTCTTGAAAACGTTTATATGAGGGATGGCAGTTGTCAAAAATAAACCATACAAGACCAGTAATTTAATTAAATAGAAAGGTTGTATTTTAGAGATCCATTTTTGTGAAACTTGAATAAGCATTTTGTGTGACCTGTTTGTTAATAATTCATTTTATATAACACCTGATGTTCTGTTTAAATGTCAGTGGTAAATGTTTTACACAGCTTTTCATGTTTACTTGTATTGTCTTGAATTTTAAAATCAAATAAAAAAAGAAATATTGTGTTATTTTGTTTTTATTTATCATGATCTGATAAACAATCGAGATACACATCGTTAACATTTTCTCTTCCCCATCATCAGCATTTCATTTCTTTCAATTCCCTTCTCTTGTTTCTTCTCCCTCTTCGCTGTTGTCCACTTTTCTTCTTCATCGTACACCTCTCTCTGTCTCCTTACTCTCCTAAAATAAAGAACTGCCAGTGCCATTGTCCTCTGTCACGATATCTCTATACAGACAACGCCGCTGAACTCGATCTCGTCGGGGCCCCCCCAAAGAGTTCGAGGTATGCGAAGTTCGTGTTATCCAACACGACGGATAGCTCGATTTTTCAAAGGAAGACTTCGAGCTATCCGAAGTCAAGGTAAGTGAAAGATTTTTAGTGATATAAAGAAGGCTGGTGGCAGGGACCAATGGTTCACGACGTATCCGAAAAATCGAGGTAAGCAGCGTAGTCTATCTACAGGACAGCTCTCAGCAGGCTCTTGGGGCTTTTTTGATGATGTGTGCAAATCTGCTTGTATGGTGTATATATTTATATGTACGTATTTACGTGCGGCATGTGTGTGCGTGTTTGTGTGTGTGACGGTTTGTGTGTGCGTGTGTGTTTGTATGTGCTTGTATGCTGACTTTATTAGCAGGCATCTGTCAAAAATTGTTACGATCAACGATCAAGTCAGTGTAATATCATGTATATACTTTTGATTTGATTACGTGAAATGCTGCTTTTGTACATTTTCTTTTGTTTTACCATTGTAAAAACCAATTCACTGGTTATACAATTAAACAATCCATCCATCTCTCCCTCTGAGAACTATTTGTGACCCTCCACCACGGAATGAGTCGCATATGTCACCTTTGC
The DNA here is from genome assembly GCF_037325665.1 of Littorina saxatilis. Taxonomy (NCBI): domain Eukaryota; kingdom Metazoa; phylum Mollusca; class Gastropoda; order Littorinimorpha; family Littorinidae; genus Littorina; species Littorina saxatilis. The sequence continues at coordinate 31,100,980 of NC_090250.1, read as the reverse complement.
ATGATTTTCATATTTTTTACATTTTCCTGAAGAGTTTTTTATTCTCAATCCAGTGGTGAAACTCGTTTTTAAAAAGAGTGAAAACTGTTTGAGTTATAAGCCTGTGACTAAGGTGACCCTTAAGCCTAGCGCAGAACCACGCGAGGTGACGTGCGGCTCATTTCGTGGTGGAGGGTCACATTTTCCATGTTTTGTTTGCGACATAATCTTATGACGTTTACATTTGTGCGTCACTTCTCGTTTGACGTCATATGGAGATAAAAAAGTGGGAGATCGAGCTAACCGATGTGATGAAAATAAGGTGGAACCTGGGCATGAGATCGAGTTAAGCAGAAAATCGAGCTATCCAAAGTCGAGGTAAGTGAAGGAAATTTAGTGATAACAAGAAGGTTGCTGGCCGGGACCAATGGTTCACTTCGACGTATCCGGAAAATCGAGTTAAGCGAGTTCGAGTTAAGCGGCGTTGTCTGTATATACCTCACTCTCACTCTCTCACACACACATGCACACTCACTTGAAAGAGAGGGGCGGGGATGTAGTTCAGTCGGTAGCGCGCTGGATTTGTATCCAGTTGGCTGCTGTCAGCGTGAGTTCGTCCCCACGTTCGGCAAGAGATTTATTTCTCAGGGTCAACTTTGTGTGCAGACTCTCCTCGGTGTCCGAACACCCTCGTGTGTACACGCAAGCACAAGACCAAGTGCGCACGAAAAAGATCCTGTAATCCATGTCAGAGTTCGGTGGGTTATAGAAACACAAAAATACCCAGCATGCTTTCTCCGAAAACGGCGTATGGCTGCCTAAATGGCGGGGTAAAAAACGGTCATACACGTAAAATTCCAATCGTGCAAAAAAACACGAGTGTACGTGGGAGTTTCAGCCCACGAACGCAGAAGAACAGAAGAAGACTAGAGAGAAATTCATTCTCTCTCGTTCTCTCTTTTTATCTGCCTCTGTGTGCCCCTCTTTCTTTGTTTGTCTCACACATACGCACGCAGACAACATGCACACAACTCAAAGAAAGAAAGAAAGATTACTTTCGATCGATTTGTCTTTTTTGATAGTTTTGTGTCAATAGATAAAATGCACTTTGCAGGTAAATCTGTACTTATTTACATCTCGTTTTCTGCATATATAAACATTGGAAATGATTGAATGAGAATAAAACAAAGAAGTGTAGACATGCGCTTTTTAATTGTGGACGCATGTTGGGCATATATATGACAAATAATCTTTTGTTTTAAAATAGTAAAACAAATCTAATGCAATGACTGCTCCCTTTGTCACATGACCACCACAGGCAGACGACAGACCCGGAGGTGGCAAGGCACTGGGTGAATGTGAGCATGGAAAGGTAGGTTTCCCGGTTTATCTTCTCTTTTTATTTTATTTTTATTTAACTCATCGTAAACAACCGATCAAAGAAATAAGACACAGATTTTGTTGTTGTTATGTTTAAAATTGCTTCTTTATGTTCACTATTTAACTTTGTTTTCTCTCTTGATCAATGACTGCATGGTTGCATCCACGGACACGGTTGCAGCGACAAGCACAGTAGCAGTCGTGTATGCATTGTTCTCCATCATGCATGCTGTAGATTTGTGCTGCTTCGGCTTTGTTATCGTTTCTGTCCGTTACTTCTTAGGCTCGTAACAAACGACCCATTCTGACTAACATGAACTTAATTTTCCGTGTCAGCTTTTCTCGTTTGGGAAATTGTTTGAAGGGGGGATTTCCAGCGTTTCAGATAGGCCAGCTTGACCCAGTTTGTCCGGTGTGCTGTTTTTTTCGATGTTGCTATGTTATATTGCCTACTTTTTTTAAATTGGGTCATTGTGCACTAAGTGCTCCTTTATTCAGTAATAATAAATTGCTGATGCCGCTGCTTCATTTATTTTTAGTGGAGATGGAAAACATTGGCCCATGATGGGGGGGGGTTGAAGCCAACAAGGAGGACTGCTTAAAGGCACAGTGCAGCTCACAGCCTTCGTTTTGCGTTTTTGTTGCAGCTGAGTGCATTTACAGTTCAAAAATCCTCCTATGATAGTAAAACAAACCCAAAACTACCCAACGACGACATCTGTGAAGCTCGACAGTTTCTTGTTCACGCGAGTGCATAAATTAACCTAGTTATTACTTGGTGTTTGGTCGGAGTTCGATTCAACTGAGTGATTCCGGCCTCGATTTTGTTTTACACAAACTCATGATGACGTCTGACATAGTTTCAAAGTTTGCTAGTGACGTGTCTTTTTGTGCATGATGTGGTGATCTACCTGATCTAAATTTAGATCCAAAAATAGGTCAAGACCAGCCGGGTCCGAGTACGAAATTAATTCGTAAAAAAATCGCAGTTCTTGACTCTTTGGGTGCAAGTCAATGAGACTTGGTAGTTCTTCTAATGGATAGCTGCCTGAGGTATGACTAAAAGCCCCAGGGGCTCCGTGCACCTGGATTTGACAAGTTCAGTACCTTTAAGAAATTATACAAAACAAGGGACTTTTTTTTTTAAACAGCAGAAACAAAACGCACAAAAACACACATTTGCAAAAACCATTCAAAGAAAAATGAGCCAGGACATTGCCCTGAGAAAGAAAAGTTGTAAACCTGCTTCATTTGTTTACAATTTTTTTTAGTCATAACTTGTGCAGTATGATTTGAGGTAGTTCTTTTCTTATCTTTACTTTTACTTCTATTTACTTTGTATTCTGATTAAGACTGTGCTCTTGAGATTACAATACATAAAGTCAAGTTTTAACTAAATGTTTTAACATAGTCATAGACTGGGAATTGAGACGAAGGGGGTGGTGTGAGTGTACATGTGTAGAGCTATTCCGAGAAAACTATTTGACTGGGCAATTTTCAGGAAACTTTACATACAAATTCTTCCAGATGATGTCCTCTGATGATTTTCCCCCTCATTTTGATAGAGTTAAATTGATTGAAATTTTGGTCAAGCAATCGTCGACATAGCCAGGACTATGGGATTGCATTTCAGCTTGGAAACTTAAGAATTAATCAATGAATTTGTTCATTAAAAAAAAATTCTAATTAAAATTAAGATTTTAGTAATCGATCAAAAAATCTTGTTCTTTATCAATTCCTGAAAGTGAAACTAAGAATATAATAGATATGCCATGTTTACTCTGAAAATGTGCTCACAATGAAAGAAAATACATTAAATAGGTCAGTCAGGCACTACGTTCGCATGTTTCCCAGAAGACTATAGCTAGCTGGGCTCATCTCAGTCTTCAGGCTTGGCTAGCGAAGCCTTTGTATATATATAATAATAATAATAATAATAATAATAATAATACGAGAATTTATATCGTGCACATATCTCACCACAAGGCGACTAAGGCGCACAGTACAAAAATATGAGAGAGCCCTGAAATGCAGTCGCTCGGCGCAGAAGGGACAGCACTCTATATTTCGGGGGAAGCATGCTGGGTATTTTCGTGTTTCTTTAACCCACCGAACTCGAACATGGATTACAGGATCTTTTCTGTGCGCACTTAGTCTTGTGCTTGCGTGTACACACGAAGGGGGTTAAGTCACTAGCAGGTCTGCACATAAGTTGACCTGGGAGATCGGAAAAATCACTTTTAACCCACCAGGCGGCAGCGACCGGGATTCGAACACATGACCTTCCGATTAGGAGGCCGATGTCTTACCACCACACCACTGTATATGTGTAGTCTCAGTGTTGGCTGTTTTTTAATGTTGATATTTTAGTTTCAGGCTGTTTTTATATACCGCTTTATGCGGCTGGTTATGTTATATAAAAGAATACACAATAAAAAAAAATATCAGTGCAATGTTCAAGTTTTATTTTACTTGTTTACCATTATAATTAAGAGGGCAATTAAGGCCCAAACATAATGTCAAAACTCAGTTAAATTCAACAATGTAGAATTTGCATTGCAGTAATTTGCAGACAGAAATTTGAAGTCAGATGTTTGGTTCACGTGTGTCAATTTTCTCAAACTGAAGAAATTTGATTTTTTGGGGGGGTCATTTTTCTACCAGCTTAGGTCATCAATAGGAAATTGAAAGATCCTGTAACATGCAGCCCTGGGTCAGATGAATCAGGTTTTGAAACTCCTTCAAATCTTTTGCAAATTATTTTCTGCATAAGAAATGTGAGGTCTATACTGTCCAGGATTAGAAAAAGTCACTTCAAATCTCAATGCAAGCCACATCAGATTCGTTTAAACTCCCTAGCTTTAAAGCACTTTAGCTAAAGCTAAATGGATGTGCAGTGGATTCATTGTTGCCTGAAAGAATGCATTGCTGCAAATATGATTTCACCCGTTGTCCGATAACATTTTATTATCTAGAGGTGGATTTCGCCTTTTCCCCCTTCAAATTAATTATGCTAATGTGACAGGGTGATGCACTTGTCCCCCTTTCACAGCAGCCGCCCTACAGAGTTGTCTGCAGGTCTTGAGCATGAGCTATTTATAGCTCAAATGTTTCATGGCTGTTGGGTCAGACACCTGTGAGTTGTAGAGAGCTGCTATTGTGATAGGGTCTGTCAGTGCTGTTATGTTATGGCATTCACTATTGTGAAAGGGTCTGATTCCTCCGGTCTCGATTTTGATATCAGTCTCATCCCGCAGTGGGGCACTGCGGTTATGAAATTAAAAGCCCCTCCTGTTTTTGGAACCGCAGGAGCTTTCTAGTTTGCTGTTAGGTAGATTTTTGGTTCCTCTTTCCTGTCATGCTCTCTTTTTCTTCATGAATTCTTTTCTTTTTTCTGCCTTCTTGCTCATTCACCTGTATGTTTTCCAAAAATCTCTTCTCTTGCCGCTTGTCTCGCGATTCATGTATAGTTTAATCTGTTAGTGTTCTGATGTAAGTCCAGCAGTAGATAGGTTAAGCCTATTTTAACATACTGGAAACTGGTAATCTTCCAGTAGGTATTAATTTAGTTTTACTAAAGCCTGCTGGGACACAAGTAATGGGTTAGTGCATTTGTAAACAGGAATCGCTTGACAAGTGGCCCCCTTCATCCCCCCCTTCCTCGTCCTGATATGGCTCTGCGTAGTCGGCTGGACGTTAAGCAACAAATAAACAAACAAATCAGTCTCAACAGACCATAGCAGAAGATATCATCACACAGTCCATCAATATTGGGTAATATGCTCTTGTGAACCTTTATGTTCACATGGCAGATTTTTTATTTAGGTATTAATTTAGCCCAAACCCATTCCTGTTTGACTGACTTTGCCTCCAAATGATCGCCCACATTTTCTTGTCAGTTTTTCACAGAAAATTAAATTTTGACACATGTTTACATTCTGCATTTACTATGCATGCACACATCTCCTGGATCAGTAATACTGTTGCATATACAACCCTTTGAAGTTCAAGAAAGGTTGAGATTGCCTTTTTTGAAATAATTGTTCTAGGAATATGTGGGTGTCACAAAAGAATGGCCATAAAGGGGCCCACAGAAAATCCAGGGTTCGAGGAATAAAAACCGGTTTCCAGTGTCATTTCCAGCTTGTAGACAGCAGGAAATAGGATTGTAATTGTGTTGGAAAATGGCAAAATGTGCTTTGTTTCTATGGGCTTTGCCCTGTGCCATGTCGGATTTACTGCTAATTGACAGACCACTGCAGGAGGTATGGGGCCTGTGAAACTCTGCATACAGATCTAGTCATGACTGAGGTTCTGTTGTTGTTGTTGCTGTAAAGAGAAGAAAGAAAGAGCTTAGTCAGCATCTCTAACAGCAAAATATGTTTTTTTCTAAGATGTCGTTTCACCAAAGTAATTGCCATTCTCTGTGATAAATGTCAGCATGCTGATGATAGGGGATCTGAAATGTTTTTGTTTTGTTCATTATTTCCCTGTCGGCACTTTTTAGTCCTGCTGTCACTTTTTTTCTTTTTTTTAGCCTCTTTTATTAAACCAGATCTTCTTTTTTTTTTAATCAGAATTCAGAATGTGTTGATTTCTTCATCAGTGAAAGAAACACAATTCTTATTAAGTTAGTGATACCATAACAAGTTTACCAAAATAATTATAATCACCATGTGTGTGTGTGTGTGTGTGTGTGTGTGTGTGTGTGTGTGTGTGTGTTTCAGGAAGAAGAAGCTAATGACAAAAAGGTGGATCAGGTGACAAGAATAGGACCTGGCAGCACCAGACACCAAGATGATTACACACCTCTTTTTGTTGCCACAGCAACAAGCACAGTCAGACAGAAATCTCATTACAGCTTAATATACTTTTGTCATGCTAAACACTGTTTTAGCGCTAGTCAATACCTTATATGCATCGGATTTGTTCTTTCTGATGATATCAAATGACGTGTCCGGCATGATCTGCCTCCCGTCAACGTCATTCGCACGCTGCACCGCTACTAGGAGGGCTGGGTGGAGAGCAGCTGATTGTGAAAACAGATCGCCTTACTCCAGACACACATTTCTTTCAAACAGCCAGGCCCAATGGACAAAACAGCAAAAAACAGACAAACTCTGCTCAGCAAAACAGTTGGAAGCTGCATACCACAAAAATCGTTCAAGAACGTTATTTACCAAAATAGAACAGACATTGAAAAGGAAACCAGAAAAGAAGGTAATGTGAGCCAGACAACGATTAAAAAAAATGTTCAAAGGGTACAAAATGGTAGGACAAAAGAGGCAGGGAAAACAGTAAGAAGTCAAGAGGAGATTTCAGAAAGTGCTACACTGGAGGCTGTGCATGTGCAGAGGGTGTATGATCAGATTGCGCCACATATACAAGACTTGAAGCAGAAAACATGGCCTCGGGTGAAAGACTTTCTTGCATCACTGGAACCAGGTTCTCTTGTTGCAGATGTTGGTAAGTTTTTTGTTCAGTACTTTGAGACAGTAGTTCATTTTTTTCTTCAATACTTTATCATTGTTTTTATATTGTGTGGCTTATGTTTTTTTAATGTTTTTATTTTTTGCAGATGTTATACGTGACTTATACACTTAAGGTTATTTCAATGTTTTATTGACATGTATTGGCTGCGTTTGGTAGGTATTGTTTTTTGGGGGGTTATACATCTGTTTTTCATTTGTCTACTGTCAGTTTGCTTCAACTTATATTAATTTATATATGACAAGCATAGATGTAAAATATTATTCAAAAATCTCCAGGAATCTGTACTTCAAGAGAAGATCAGACAAAAGTGTGAAAGAGAGAGAAAAGTTATATCTCTGATTGAATTTGAATGTTCACATGATCTCCATCAACATAAGGCATCTTCAGTGATTATCATTATGTCAGGATTGTAATGTTCCAGTGCAGTTGCATTAGAAAAATGCTTTAAATTTCATGAATCACATGGTTGGTACCTGTCATGAGAGGCCACTGTCTTTACGACAGGGATTACGTTAGTGTTTGGTTTTTTTTACTCGCCTTAGCAATCAGAAGAGTCTTACTAATGAACAATGTTAGGCTGACCGGCCTTTGTGCATGGATGAAAAAACTTAGCGTTGAGGTTTTCTCAGATGTTATTGAATCTATACCTTTTAAACTTTACACACTGCTAGGTTTTGATGACCTCCAGTCAGGTATATTTTAGGGAAGTTTACAGACAAAGGGACAAGAGGTGTCCTTTCTCGGGAGGGACAGGTACCACTGTATTGCTTCATGGTCCCTATAAGGCAGTCAAGGACACAAGCACGCCTGTGTGCACACACATTACTAATACTACTCACAGACAGATACACATATAGTATGAACACAAATATATATAAAGAAACAGAAGGTGGATGATGACATTCACAGTCACAAATAGTCAACGCATCTTGTGAACATGTTACTGTTAGAGCCTATTATCTGAGACTTAAATTGAGTTGTCATGTAATTTCATGTCATGTTTTTGTGTATATGTGTCTCTCTGTGTTGTAGGATGCGGTAATGGTCGCTATCTACAAATCACAAATAGTCAACGCATTTTGTGAACATGTAGAGCCTATTAATCTGAGATTTAAGTTGTCATGTACTTTCACGAAATGTTTTTGTGTATGTGTGTCGTTCTGTGTAGCAGGATGCGGTCATGGTCACTATCTAAAAATCACAAATAGTCAACGCATCTTGTGAACATGTAGAGCTTTTTATCTGAGATTTAAGTTGTCATGTAATTTCATGTCATGTTTTTGTGTCTCTGTGTTTCAGGATGTGGTAATGGTCGCTATCTACAAATCAACCCATCTGCATTCAAGATTGGCTCAGACATCTGCCTTCCTTTTCTCAATTCTGCTTCACTGAAAGGTTTTGAAGTTCTCTCTGCCGACAACTTACAATTGCCCTACAGAGATGACCTCTTTGATGCAGCCATTTCAATCGGAGTCATCCATCATTTTTGCACCAAAGAGAGAAGGCTGCAGGCGCTGCGAGAGTTGACACGCATTGTTCGCCCAGGAGGCCTCGTCATGGTGTATGTCTGGGCCTTTGAGCAGAAGTACAGAAAGGTAAGTGTCAAGTGAAAAAGTCTGTTATTTATGTGAAAGAGAATGAAAATAAAAAATAATGAAAAGTCCACTTTGATGGGATTGTGTGTTCACATTCAAACCTTATGAACCTAGCTGTGCTATCTTCCTTGTAAATCCATCTTCTGCTTAGTCTAGCAAAAGCACTTTTTAGCTGAACTCCAGTTCAAAACTTTTTCCTTGAAAAGTTTTAACATTATTCTATTTAAAAAGAATATGGTGGTTTTTGTTTGTTTTTTTAACCATCAGATGCAGCTGTGCATGTGTTTCGTTTTGTAGCGCAGACAGTTTCTGTATCTGAGACTTTATTGTGTAATGTCAGCATGTTTCTCTGTGGGATGAATATCCCTGAGAAAAAAAAACTGCTCTAGTTAAATTTGAACTTTCTGATTGTGTGTATGTTTCCACAGTTTGACAGCCAGGACATACTGGTGCCTTGGCACAAACCCAAAACATCAGGTGTGTATTTTACCCCCTTCAGTTGTACTTTAAAAGACAAAATTCAACTGTTGCAAGTAGTATTAAAGTATATAATAGAGTTTTATTTTCACAATTCAAAACATTTGAGTATTTTGACAAATTGAACAGAATACAACAGATCATTCCCGTAAGATGTGTGAATGGGGTTTTCCTTTGATAAAAAAGTTTGAAAGTAGACTACTGTAGAGTTTCAGAAATGTAAATAACAATTTACAAGCACATTTTTTAAAATTTGTTTCTTTATGAAAGGTTGATTTTAAATTGCATTTTTTCCTCGCTCATTGATTTTATCTAGACTCGATGTTTGCAGGCTACGTACAGCCTTTGCTGTTTGCAAATGCAATAGTGGGGAGGAAGTTCGTTATTGCAGTGAAAACAAGTCAACTGTGACCAATGTCGATGTTCAACATCAATGACAAGCCTTATCTAATAAAAGATCTGACCACCTGCATCGTTTGTCAAGAATTGGAGGCAATTACTTTGACAGTCTTGTGGGCATGATTGACATGTACACCTGTGGCCTACATAGCCATAACACTAGCGTCCTAGGAGTTGAAGAGATATGATTCTAAGTCATTATATGCACTGGCTTATTTTAATGGTTAAAAAAAAAAGCTAGCTGCATGCATGCATGCAAACATGTTCACTTTTGTACACAACCTTAGTATGAAAGATGTGTTGCTGAAGAGAATATTTTGTTTTATTGTCATGGAAAGTAGGCACCATGCAAGTCAGTCCATTTAATCTAGATTAAAAGGGAGATATAAATGGGACAGGCTAGAATTTGTTATGATCGCAAGTTCAGTGCTCTAGCAACTACCAACTGAGTTAACAGTACCAGGCCCCCCTACCTTTGCCCTCAACTTTCCCCCACTCAAATATATTATATTATATATGGTAGATGAAAAATAATAAGTAAAGAATAATTATGACAGATGTTTTCCTTTACATGTTGACACTATAGGAGAAAAATGTTGCACTACAAAATATTCTTACAAGCAGTAAGCAAACAATTGCTCAATTTAATTATTTCCCTAAGGTGTTTCAGTGAGGGAATGCTATGAGCAGGTGTGGCTTTCTTATTGATGGCAGATTTATTCAATAGCTGTAGGGTATGTAATTGAAACTTGCCCACTCTAAATGAGTGCTATTTGTCCATCCGTTGAATTGAGGATGGGTCCTCGCCGACAGTAAATAATTGCCACACAGCTGAATCCGAAGCAGCAATTTTGATAATCAGTTCAGGAAATATCAATGTTCAGCTTGATGATTATATCCTGACCATGCATGTGTAATAATGCCTAGCCTGCATGTCATTTTTAGGGGTGAATTAATTTTGGGTCAGTTGTGAAAACTGGACCCCCCCCCCCCCCCATTTTAAGACTTCTCCCTTTTTAAGACCTCCCAAAACCTGCAAAAATCAGGTCTTAAGAAGGAGGGAGTCTTAAAATGGGGGTATCTTTGCAGAGGTTTAATGAACAGAAAGTCTGAGAAAACCGGGTCTAAAAGGGAGGGAGTCTTAAATTGGGGGGTCTTTGAAGAAGGGAGGTTCCACTGTATTTGACTTGAAAATCGGTTGTACAATATGGCCAAGGAATCAATAGTAATTTATTTAATCAGATAAATTCATCGGCTTTAAGTGTTGTTGCCAGCTTCGGAGGACAAAAGGTCAGTAATGGACCTGGATTGAAATTATGTGTCCAAATGTTCTGGCTTTGTCCACTGAGTAGGAAAATTGCCCAAACAATCTCATACATGTATGTCAAAACTATCGGACAGTTGGCTGACCAGGGGTCAAATCATTATGTCAGGTCAAAAAGTATGCGTCACTGAACAAAGGCCAGGCCTGGGAACACCGCTGGGCTTAATTAAAGGCAGAGCAAGAGGTGTGACATGAATATGACATTGGGAGAGGATTTATTTGTGGGAGATGATATGAAAACATAGATTAGTTTTGGTGCTTTTAAAACAAAAATCAAATCTCTATCCCTCAAGGAAAAAAATGCTTTAGATGAATTAAGACATTTTCTGAAGACGTACCTGAGAGAAAATATTCAGTACAATGGAACCTCCCTTATCCCCCCCCCCCCCCCCAATTTAAGACTCCCTCTCTTTCAAGACCTTGTTTTTTTAGATTTCCTGTTCATAACCTCTGTGAATTTACCCCTTTAATTTTAAGACTCCCTCCTTTTTTAAGACATGATTTTCTCAGATTTTTAGAGTTCTTAAAAGTGTGTGTGTGTGTGGGGGGGGGGGGGGGTTCCACTGTACTATCACAGTTTATAGATCTATACACAGAAATGTCATTCAACTCCTGAGAGAAAACATTTATGAAGTACTGTCATTTTAAGATTGATAAAGTCAGCAGCAATGAAAGATTGAGAGAATGCCCCTTTGTGACTGTATGTGCAGTTTCAGGCACTTAGTGCTGATACTGGCGACATGATTCTAAGTACAAAGCCAACATGTGTGGGTATTAGTGGGGTATTTAGTGTGGAGTTACGAGATAAGAAAAGCCGAATGCGAAAGTTTGTGTCAGTCGGCAACTGACACAGGCACACAAAAACGGCTGTTCCGTTTTACTCCCCTGTTTGTACTACATCTTTCGACTTTGGGCATTTTGTGGTGTTTAGGGACAGAAAATAATTGATTTAGTCCTGTTTCATCGGGAAGTTAGCAGAAAAGGGTATGCTATCGACATTTAGGCTGAAAAACATTCCCGAGAAGAATTTCAAGTTGTCAGTGTATGCTGTTGTCGATTAAAACATCGGGTGGTACAGATGGGTAAACCGGAACCATGCGTCTTTGTTATTGCCAATATGCTTTTGGATATTGGCAAAAATGGCCGACTTCCGTAGCGTTATGCTTTGATGATCGGAAGAGACCATCCAATCACAGCCCCCGAATTCCCCCACGTGTCCATCAGAATAGCTATATACAATGATAATGACAAAACTTTATTTTTCGAGGGTAACAAGATTAAGCATAGATATGCTTTGTTGCATCTGGCCCTCGCCCTAAGGAGGGACTAATCTATTTTACTGCAACTACTTAACAAAAAAGTTTAAAAAGTTAAAAATCATGACATAAAACATAATTAATGGTAGAACATATAAGTTTGTGTACAGAAAGCGCGTTATATAGAAACATTGTAAATCATAAGATAGTGTACAAAACTGGGTGTAAAGCAATAATAAGACTTAGATATAAAGAGAGTGAGAGAGAGAGAGAGAGAGAGATCAGTGAGTGCAGGCTGACATGAGGCATGGACAGATATAATGCTGGTACATGTAATATAGTGTGAGTTTAGGTGTGATGACTGGGGGGTAACAGGCTGATATTATATGGTGCTATAATAGTGGTTTAATTGGTCTTAACTATGGACCTGAAGCTCTGTCGTGATAATATGGCAGTAATAAGATTAGTCCAGGTCGTTTGCCCCAGTAATTAGTTACAAATTGTTTGCATAGAACCAATGGTACTGTGACAACAGTTAAAGTTTGTATGGGTATTGTACTTGATCACTGTATTTGTGTGTGTGTTCAGCAGCAGTTTTTGACTTGAATCAGACATGGGATTCTTCCGTAAATTTACGGAATTCCGTAAATGTTTAGGCTCCAGGGATCATTCTTGAGATTCGTGCAAATCCGCTGAGAAAATTTTGGCGTATATGTAGGTATAGACCCAAGTTTTTCGGCCGGTCCGCTGATCGCGACGCTCCATTCCATACTATTCTTGAACGGTTGGTTCCTAAAACGGTCAGACTGTTGCTGGTCGATCCGTATGGGAACGCGCTCTTTGTCTCCTACAGTCACCGTTTCAACGTAGCTATCGGGGATTCAGTATAAGCATACCGTATGAAAATGATTCGGTGCCATTTTTATATCGCTTCGAGCCACCTGCCAAAATGATGAGGAAGCTAAAGCGAGACGAAACCGTTCTAGCCCGGGAAATTGACCAGCAGAAGTACAAGAAAAATCTCTGGAGATTCGACTGGCTCGATGAAGTTGTATCATTGAGCTGGAAAGACGAGAAAGGCCAGAAGACACAAGACGTGAAACTGAAAGTTGGCGATGCTTTTGCTAAAATCAACTTGCCGGGAAAAGCTCAGTGCACTTTGTGCAACGATGTTAATGTTATCAACTACGGCTCCAATGGAAAGACTGCCCTCAAAAGCCACTTGAAAAGCAACAAGCACCTGACTATCCTGAAAACCCAGTCGGGTAATCAGTCACTGGGGTCGTTTGGCACCGACAAGGTAAGAACATTGAAACCACACCATCACACGCCACCACCCACCCCCCGCCTCTCTCTCTCTCTCTCTCTCTCTCTCTCTCTCTCTCTCTCTCTCTCTCTCTCTCTCTCTCTCTCTCTCTCTCTCTCTCTCTCTCTCTCTCTCTCTCTCTCTCTCTCTTTCTCCTCCTTATTTTGAGTCTTAGCGTAAAATTAATTTGAGAAACATGGGAAGGAAGAGAAAGGGGGGGGGGGCTATGATTTAGCTGAAATATGCATTTCAGGGCCATTTTTGTATGTCTAAAACACTAAAAACATTCAGCTTCTGGGGGCGAAGCCCCCAGACCCCGACCAGGGGCGTCGCCCCTGGACCCTACTGGGGGCCTTCTGCGGCCCCCAGACCCCCACCTTCTTTTTCCTTAATTATCACTTTTTCTGAATCCCATGTCTGTTAAATACACTCACCTTCACGTGGAAGGAATTTTGTTAAAACAATTTTTGTGTAAGTTTGAGTGCATAGTGCATTGTGAAGCCGTCACCCCACAGACACTCCACCTACAGGGTCCAGGGACCAGCAACTTTAGTATATATAGTGGGTCGTTTAATGAAAAGGGGCAACTTTAAAGTCGGTCCAAAGATAAGGAGATTCATATTCTTGCTTTCGAAAAGTATTCCTTGTCGACAAATGATCCCTGGCTTCTAAAGAGTGTAAGATACACAGTTTGGGAGCCCTGTTGAATGTTGACTATCACATCAATTCGGTTTTTTTTTTGTGGGGCCTCGATCTGTGGAATTAAAAGTATTCACAAAAGGCAAAGCATGAGTTGCTGGCAGGCAGCAAAAGTGAGATGAAGAGAAAAACAACAGTTTAATTTGGCCAACAACTCACATTTTTTAGAGTGCTTTGTGTTTCAATCTTTCATTATATCTAGTGTGCCTGAGGTCATTGGCCAGCTATCTTTAGGAGTTTGTTTTCAGCTGCCAGTGATTGATGCTGGAATTGTCTGCGGGAGTCCATTTATATGATTGATTTTCAGTTAATCCTGTGTAAACAATCTTTATGAAAAATTCAACACACATGTTTACTCCACACAGTCCACAGTTTTTCCACACAGATCTCTTCTTCTTCTGCGTCCCTGAGATTTTTACTCTCAAAGTCACCTTATTGTGAGACGCCTCTGTACAGACCTCAACTTTGAATCTTTAGTTCTCTTCATGTCAGTCTACAAAACTAGCAAGCTGATAGAAATCAAAAAACAAATAGACTGCCAATGTTCCAAAATTAACAATAAAAAAACAAGAAAGGTATGTTATAGTAACATTTAATTGTGACAAAACAAAACGTTATGTGTTTAACACCAAAAAAATTGATTGTAACGTTTTGTTTTGTCACAGGTACATTCCTATATAACATACCTTTCTTGTTTTTTGATGTAGCAAACTGATGGGTAAATGAAAGATATGCCATGCACCAAAACACCTTGAAACTCAATAACTATTGGACTTCAATTTGGGCAAAGGAAAACCAGTAAGGCACTGGTCACTGGGTTTTTTTCCCTTACAGTGTTATGGTCAGAAATGTTCACGATATGGTTAAAGCCCTGAAAGGAGTGCAACTTAATATGCCCAGTTCTTTTGGATTCAGCACATCAAATAACTCTTAACTTTGTGTGCTTTCAGAATCAAGCCGAAGACGACCCCGCCTTTCTTCGCTGTCGGACTCAGATCGGCTCAGCACCAGTTCCACTGGCAGTTCTCTCAGCGATGAAGAAATCACACCTTGCCCAGCATGCCAGCTGCAGGATATGAAGACAGATTCCCACTCCAATGGCCGCCTGAATGCCAATTCCCGCACAGACACTCAGCTAAATGCAGCTTCTGGCATGAATGGACAGCTCAATCCTTTGGAATCCTTACCTGCAGGGAAACACGACTGGCCAGAAGTTAAGGAGCAGCAGATACAGGGAACATCAACCAGTAATGGAACCTTTAGACTATCTTTCGCAAACAAAGGCTCTCATTCTTCTGGTGAAAAGTTCAGGTGTCGAGGCAGTGTTTCGGGTCGGTGTCACGTGGAACAACAGCTGGCCAAGGGCGAGGCGCTGATCAGAGAATGCCAAAAGGTGGAGTCATACATCACCAGCCTCAGCCAGGAACCATGGGAAACTTTGCTGCCAAAGAACAAGTCTTCAGAAAATATGAGAAAACTGCGTTCGTCTGACAACACACCCAGACAGACCAGTTCACCTGGGTCTTTTGAAGAACCAGGCATGCTTGATAGCCTTGACGGGAGCAGTCTGAATGGTGATGATGTTTTCATATCAGAGGAGTACACTCAGCAAGATTCGACTGAAGCTGTTTCTCATGAATCAGTCCAAGTAGAAATGAATGGGAATGAAACTTCTTTGGCCAGTGCTGCACAGTCTTTCACACAGGACAAACCAGAAAAGGCAGGAATCTGTCTTCTGAAGACTGCACAGTCTTCCATATCTGCAACATTAAAGAAGATTTGGCCTTTTTCAGTGGCAGCTTCAAAAGAGAAGCAAAAGTATGTGCAATCAGCAGACGACATTTCTGCTATCAGCAGTCCTGAGCAGGGTCAGAATGGGTTGAATAAAAATGACTTTGATTCTCTTTCGCTAGCGCATGACCCCCCAAATGTGAACTTGTGTGAGATTGAGAGAGATCTGCATGATAGGAGAGAAAGTAATCATCAGAAACAGAATGGGAAAAGTGTGTATTGTTCAAGGGTGAGTGGAGAATTTTGGGACTCACAGCAGGAGAAAGTACAGGACACCGAACACGCAGGTAACCTTGAGGACGCAGATCATCAATGTACCTTTGAGGATGATCTCAGTATTGTTGATTTGAGTTTTGACGAAAAAGCTCCTCAGACTCCATCACTAGCCAACCCGGATCTTTCAGAAGACTCGCCCAAAAATGTTTTATACATGATCAAAGATGGTCTGAAAAGCATCTTCACAAAGAGCAAACAAGAGAATGGTAAACATCTAGCACCCTACTTTGTGCCATGCATCTCACAATCATTCCCACCGGAACACTTTCAAATCCGTGAGTTTCCGCAGAGTAGTCTGCCTGCAGACGAAGCAACAGAAAATGCATTCTTGGATGATGTAGCCTGTAATTCAAAGGTACTTTCCAGTTTTTCTTCTGCTGAAACTGAAGTTTCAAATAATACTATTACTTCATACCAGAGTCATGTCACATATCAAGACGCTTCAGTGAGGAAGTCTGCAGGGGACATCTTGCAACCAGCAGCAAATGCACATCTGCATTTAACAAGAAACTGTGATACTCAGCTTGCAGTGGTGGGAGGAACAAAGAAGAATGCAGCCAGAAAATCAAAAGGCCTTGAAGAGGCCTCCTATGCTTCTAATCACAATGAAACGTTTTCATCCATTGTTTGCGAGAAGGATGATGCCATAAACACGGACCTTTGTCGCTTTTACCATGTCTTTCGCGAAGGAGAGCTTGTCAGTCTTGTCGCACAGAACATCAGGGGAGTGGAGATTGTGGATTCATTCTATGATCATGCCAACTGGTGTTTGATTCTCAAGAAAGTTTAGACTGGAGAAGCTTCAGCTGCGTCATTACCAGATGTTATGGAGAAAATCTACTAGATGGCCTGCTTTAGAGTTCTGAAAAAAGTTTGTTAGAAAATATAAATTTGTATTTAAATTCATGCAGAAACCCATGTCTAACTCGGAGACTGTGTCAAAATTCAAGCAGGAAAGAGCTTTTGAATGGGGATTACACTTTTTTTAATTTAAAAATTTGTTTTTTACAAGTTCTGAAGTTGCCTTTGTCATAAAAATTTGTCAAAGAGACTTGAGCAGGTGACAAATTTGCAAAGCCGATGAGAGAAAAAAATGGTAAAAAAACCCCACTTTCTGTGTCTCAGCAGCAATAGTGATATAGCAATAGCAAGAAAGACACAAGCATACCAGTTCACACTCATGAGAAACTATCGTGAGTCTTAATAGTAGCCTATACCAGCTGTGCACTTGGTGCAAGTCTGACAAACATTCTCACACTTTCAGCAATGCAATCTAGTCAGTTATCATGTTGATAACATCAGTATCATTCATATCTTGTCAGTATGCGACTTTTGCAGCATGTGTGATGTTCAAACTAGTGCAATGCGTTCTGATTTTATAGCAACATGTAGAGGTATTCTCTTCATGGTTTGCCTTACAATTGTTCATGATGTTTTTTGTTTTTACATTTTGTCAAGTTTTCAGAGAAAACTACTGGACCGATCTTCATGAAATTTCACTTGAGAGTTCCTGGGGTATGATATCCCCACATGTTTTTTTCGTTTTTTTAATAAATGTCTTTGATGACGTCATATCCGGCCATTTGTGAAAGTTGAGGCAGCACTGTTACGCCCTCATTTTTCAATCAAATTGATTGAAATTTTGGTCAAGCAATCTTTGACAAAGTCCGAACTATGGGATTGAATTTCAGCTTGGCAGCGTAAAAATTAGTTAATTAGTTTGCTCATTAAAGTTGTCATTAAAATCGAATTTTCACTAACAGATTTAAAAATGATTGAATCGTATTGCTCAGTTTCTCCTGAATTCAAAAATATATACGTATGTCATGTATACTCTAAATATGTGCTCAGAATTACAGAAAATAGGTTAAATAAGTACTGTGTTCGCACACTACGCGGAGACGAGCGTGACCCGTCTCCGTCAGTTTGGGTGTGGTTAGTCGAGACTATTTTAATATAGTCTTGGCGATGACTGTTTTTTTAATGTTAATCTGTTACTTTGATGCCGACAGCTTGACTAAATGTTTTTATATCGCTTCACGCGACTTGTTTGGTTTTGTTTTTATCAAATTAAAAGTTGCTTCTGTTGTCAGGGTGACGATTTAGGCACTCATATGGAATTGTTTATGACTTTCGTGTTCAGAGTGTTTTGACATTTTTTATGTTATGTTATTTTATACTAAATTATAGTTGCAGAATTTAATCCAAATGCTTTTTTTTCAGAATTTTGATGCAGGGTAGCATGTATGGTAGATCATTGTATCTCTATTCTGGTACTTAGTCCGTTTTTGAGTCACTTGAGAAAAAGTGACTCTATGTAATCGGTCAGTGTTAGTCTGTCCGGCCGGCCATCCGTCCGGCCGTCCGGCCGGCCGTCCGTAGACACCACCTTAACGTTGGACTTTTCTCGGAAACTATCAAAGCGATCGGGCTCATATTTTGTTTAGTCGTGACCTCCAATGACCTCTACACTTTAACGATGGTTTCGTTGACCTTTGACCTTTTTCAAGGTCACAGGTCAGCGTCAAAGGAAAAATTAGACATTTTATATCTTTGACAAAGTTCATCGGATGTGATTGAAACTTTGTAGGATTATTCTTTACATCAAAGTATTTACATCTGTAGCCTTTTACGAACGTTATCAGAAAAACAAGGGAGATAACTAGCCTTTTCTGTTCGGCAACACACAACTTAACGTTGGGCTTTTCTCGGAAACTATAAAAGTGACCGGGCTCAAATTTTATGTGAACGTGACTCATTGTGTTGTGAATAGCAATTTCTTCCTGTCCATCTGATGCCTCATATAATATTCAGAACTGCGAAAGTGACTCGATCGAGCGTTTGCTCTTCTTGTTAAAACAAATAATTATCATGGAAGTTTTATTATTTTGTCATTTTCTAAATTGTAATTCATTTTGTGCTTTTGGAAGAGGGGACAGGTCTATTCAACTTTATTGCTGAAAATTGCCACTTAAAAAAGGATCCAGTCTTTTATTTTGTATTAATATTTTTTTTGTTTTTTTTTTGTTGTTGTTGTTGTAATGCTTCTTGTGTTACTTTCTGGTCTTGCTGTGAGAATCATCTTGTAGTTTTTTTTGTGTAGGTCCATATGTATGCTTTTGCACTTATTTCATATCTATTGCTGGTTTAGGGTTGACACAGACTTGAGAGGCCTTTTGTGGGCAGTGTGGCTTTTTGATTTTCACACTGTGCTGTCACTGATCTGTTGGTTATTTTATTACCTGTATTATTTTCAAACTGTGCAATGTTTTGGCCTTGATAACCTTTTTAAATGGATCTGGTGTATTACTGTAGCTCCAGTACTTCTAAGTCAAACATGTCATTTGTATGCAGTTTTTTAATTGAGAAGAGCGTTTGTGGGCATTTCTTTTTAGTTTTGATGTGTGCGTGGGTAGATCTTGTCAAAAGAACTCGGGTTCTTAATTAAGGTGAACTCTGAGGGACTTTCAGTGCACTGCCACCTTCATAGAGGAGACGGGCATTCCCATCTGACGAATGAAAAGAAGTGACAGAAAGAATTAAGGCGAACATGAATAAATTTGTTTTGTATTTGTGTTAGTATTAACAGTTGATTAGAAGTATGCTGGTACAGGTGTGTATGAAGTCATTTATATGTATTATGCTTCATGAAAAAGAGCATTTAATCATCACTCCAGTGGCTTAATTTTCTTCTACATTCATCACTTCAGTGGCTTTTTTTCTGTGAGCAGATGTGGTGGTGTCAAATGCATTACAACAGCCTTCAGTGTATCTGTAAATGCCATTAAATATTATTGGACATGTCAGTGTTCTTTCTTACAGGCATAGCATTTTGTACTCTTTTACATTATTTGTTACGTGGTTCTTTTTATACAAATATACCATGAATTGTAAATTTCATAAGAATTTGTACTGAAAAAGAATGGTTTTGGTAGATGTGTAATGCAGGTGGTCAGTGGTTTCTGGGAATGTAAGGTGAGAAAGGCATACAAATGTGTGCAGATGCTGTTGTGAATGTGGTTGTATTCAGTTTACATTAAGTGTTTGTTTGATATAAAATAAAGAGTGTTCCTGTCTGGTGAACTGATATCAACTTGTGTGTGTGATATTATAACCTCTCTCTCTCTCTCTCTAACTCTCTCTCCTGTCGAAGTGCCTGTTTGTGTGTGTGTGTATGCAATCACAAGCCTGTCTACCCTTCAAGCCATGCACATGCTCGCAATCACCATCATCACAACGAATAACAACAAATATACCTTAGCAAAGAAAACAAAACTTCAACATACCTAACACAGCAGAATTGTGCAGATGTATAATAGTTCTTTAAAACAATTCAAAATAATTGTCAATACGTCATGAATATGTAGTTCAAAAACTTAGTCAGGGTGGCTGCATATATATCTGTCAACAGTTATTAATAAATTAACTTTAATGCCTCCTGATCCTATAAGCTAGGCTATAAACAGGAGAAATCTGATGAAATCATTTAAACTGTCCTAGCAGCAAAAAGAACATTCAAGTTGTATGCCCTCACAGCAAAGCCATTAGGGGCATGTGAGATGGGGGAAAGTCCAGGTTTTGTATAAAACAAATTATAAAAAAAAGTCGCGTAAGGCGAAATTACCACATTTAGTCAAGCTGTGGAACTCACAGAATGAAACTGAACGCACTGCATTTTTTCACAATGACCGTAGTCCGCCGCTAGTGCAAAAGGCAGTGAAAGTGACGAGCCTGTTTAGCGCGGTAGCGGTTGCGCTGTGCTGCAGAAAACGATTTTGGAAATTTAATTTTAATCATAATTTTTATATTTTTAATTTTCAGAGCTTGTTTTTAATCCGAATATAACATATTTATATGTTTTTGGAATCAGAAAATGATAAAGAATACGATAAACGTAATTTTGAATCGTTTTATAAACAAATAATTTTAATTACAATATTCAGATTTTTAATGACCAAAGTCATTATTAATTTTGGGGCGGGGATGTAGCTCAGTCGGTAGCGCGCTGGTTTTGTATCCAGTTGGCCGCTGTCAGCATGAGTTCGTCCCCACGTTCGGCGAGAGATTTATTTCTCAGAGTCAACTTTGTGTGCAGACTCTCCTCGGTGTCCGAACACCCCCGTGTGTACACGCAAGCACAAGACCAAGTGCGCACGAAAAAGATCCTGTAATCCATGTCAGAGTTCGGTGGGTTATAAATACACGAAAATACCCAGCATGCTTCCTCCGAAAACGGCGTATGGCTGCCTAAATGGCGGGGTAAAAAACGGTCATACACGTAAAATTCCACTTGTGCAAAAAACACGAGTGTACGTGGGAGTTTCAGCCCACGAACGCAGAAGAAGAAGAAGATTATTAATTGTTAAGCCTCCATGCTGAAATGCAATACGGAAGTCCGGCCTTCGTCGAAGATTGCTTTACAAAAATTTCAATCAATTTGATTGAAAAATGAGGGTGTGACAGTGCCGCCTCAACTTTTACAAAAAGCCGGATATGACGTCATCAAAAGTATTATCGAAAACAAGAAAAAATCGTCCGGGGATATCATTTCCAGGAACTCTCATGTCAAATTTCATAAAGATCGGTCCAGTAGTTTGGTCTGAATCGCTCTACACACACACACACACGCACAGACAGACACACACACACACACACGCACAGACAGACACACACACACACCGTCACACACACACACACACACACATACACCGCGACCCTCGTCTCGATTCCCCCTCTATGTTAAAAGATTTAGTCAAAACTTGACTAAATGTAAAAAGGAAGGCGGGGGGCAGTAATTTTCCCGTCATTCTGTACTAACAAACATTGTTCAGAAGTCTCGTGTTTGGTTATAAATCGTTAAAATGCACCCCTTGAATGCCGGACAAATTTAATGAAGAAATAAGATTACAACAAAAATCATAAATAAAAAGCCTAAACAACAAGTCAAAATCGTAATAAGAATTTGTTTTGAAAATCCAGGGGAGGCCGGGTATCAAATGACTGCATTGACTGAAAGAGCAACTTATAATTGTTGTTCCCCTTACCAGAGTATTGCTTTTTGGTCTTAACTTTTTTATGGTATGATACCTATTTTGGCTATTGGAAGAGTTAAGCAAGTTTTTCTGTGCTTGCAAACGAAATTGCTCATACAGCTTTTTGCGTCAGGCTAACTCTCAGCTTGCAGCATCTACATGCATGTTCTGCTTTAAAGATTGTTTTTTTTTTTTCAGTTTTCTAACAATATGGATCGGGACAAATAATGATGGAAACTCTGCCCTTGTCACGGCTAAAAACTGACAAACCAGGTGCTACCACGACACCACCGATGAGGCCTTATACCCCCCCCCCCCCCATCCATACCCAACCAAGGGTTATAAAATGGCAGGCCACCACTTTTAAATAAAATAAACCTTCTTACTTAATAAATACACCTTTTAAAAAGCAACCCTTTTACCCTAAAAGTACTTTTAGATGTCCGTAATATATGTACTCGGTGCCTCACCGAGCTTTTAAGTTATTCCTGGAACAGGCACCCATGCCAGCTCAGTGACGGCCGGGGCGTAGGCGGAGTGCCTGGCTTGCCAGTAAATGTAGATATACATATTTGTGTGTCTTTCTTTCTTTATTTATTTGGTGTTTAACGTCGTTTTCAACCGTTCAAGGTTATATCGCGACGGATATTTGTGTGTATGAATGTTCGTTGTGTCACTGTGGCATAGCCTTTTAAAATGTAAATATAACAAGACGTGCGTACTGTATATACTGGTTCTTATTTTCTCTCTGTATAAAGCTGGATCATGTTTTAACCTTTGGTTTTATAAAATGGATCTGAAATTTTTATCTCTTTAAAAAGTATTCTTTTTCGAAATAAACGTTTTCTTTTAAACAAATAACAAACCCTACCCCAAAAACGCGTTTGAAGACAATATACACAGAAACGAAGAAACGAACCGAAATCTTTTAATAAACTTTTATCACCACACTTACCCGCTCCGACATCCTCCCTCCCTCTCTCCTTCCGGCCTCCCTCCCCCCCCCCCCCGCCCCCCTGCCCCCCGACATCCTCCCTCCCTCTCTCCTTCCGGCCTCCCTCCCCCCCCCCGCCCCCCTGCCCCCCCCTAACACATTACCAGTTTTCATGTCCCTAATAGATATTAGTATCTGTGAGGACGTAAAGGACCCCCATAGATGGAAACTATTTCAAATTGATTGGGTTTGCTACACACACACACAAAATTGTAATTGTTGTCAAGTGTAATGTATTTTCCAGTGGTGTGTATTGCACAACATAAACTGAGGAAAAAGAGATGCAACAATCCTGAGCAAAATATTAAACCAACTGTAATCTTTGATACACTGTGCCACATTCTAGCTAAACTGCCACTGATATATGTAGTCTGGTCACTAGCAGCACTCAGTCAGACGAGAGACATATGGAGAGATTTATTCTGTCCTAGGGCAGATGCACTCTTCAGCCTTCCAATGTAAGTCACCCTTTGACTTACAGACACTTAAATACCATCCCCATGCCCACTTCATCAATTTTTGTAATAACTATTTTTTTGTAATTTCATTTTGGCTTTTTCTTAGTGTTTGTATTATGATTTTTTTTTCTGTACTCTGATTTTTTGTATGGACCTTCCATGCAGATTTTTCTCACTCTCAGGCAAAAAAATACATCTAAGGCACTTTGGTAGAAACGCTGGTATTCTGAGAGTTTCCGGTAAAAAGACTAATGGACATCAAACTATGGCTGCCGGGGTCGTAAACACCGTACGCTTTCGATTTCTGCTTTGCAAGAAAAGCGGAAGGACATGCTTTTTAAAAGTGGTAAGCGTTCACTGCATAAAAAGGCAAAAATTCTATTCGGTTTACTGAGATTACATGGTTAGTTGTGGAAAGAGAATGATGCAAGAGTACTCTTTCAAGGTTGTGATTGCGTAAACTTAGAATTTAGATCAGAAGAACTTATAATGTTGCCCTTCACAAAATGTTTGTTATGCCCACGGTACTAGATGCGGTCATATTACAGTTTTGGCCATGCCGCACCGATAACCATTCAAAGAGAAGGACATTGATTGGTCTTTCCTTCCTAAATGTATTTGACTACCTAGTACTAACCTGGGCTCGTTTCACTGACTTTCAGTCTTTCTCTTTCACCCTCAGCAAAATAAGTCCAAGGACTGAAGAGCTGTGAGAGATGAACAGCTGGCAACTCAACATTCTTGTGTGTGTCTGTCTCAGTGTATGTGTGTGGAGGGGGGTAGAGAGAGAGAGAGAGTGTGTCATGTGTGTGTTAAATACATTTTCATAGGCTTGATTTTATTATCACAGTATCAGGAGAGGTAGGCCCAATACTAAATAAGAGAAGAATATACAGGGAGGTTTTAGTTTTACCAAACAATCTACACACACACAAAATCGCATGTTATGTGACTTCACATAGTACTACCCGGTAGTAGTACAGTGGACCCCCATTTTAAGACCCCCTGATTTTAGACTTCCCCCTTTTAATGACTTTGATTTTGCAAATTGTCTGTTCATAATTAACCTCTGTAAATTTACCTCTATTTTAAGACATCATCCTTTTTCTGCTTCTTATAGGTCTTGAGAGGGGGGTTCCACTGTAAAAAAAACAAAAAACACAACAACATAGAACTAATAGAAGTGATACATGTTTTGTACATGTCCAATCACTTGACTTAGAAGATTTTATAAATTCCTTTCAACTTACTTTTCACAGGGAAGAGCAGGTTCACGATCAAGGGGTGAAAGCTGTCACTATGCCACACTGAGCAAGGACCAGAGAGAAAAAATCGCAGAAGGGCCTAGCTTGGCAGACTTCATCAACGATGATGTGCCGCACTATGAAGGAGAAGGCAGCATCAAAAGAGTCAAGGGAGAAAGGTAGAAAGTGTACCTGTATCCATTTGTGCAAGCGACTATATTTTAACTGGATGTCTTGAGGATTAAATTGATTTCACTTAAATGAAAGACCTATTTGTGTGTGTGTATAAATGTTTTTTAAATTTTATTTAAATTTTTTATTTTAATAAGATGCTTTTTCTACAACCCAGCAACTTTTTTTCATGAAACATTTCATCAGGCAAGCATTTACTGGTCTAATGTGGTTGTTGGTACGTGTACATGAGACTGGAACATTAGCTGATTAGAATACATACGCACACACCATATTGAAAGGGATGATATACATGAATATACATGTATACATATAAATCTCACATTGGAGTTGTAGTAGTGTGGAGACTTTTTGATCAAGTGTGTTGTTGATCAATTTGTGTTGTTGATTGAATGTCTACTTTAACTGATCTATGCCCATTCAATTAAGTGTCCTTTTGAACAAACTACCTTATGATCAATTGCTTCAACAATGCAGAACTCTTCCAGTTATTATATTCTTTGGCACCTACCTTGTAAAATGTCAAAAGATTGAAAAGCTTTTTTTTGTGTGTGTCAGAAAGTTTAGCTTTTCTGATACTTTTGTTGCACTTGTTGTCTGTTTGTTTTTCATATAATGTGTTTTGTGTGTTATATTTATATTATTTTGTACAATGTATGGTTTCAGGCTGAGGCTACCAGAATGGCTGAAGAGGGAAATCCCAATGGGTGAAAACTACAGTCACTTGAAATCATCTTTGAGAAATCTTAATCTCCACACAGTATGTTATTAACTTTCTTGTGAATGCCTTAACTGCAGCCACCCCCACCCAGCCCCTTTTTCTACTGTAACAAAACTTCTTTGTATCTTTTGTGAAGAATTGGTAAGGCACCTGTCAAGACCCCTGATGGGATTGTTGTGTTTGTACTAGTTAGTAAATTGTACGCCTGTACAGTTATCAAAAAGTTTGGATTGAAAGCAGAAGAGGCGTTTAGACAAATTCTATTTCATAGTGGCTGTCTACATAAATACTAAATAAGAAATGACATAGCAGTGCCGGGATTGTGCTCATTGTCACAAATATTACATTTTTTGGGTGCCATACTCATTTTAACCGTATCACTGCGCAAAGAAAGCTCTTGCTTTATGTCATTTTACCTACACATATCACTAAAATCATTGCAAACCCTGCAGTGTGTTTAATCAGGATGTACTATTTTCTGTGCAGGTGTGCGAGGAGGCCAAGTGTCCGAACATAGGAGAATGCTGGGGAGGTCAGAGTGGAACAGCAACTGCCACAATCATGGTAACTTTCACCTCATCGGGTCATAGTCTGTGTGAACTTACCTCAGTCTTTTGTGGTCAGAGCTATGATGACATGGACATCTTTGAGAATGAATTGCAGTTATGATTGTTAGTGAAAATGAATGATTTTGATTAGATCGTATGTTGTGATTGTTAGTTAAATGATTTTGATGGGCAGAATGTGTGTTTCTACTTGTGTGGTATTCATCCATCATTTCTTGTTTTTGTTGTTGTTCTTTGCACATTTCCTCTGATAAGCCGTGAAATAATTTCAAAAGAGAAGCAGATAGTGTTGTGACCGTGTTATTAGTCAGGTTCGTTGATGATTGGAGTTGTGACTCGAGATAATTTGGTAGATGAAGATGGTGTCAGGAAACTGCAAAGAAATGCATCATGGTCTATATCCAATTGGAGGGGCAGGATGCTTTGCAAGCCACTTATCTTATTCACCATTACTCTTCTTTCTCGGTTACTTTTTTCCTGTAGGTACTGGGAGACACCTGTACAAGGGGTTGTCGATTCTGCTCTGTCAAGACAGCAAGGAACCCACCACCCCCTGATCCAAATGAACCAGTCCACACTGCAGAGGCTATAGCACAGTGGGGACTGGACTATGTGGTCCTCACATCTGTAGACAGGGATGGTAGGTACAGTTGGTGAAGCATACCAGTTTTCTCTGTTGGCCTATGTGGTGAACTGAATGCTAAGCTACATTATAGTGCCTTTGCATCTTTTGCCTCGATTACCTGTTTGTAGGTAAGACTTTGAGACTCTTGAGTTTGTGATTCTTTTTGTTTGTACATTGCATTGAAAGCATGAATCAATCAGTATGCATAAATCCCCACATCAGCGCAGTAATCTGTAAATGACATATTTAGAGTAAATTCTTTTTTGTACCTTTGCTCATCTCCTCCTATTGTGACAGGACAAAAGTCATATCCTCTGTTATGTTAGAGCTGCACATCATACAAATGAACTGCACATCATTTCGTACTGGTTAAATGCAGCAGTGTAAATTACGAAGCTTCATGTGAATAACTAGGCAAACGCATTCATTCCTGTCTTTCATTGGAAACTGCTTTTTGACTCCTCTGAGTGAGTCTGCCTCATGACAAATGGTTGATAATCTGGCTGTCCGGTGAGTGTGCTGTTATGTATTGCGTGAACTTATAGTGTGGAAGAACTTCATTTGCTGACCAATGTTTTCCTTTCACAGACATGCCTGATGGTGGGGCTGCCCATTTTGCTCAGACAGTACGAGAAATCAAAAGCAGGTATAGTGAAACTTACATCAGATTTATGCAGTTGACCACAAGGAAGTCGATGTGATTCTTGTGTCCTATTCTCTTGAAAGGGGTACAGAATCAGCATGGTTTAGTGTGGGCTAAAGCAAAAAAACATGCAGAGAGGTTCAATGCAAATCTATGTAATGTTTTTTAACTTGAAAACTTCTGACCTGCCAAATCCTATGCTACAGATACACGCTGTAGTACCAAGTTCCAATTATCCCCTTTTTAGCATACAACTCGCATTCAACAAATTTCAAATTTCATCGCTTCAGTTACAACAGGTCATATTTACATGAGCTTGCACAAAATCAAAACCATGTACAGTACCTGGCGAAAGAATCTGTTTTTCTTTTTGATTTACCTTATCTGGTTCATATTTTAGGACAATTGAAAGTGATGAAAAATCACTTGCAACAGTGGCCGCAAATGAGTTGCGTTTTTTTTGCCGGGTACTGTACAGTCAAACCTGTCTCTCACGACCACCCAAGGAACTGACCATATGTGGTCGTTATAGACGGGTGGTCAGTGGGGAAAGGTTAATTATTAGACAAAAATGAATGGGGATCCTCTGCGATGGTCATTGTGGACAGGTGGGCCGCCAGGGCAGGTTGGACTATACCTTGGTTTCTAGAAACCCTGGTTGCACTAACAAAGGTTAAAACCTATATCAGTTAAATATCCAAGACTAATAGAATTTTGATTCAAACTGGTTTCTCTTCAGAATTGTTATATCCAACCTGGTCTGTGTTCTGTGTACAGGAAACCACAGGTGCTTGTGGAGTGCTTGACGCCCGACTTTCGGGGAGACCTGAGAGGTGTGGATACAGTGGCCGACTCAGGGCTCGATGTCTACGCTCACAATGTGGAAACAGTTGCTGAACTGCAGAAGTTAGTGGTTTTATGTATGTGTGTGTGTTGTGTATGTGTGTGTGTGTGAGTGTGTACTGTGTGTGCGAGTGTTTTCTTTTGAAGGGTACTGTGCACTTGTGTGCTGATGACAAAATACCTGTGCTGTAACAGAGTGCTCCGTATTTGAAAGCACCTCATTGTCTTTGGTACCATTTGAGAAAGACAAGAATTAGTCTCTGGACACAGGATATTTGTATGATTATATGACATTAGAATGTTTTCCAACCTATTTTGAATGCAGAAAATGTGTCTGGAATGTGTTTTTTGTTAAACAAATGTTCTTAAGGGGCGCAGCAAGTCAAGCAATATCAATCATTATTTTTTCTTTTTACATTTAGTCAAGTTTTGACTAAATGTTTTAACGTAGAGGGGGGAATCGAGACGAGGGTCGTGGTGTGTGTGTGTGTGTGTGTATGTGTGTCTGTCTGTGTGTGTGTGTGTGTGTAGAGCGATTCAGACCAAACTACTGGACCGATCTTTATGAAATTTGACGTGAGAGTTCCTGGGAATGATATCCCCGGACGTTTTTTTCTTTTTTTCGATAAATGTCTTTGATGACGTCATATCCGGCTTTTTGTAAAAGTTGAGGCGGCACTGTCACACCCTCATTTTTCAATCAAATTGATTGAAATTTTGGCCAAGCAATCTTCGACGAAGGCCGGACTTCGGTATTGTATTTCAGCATGGTGGCTTAAAAATTAATTAATGACTTTGGTCATTAAAAATCTGAAAATTGTAAAAAAAAATAAAAATTTATAAAACGATCCAAATTTACGTTCATCTTATTCTTCATCATTTTCTGATTCCAAAAACATATAAATATGTTATATTTGGATTAAAAACAAGCTCTGAAAATTAAAAACATAAAAATTATGATTAAAATTAAATTTCCGAAATCGTTTTAAAAACTATTTCATCTTATTCCTTGTCGGTTCCTGATTCCAAAAACATATAGATATGATATGTTTGGATTAAAAACACGCTCAGAAAGTTAAAACGAAGAGAGGTACAGTAAAGCGTGCTATGAAGCACAGCGCAACCGCTACAGCGCCAAACAGGCTCGTCACTTTCACTAGCGGCGGACTACGTTCAGTTTCATTCTGTGAGTTCCACAGCTTGACTAAATGTAGTAATTTCGCCTTACGCGACTTGTTTATGTATTGTAGTTATTCGTAGGTCCCGTTATATTCACACTTCTGTCTGGTGTGGGGTATTCTTCCTGCCTGTTAGGCAGTACCTGTTTACAACAATAATAACAATAACAATAACAGCACTTTATTGTCCATTAAAATATTACATAAAAATGGAAATTTTTCTTCGGCACACCCTGTCTGCCTGTAAACGATTATAAGAACAATTGTATAGGACGACACACATGAAACATAAAACATAAAAAAAACATAAAACATCTAGCATGACGTCTGTAGTAAACATTCAGCCAAGAACTCATAGGCTGATGTTTCTTCTTCAGATTTGTTCGAGACCCACGTGCAAACTACAAGCAGTCTCTAGCAGTGTTGAAGCGAGCCAAAGAAGGGCGACCCAACATGGTGACCAAAACCTCCATCATGCTGGGCCTTGGGGAGACAGACGATGAGGTTCTCAGGGTTATGGAAGGTAAGAAACTGTACTGTATTACAGTGAAACCCCCGTAATACCTAAACTAAAATTTAAAAATCTGAGAAAATTAGGTCGTAAAAGGAGGGGGTCATAAAATGGAAATTAGTTTACAGAAGATCTGAATAAGCAAGGTCTTAAATTGGGGGAGTCTTAAAAGGGAGGTTTCACTGTAGTAACAGTTACATGAGTGTATGTGGGCTGCGAAACCTCTGCCTGAAATGTCCTTGATTCTTGTTACACACCAGTATTTTTTTTCTTCCTGCACATTGCTGCCGGAACACCTCACCTGTTAAAAAAGGGAATTCTGGCTTCCAGCAAAGCCACATGACTTGTGATTTATTAACCTCATTTGAGTTGGTGATGTTTTTGTTGTGTGGGCAGATCTGAGGAAGATAGATGTTGACTGTTTGACCCTAGGTCAGTATATGCAACCCACCAAGAGACATCTGAAGGTGAGTGTGTGTGTGTGTGTGTGTGTGTGTGTGTGTGTGTGTGTGTGTGTGTGTGACCTTAATACTAATAGGCTTGTACATGTATCACTGTTTGAGAGGGAGAGAGAGAAAGACAAGTCGCGTAAGGCGAAAATACAACATTTAGTCAAGTAGCTGTCGAACTCACAGAATGAAACTGAACGCAATGCAACACAGCAAGACCGTATACTCGTAGCATCGTCAGTCCACCGCGCACGGCAAAGGCAGTGAAATTGACAAGAAGAGCGGGGTAGTACTTGCGCTGAGAAGGATAGCACGCTTTTCTGTACCTCTCTTCGTTTTAACTTTCTGAGCGTGTTTTTAATCCAAACATATCATATCTATATGTTTTTGGAATCAGGAACCGACAAGGAATAAGATGAAGGTGTTTTTAATTTGATTTGGACAATTTAATTTTGATAATAATTTTTATATTTTTAATTTTCAGAGCTTGTTTTTAATCCAAATATAACATATTTATATATTTTTGGAATCAGAAAATGATAAAGAATAAGATGTACGTAAATTTGGATCGTTTTATAAAAAAAATATTTTTTTTACAATTTTCAGATTTTTAATGACCAAACTCACTCATTAGTTTTTAAGCCACCAAGCTGAAATGCAATACCAAACCCCGGCCTTCGTCGAAGATTACTTGACCAAAATTTCAACCAATTTGGTTGAAAAATGAGAGCGTGACAGTGCCGCCTCAACTTTCACGAAAAGCCGGATATGACGTCATCAAAGACATTTATCAAAAAAATGAAAAAAACGTATGGGGATTTCATACCCAGGAACTCTGATGTCAAATTTCATAAAGATCGGTCCAGTAGTTTAGTCTGAATCGCTCTACACACACACACAGACAGACAGACACACACACACACACACACACATACACCACGACCCTCGTCTCGATTCCCCCCTCTACGTTAAAATATTTAGTCAAAACTTGACTAAATATAAAAAAGAGATCAAGACCAGGAGAAAATGTGTGGGTACATGTCTTTATTTTCTGTTCATGCTGTTTTGTTTTGCAGGTGAAAGAATATCTTCACCCTGATAAGTACAAGCACTGGCAGGAGGTTGGGGACAAGATGGGGTTCGCCTACACAGCAAGTGGTCCTCTGGTCAGGTCTTCTTACAAAGCAGGTGGGTCATGGATCTCTCGTGCGCCCAGCCACCGTTGTGTGTGTGTGTGTGAGAGAGAGTGGGGGGGGGGGGGGGAGGGAGCATGTAGCACCAGCCCTATATGTCTGCTTGGGTGGCTTTATCAGGCTTATCACTGTGACATGTTTTCATCTTCATCCACCACCTCCAGTCCCTTGTCCCCAACCCACACACCTTTTCTCTACTGTTTTTGTTTGTTGTGTACTCTCTCTGTTCCATCTCTTCTTCTACCTTCAGATTCTGCCACTGTAAATTGCCTGTACACCACATTCTGCACTGAACATACAAATTATAAGCTGCTTAATGTGCTTTCCTTCTATCTTCCCCTACACATTCGGCTTCGTGTGCCCCGTTTAGACTATTTTCTGTTCGCTATCAAATGCACAGCAGTTAATTTATTTGATTCCTTGCAACTTCTGTTTCAGGAGAGTTTTTCATCAAAAATCTACTTGAGAAGCGACGCAGCAAGCTTGAAGAGCAGTCAGAGCCAGTGTCAGCATAATGTTTCTGACACAAGGACGCAATGTGGGCAGTTCTGTTGATTCTGTCTTCTCACCTCAAAGACAGTTTTAAGTGGGAAAAAAACCAGTTTAAATGTTTCCACCCCTCATTCGGAGACCTCAATCTGCATGTGAGCCGAGCAGATATGTTTTGCAGACTATACATTTTGTGGAGTGGTGGTGCTTTGATGTTAAAGCGTAAAAATCACAATAAATCTGCACTGGGGCCGGCCTTTTTTTTTAAGATCAACAGCTGAGTTTTTCTGTCTTCATGTGCTACATATGGAAAGTGTCACCGACGTTCCTCCATTAAAAGTTACCTCAGTTTTAGTAACTGCATGTGTATACATGTGTGTACATATATGTATGTATATGTTATCTGTGATAGGCATGTTGTTTTAATTGCAAGCTACCCCCTGCGGGTTAGGGGGAGTCCCATATTGGTTGGGACAAGAAAGAATTTACCCGATGCTCCCCAGCATGTCGTAAGAGGCGACTAACGGATTATGTTTCTCCTTTTACCCTTGTTAAGTGTTTCTTGCATAGAATATAGTCAATGTTTGTAAAGATTTTAGTCAAGCAGTATGTAAGAAATGTTAAGTCCTTTGTACTGGAAACTTGCATTCTCCCAGTAAGGTAATATATTTTGTACTACGTTGCAAGCCCCTGGAGCAAATTTTTGATTAGTGCTTTTGTGAACAAGAAACAATTGACAAGTGGCTCTATCCCATCTCCCCCCTTTCCCCGTCGCCATATAACCTTCGTGGTTGAAAACGACGTTAAACACCAAATAAAGAAAGAAATTGCAAGCTGAACAGGCGAATGCTTTTTGTTGAGAGACATTTTGTAGAATTTTAATTATGTAGAAAAGGAAATGTGGCTGTGCAAAGAAAGTGTAGCTTGTTTTGAATTCTGGTTCTGTCAACCTATATGAATTATGAAATTAATAAGTTGTTCGTAATAAGCTATTTCATTAGTTTGGCAGAAATGAATATTTATGCACTCACAAAAAAAAGGAGACCCAAAAAAAATCAAGTCTGCAAAACTCTTCTTTCACTGTGTGTGTGTGTGTGTGTGTGTGTGTGTGTGTGTGTGTTGCTGTGTGTGTTGCAAGTAGATATTGGTAATATAATTGTTTGAGAAGGTCTGATTTAGTTAATGTGAATGGACATCACGTATATTATTCCCTTATGCCTCTTGGTGCCTTGATCCAAACCATATTTTTTTTCAACAGCTCATTCAGCAAGCAAATGATCTGCATAGCACTTCAGTTCAGACCGTCAATTCATTAAAAAAAAGTCAATCAACTGTCTTTGCTACAACTCATGGTTAGGCCCTGAATCTACATGTATAACCAGGCGTACATTAAATGCCTTTGGAATTCTCACTGTTGCCCTTTAATTCTCTTTTTCTCTACCCCCCACCCCCTCCCCCCAAAAAATTAACCACACACACACAAAAAACACGAAACAACAATAGATACAAGATACAAGAGATACAAGAAGTTTTATTGTCCTCATCAATACAAGGAAATTTGGCACAGAGCTTGTCTGCACAGTGTTTATGAAAATGCTAGCTGAAACATTTGTTGACTTCGATGCAATAGAGATCTCCAAATAATCAGATTTGAAGTAGCGTCTCATGACAAAACAACTATGGAAAATAAATGTTCATAATTGAAGCTTCCCGTCGCGATATAACCTTCGTCAAGAAAGAAAGAATTGAAGCTTATTTTCTGAAATGCCCAGTCTCTTTTTTTAAGTTCTTTGCTCCACTTAATTTAGAAAAGATAACAAAAACTCGCAGAAGCCAATGACAAAAGATTAAAACTGCGTTTTACACACAGACACACTCATAGACTATGCACACACTATACTATGCCACCGCGCCATGGGCATCGCTTTCACCTGCGCCATCGCGAACCCACAAAAACGATCAGATATTGTTGTCGTAAAAAGGACAAGTCTTATTGCGAACTGCTCATTTTATTTAATACTCACATACCTCACAAGTTTTCGTATCAAAGCAAAAGGCAGACGTGTAAGTTAGTTCAAAAAAGGATTTGATCACACACTTTTGCGACAATCAAGACACTTTGTGATAGCTGCCATTTCCGGTTGTGAAAGACAACAACTTTCTACACACGTGAGTTTGCAAGCTGCCGTGACAGTGTTCGGACTTGAACAGAACGGCCAGGTTTCAGAGTGAAGACGGGTGTTGCACATCTAGTTCACGATGTTTTCTATTACACTTTCCATGTCAGTCAACATGCTGAATGGCTGATTGACACGTGATTCTCTCAGACTGAGTCTCTCTAGTCTCTCTCTCTCTCTCTCTCTCTCTCTCTCTCTCTCTCTCATGTTTTCTGCTTTTTTTCTACGTGAATGTCCGTGTAAATATGTGATCAGAGTAGTCACTGTCTGGGAGAGGGCTGGATGAAAAAAAGAGCTCGTTTGTAATGCTTATGCCACAACCCTCGTAAAATAAAATTAGATCTCTCTCTTTCTCTCTCTCTCTCTCTCTCTCTCTCTCTCTCTCTCTCACACACACACACACTCTCAGTCCTAACCCATTTTACATGGAACATACATGAATACAGATGCCTCACTGCACCAGCTTTTAAGTTATTTTGTGTGTGTGTGTTTTTTATAAATAAAATGGTATGTTAATTGAAACGTTTTGATTTATGACAAAACGTTACGTTACGTTCACTGTACTTCCACCCAACAGTCTTTTAAGTGGACAGACAGACAAACACTTATCATTATAATGTCCAGATAATTAACTTATCTTTGGGTTTTTTAGACCATGTTTTTGTTTGTGAATGTGAAACTTGAACTTGTGGATGATCCAGTGTGTGTGTTTTAGCAAGGAACAATTAGTGAATTACCAATAGTACCTATCAAAATGTTTTTTTCTTTCCCCAGAAATTTTTGAAAAGATGTTGCGAAGAGGAATAAAGCGTAGCGCTGACCAGTCAGATGGCAGCGACAAGGCCCGAACTTCACGTACAGTTCCTTCTGCTGTCAGAAAATCTCACTTAAAAGGACAGCCACTGGGAGCAAAGAGGGAGAGAGATCAAGAAGAGAAAGAGTTGCGGAGAAAAGTGTTTGGGGGAGAGGAAGAACTGAAGGAGGTTCTCACTAGCAGTACTTCCACAAAAGAGGTATGTTACTACTAACAGTCCCTTGCGCACATGCATTATTGTAACTGAAATAGACCCTATCACTGTATCGGTATTCCAAGCTCTCGCAAACTTAGAAGTATAGCAAAGCATGGGGCACCGCTATCACGATTTTTGAAGCATAAGAAAGAGCATGTCTCGTGGATATCTCGCGAGATCTGCTCAGATTCCGAAAAGGTCTGTAGGATGCGCAGCCTTTCACATGCTGTTTCTGTATCTCTCAGACACACACATGGCCATTCATGCAGGCATGCATACGCACGTCATTGAAATACGGTTTTCTTGCCATGTCAAAATTAATGTCTCTTTCTTTTTTAGACCAGAAAATGTATTGTATTTTCAGTAAAACTCACCTTTTCATAATTTCTGTATTTGGTATGTTCTAATTTTGATGTACCGTATTTGACGGACTACAAGCCGCGACTTTAAAAAAAAAAATCGCATTGCGGCTTATAAAAAGATGCGGCTTAAACGTTACCTAAACTTGAATAGTATTCACCTAATGGAAGTCGCCGCGGATTTTCATTTCGCTCGATTAGCGATTACCGGTACTTTATTAGCTCTCTACTGAAGACTCGGCGCTTTTCTCTTTCTTTCGCGAATCTTCGTTTGTCAACAAGTCGTCGTGACAAGATAGCGTACAGAGAAACACCGGATGTATCAGGATCTCGCGCGTGCGCGAGATTTCGATTTTTTGTGTCTTGCGATAGTTGGGGGAGCGAGAGCCGCCATGTTGTGTTTTCGTCTGCTCGAAATGTGCGCAAAAGTCGTAAATCATCCCAAAAAAGCTTATTCCGGGCGGGACTACATGTGTGTGTTGGTTACAAATTGTGTGTGTGATATTTTTCTTCAAACTTTTTCACTTTTCTTCTTTGTTTCACTTGTTTATTCTCGGAGCCGATTTCGCCAAATACCGTACTTTCGTTTGCCTGGTTGTTTTGATTGATTGACACGATCTGATTATATTTTTTTCGACGGCGGCTAATATAGTGACGCGGCCTATACGTGGCTCGTCCCAATTTTTTTGTTAAAAGTCCGGGGTGCGGCTTATAAAACGGTGCGTCTTGTAATTCGTCAAATACAGTAAAATAATGAAATATGGTCTTTTTGTTTCAGCAGAAGAAGCAAAAGAAGAAAAGTACTGCTGCTTTGAATGCTGAGTTTAGGAAGCCGGCATGGGAAGACCCTGATGATAATCCTGGCATGTGAGTTGAACTGAATGGATGAATTGGGGCACAGAGGGTCCTGGGACCCCCAATTTTAATTCTAAGGGAGTCGAAAGACCCATTCAGCAGAACTATAGTGGGTCCAAAGACCAGGATAACGTTTTTGTTCTGTTCTGTGAGACCTTCACAAAAGCATCATTTGTCATGTTAGTTAGATTTACTCTAATTTCGTTTCGGTGCATATCTGGCAGAAATTTTCCCAACTTCAAAATTCAGCCAAGTGTATGTTCTTATTCATTCTCTAAGAAAACTAGCGAACAATTTAATTCTGAAAAGCATGATAACACAAATTGAGTGCTTCCCACTCCCAGGACTCGCTCTTTTCAGGTTTATAGTGTGTTTGGCAGGTTCTAAGGGTGTCCTTTCAATGTTTCATGGCAGGTTCCACTGTAATTTATTGAAAGTAACTTCAGAAATTGGTATTATACGTATAAGATGCCATGGTGTTTTGTCTGTGGAAGTCATTTTGTAAACCTTTTTTGTGTGTGTCTGTGTCTGCCCCAGGTTTGAAAAGCTAGCTGGAACACCAAAATGGGCAAAGTTACCAACTTCTAAAGACGAAGACGTTTCAGATGGTAAGTTGATTGTTTGATTTCTGTCCTAGTTAGAAAAATAGAAAAAATGTGTGGAGCCATTCAATGTATATGTTATTTATTTGAATGAAACATTTTATTGTTTGAGGCTTCTGTGCAATTTTAGGAGTGTGAGGGATAATGAAAGAGAGAAAGAGTCTGCATGTGTGTGTAATTTCTACTGTCTGTTAAAGTACTGCATTTGTTCTAAAGAACTGAGGAAAGCAAAATAATTTGTCGGCACAGTTTGTGAAACTTTGTTATTGCAAAATATTTTTGTATTGTGTTCACCAATTTTTATATCAAAAAAGAGAAAGTTGTGAACATTAGTCATTACCTATTTGTAATGTACCTGGTATCTAGTGCATGGTTTCTTTTCATTTTATGTTGTAAGGAAAAATTATGATATATACTTGTATGACACTGGTAAAGGCATGACATTGCTGGTGTTTTGGGTGTTTTCCACATCACAACCAACTTGAATCAATGAATGCCATGGTTTCTTTCTCTCTGCGTTTGTGCATGATTGCATCCAGTATGAAAGGTCAGGATACTGTAGCAAGTGCACATATTATTTGTTTTGTATGCACATATATTACAAGTATCATGTGTTATTTCTTACGAGAAAACTTTTTTTGTAAAATGTTAAATTTTAATGTCTAATGTAAAGCGCCATGAGACTGCCATTCGGCGGTGAAGAGCCCTATAAAAGAATGTTTTATTATTATTTAAGTTATTGAGACATCCCAGTGCACTAAGGGATTTATAGAGCAAATCGAGAAAATTCATTATTGAACGAAGCGCATAGCGCTGAGTTCAATAATTATTTTCGAGATTTGCTCTATAAATCCCTTTGTGCACTGGGATTGTTTCAATAACGATATTGTCAGTACCGCCAGAGAAAAAAGAAGATTCAAAACGCACATTTTGCAACGCGCATTTGGATAGGCGTAACTGTGTGGTCAGGTTTGTGTCACTGGATCTACTTTTGTGTGGGCTGTCTCAAGTGTGTCGTGCTTTCGTCACACGCAAACTCTTGTTTTAATTTCTGTTGGTAAATTCCAGTGTAGCGTTAAGCTAAAAAGTGATGATCTTTCATAGAGACCTCATTTAAACTCGGAGAAAGGACTGTGCTCTTAATTATTTGCGATTCGAAACCTTCATCGAGCTTCGACAGATTGACTGTGCAGAGTTTTGCCCCTTGCCAAGGTCGACGGAAAGAACATTTTCAAAATAAATGTGGCATGTTTCTCGTGTGGTATCTTCACTCATCGGGGAGTCTGGTACTAAATATGAACGGTAAGAATGCTCTGAACCCTACACGTATTATATCCCCATCGTTTTATCGTTCACATTTGCCCAACATGTTAATTTGCTGAGCGGGATTTATGTCGTCTGCTAC
Organism: Littorina saxatilis; assembly: GCF_037325665.1. Taxonomy (NCBI): domain Eukaryota; kingdom Metazoa; phylum Mollusca; class Gastropoda; order Littorinimorpha; family Littorinidae; genus Littorina; species Littorina saxatilis. The sequence continues at coordinate 31,062,459 of NC_090250.1, read as the reverse complement.
TGCACTGAGTCTCATTTCAAAAACAACTTTGCTCGTCACGTTGCACTGAGTCTGCACGCATGAGACAGGCTGGTAATAAGTCTTGAATATGGTAAGAACGTTCTAAACCCTACACGTTTTCGATTCCGATTGTTCTTGCCTTGAAATAATAATTCGGAAAACATTCATTTACTGAACAGATGCAGTCGTATTTCAGTGTAGTCTGCTACCTGATCTAGCTGCTACCGTCTCTGCTGCTACGTTATCGGAATAACACTTGTGTTTTCTGTTAGCTGCTGGGAATTGTATACTAACTCATCATTTGGTAATGTGGACAATAAACTACATGCCACTAACATGGCATAATTATGAGAGGAATCTTCGCAAGTCGAAACTGAAAAATTAGACACAGCGGGTTCTATTTGTAGATCAGTGGCAACTGTGGCACAGGCACATGCAATCTGTCAGAAAAAAACCCATCTTCTGCTTTAATTGAGAAGCAGGAAATTTATGGTCTTAATCATTGGTATTGTGGAGAATATAAGCTACATGTCATTAATTAATTCTGAGGATGAGAGTACACTTTCGCTTAAGCAAAAGGCGGAAGAATACGCTCTGTGGAAAAGTTAGCGCACTCCAAGAGTGCGCTAACAGTTTTAGATCATCGCCATTAGCCAATCAACTGGTTCACATCAGTCATGTGACACCAGTACTTACTGACAATTATTATTATTATTACACGCCTTGCAGATGACAGTGACGTGGATGAGCTGACACGACGGACGGGAACCAACTTGGTGACCTCATCTTCGCTACCTTCAGGTCTCCTGCAGATCAAGCGCTGTCCTGATGCCAACTCTGACAGTCCAAGCACAGTAAGTCACATCTGTGTTTCAAGTTCTCTTTATCACAGTGATCGAGGAAAACTAGCACTGCTTTGTTGTCCCTATTGTACGATTCGTATTTGAAGGCAAGACCAATGGTGACATATTTGCTCTGCTACTACTAGCGTCTGTTGTGTATGTATGAAGTAAATGCAAATAATGCCATGTTTACATTCTGGGTTGGCTTGATAAAAATTGCTTAGTTCCTTGATCTGTGCCACTTTGGACCACGTCCTGGGGACCGTGCTAGACTGTTGTGGATGGGAATGAAGAGGACTAAATCCAACCTCATCTGTACTGTAATCAGGCTTGCAATTATGGTTCTCCCTATTATTTTGTTTGAAGTGAAATGACCAATAACCAGCAGGTTTTATTTGGCATAATTATTACAAAATGTAACCATTATTTGCCAGACCAAGACAACCTGATATGCCAAGTAAGTTATTGATGACTGAATGCTTGTTTGGTGGTTTCAGGGCAAGTTGACATGTGTCAAGTTCCACCCTACAGCACAGGTGTTGATGACGGGTAGCACAGACCAAACCATCAGACTTTTCCAGGTAAGGAACACCGGCTTTGCCAACTTTGATGATTTAAATTGGTAGAAATGGGAGAGACTGGGCTTTGCTGAAGTAAGGATCCTTCTAACATGGGAGTGTTGATGGATGTTCTGTTAAAATTGAGGTGTAGACCAACGCGACTCCCTTCCCAACCATTTTAGATTTAAGAAGCATATGGAAAAAAGGAGTGAACTTTGAAGCTTGAAAAGGGGAAGAATTAGATTGTCAGAATTAAAAAGTTATTTTATAATTGTGGTGCTTGCTGTACTCAGACAGTTTGGTCTTGATTTGTTTTGCAGATTGACGGTAAAAACAACCCCAAAATACAAAACGTCTTCTTGAACAACTTTCCTGTGATGTCCGCTGACTTCCTGAAGAATGGTGAAGAGGTCGTCATGGGGTCCAAGCATCAGAGCTTCTACTACTATGATATGATTGGTGGCAATGTCGTCTTTGTTCCAAAAATCAAAGGTACAGAGGCAGATGCTAGTCTCTGTTCTGATTCAGCTATATTCTGAGCAATATTGTTATTATTACCCCCCGCGGGTTAGGGGGAAGAATTTACCCGATGCTCCCCAGCATGTCGTAAGAGGCGACTAACGGATTCTGTTTCTCTTTTTACCCTTGTTAAGTGTTTCTTGTATAGAATATAGTCAATTTTTGTAAAGATTTTAGTCAAGCAGTATGTAAGAAATGTTAAGTCCTTTGTACTGGAAACTTGCATTCTCCCAGTAAGGTAATACATTGTACTACGTTGCAAGCCCCTGGAGCAAAGTTTTGATTAGTGCTTTTGTGAACAAGAAACAATTGACAAGTGGCTCTATCCCATCTCCCCCCTTTCCCCGTCGCGATATAACCTTCGTGGTTGAAAACGACGTTAAACACCAAATAAAGAAAGAAAGAAATATTGTTATTTTCTGTTAATCTGTTTTCATGAAGTATTTTCACAGATGGTGATAGTTCAAAGAAGAAGCAGAAAAAATATTTGCTTGTGTTTCTGTTTTAGTTTAGTGGTGGGTTTTTTCCCCATTGATGGACAAAATGAAATAAAAACGTTCATTTTGACCTGTGCAGGTTTAGGCGAGAATAACATGGCAAGTCTAAGAGTTACACCTGATGGAAAGTTCATCGTCTTTCTGGGGTCCTTTGGCAACATCCACCTGGTGTCTGCAAAGGTAAGAATAATGAAAGCAGGATGGGTTGAGTGGACGTTTCAACAAGAAGAGGAAGTGGTGTGATGCTTGGTTGCTAGTGTTGTGTGGAAAAGCATTGAATGTTTTGTGAGGTGGGGGGTTTAACGCTTCAAGTTTTCAGCTGTTATTTTCCAGACGAAAGAGTGGATTCACACCCTACACATGAGCGGCACTGTTGCAGACATCACTTTCACACCAGATGGTAGCACAATGTTTGCCACAGGGGGTCAGTGAAGTCTAACTTCTTTTACTTGACAAATAGTTAACTTGTATTTTTATACTAGGAATATCAACATGGAGCTGTACAATCTCAGTGAAATATAATTGAAACGACTGATAAAAGTGTTTTGCCCTAGATTCTTGTGAGAGCCTGCTTGCATTAGTCAAAGAGTTGGAGACCCGAATCCTAAACAAAAAGTGTCTCTTTTATTTGGAATCATATTAACGGTTGTGTATTATGACAATGCTGTTTTTTTCTTGTCTCTTCCTCCTCCCTCAGGCTCCTTCCTCCCTATGTGTTGCATGTATTTTTAGGGCCCCAGAAATGTTTATTAAGAGTACTTATTCTTAACTTACAATGGCTGTGTTAATTTGTTTTCATATTTCAAAGAAGAATGTTTTCTTTACCAACAATATGAACTCAGGACGCTGTATCCAACCTTTTCTTTCTTTCTGTCTGTGTTAATGTACTTGTATTTGTTTCAAATAATGGAAAAGTTGTGGGGTTTTTTTGCTCATAAATGTGTATTTGTTTTAGATGACGGCAAAGTATTTGTGTTTGACCTGAACACAAGGCAGTGTGTTCATCACTTCTTTGATGACGGCTGTGTCCATGGAACCACCATTGCTCTGTCACATGACTCCCAGTACCTGGTGTGTGGGTGAGTATGCTTGGCACTACATAACGAAAGGACATCCTTGGAACTAGCCATGGTGTCCCAACTTCCAGAAGTCCTTTTGCCCCTGAAAAATAGCCCAGGTGTCCCAACTTTCAGAAGTTCTTTTCCCTCTAAAAGCGGCGTATGGCTGCCTAAATGGTGGGGTAAAAACGGTCATACATGTAAAATCCCATTCGTTCAAAAAACACAAGTGCGCGTGGGAGTTTTAGCCCATGAACGCAGAAGAAGAAGAGAAGACTTCCTTTTGCGACAGTTCCATTTTGGTTGGGTTAATAGAACAATGGAAAGAAGAAGATTGATTTATGTATTGTGGAATACCCTGTTGTCAGAGGGGTTTCACATAACAGGAACCAATTTAGTGGCTGAGTCAGAGACACCAAGGTGATCTAATAAATTGTGGTGTATGTTTTGTTGTTGTTGAAGAATCAAGTACTTCTGTCCTGTATTGAGAACATTATTGACATTGATCGCTGCGACGGTCTTATGATTTGAATGAATTCTGCAAATTTGTCAAATGTGAAGATGTTCATTACAAGGGTCCATGATTGAGTTCAGCCAGTCAATATAACACTTACCTCGACAGTACTATTCTTGCACATTATCTATTATAGGCCGAAAAAATTGGACAAAACGCTGAGTGGGTACAATTATCTCCCATAACCATGCGCCACCGTGGATCCCAAGCACTGTCCGAGTGCTTCCCCCTTACAGGATGTAGGTGGCGCGTCCTCTTTCTTTTTTCGCGCGTGTCAGACCGGCTGTGTTTCTGCTACGCTCCCGGATTATTTTGGACTAAGAGGCTTCTTTTCTGTGTGGACTATCACCTGTTGGATTATTGTGTGTTATTCCACTTCTGGCTTGAGGCTACGTTGTGTTTCCTTCAACTTGTGCCTCCGTTTTTGTGTGGCGGACTCGGCGTGCCTCCCGTCCTACTTCGTGGTGACCGGTCGTCTGCTTCTCGTTTCGCCGCATTCACTTGAGTATTGACCTAAATTTTCTTTGAATTTTGTTAATTCTCGGTCTTTAAGGGTATGTACAGGGCGAGGTAGGATGTCTCGTCCTGTTTTGGGCTCTGGTTCTACGGAACCAGAGTCTGCCGGGGGCAACCCTTCTCCGGGCGCCCAGCGTTATGTTTTACGCACGGAGAAGGGGATCTTTCGGCGCTCCGACTCTCCCTCCCCAAACGCTTTGCGTTTGCGGCGAGGGAGGGCGGAGAAAGCCTGTTTGAGCAAGCTCAATGCGAGCTTGCTCAAACAGGCTGGGCTTGAGCCTGGGACTTCGGGCGGGGCTGCGCCGTCGAAGGTTCGGGGAAGGTCGAGGGGAAAGAAAAAGCTTCTTTCTCCTTCTCCTTCAGTGGAACAGGCTTCCCCCCCTTCGACGCCGTTGTCCGGCCCTCAGTCTCAGGCTTCAGCTCCTCCCGGTTTCAAGCCTGGGGGGAAGGTTTCCTTCTCCTCCCTGGCTCGAATCCGGGGGCAGGTCGATTCCCAACCCTCTTTTGGGGTTGGTGAATCCGATCTAGGGGCTACTGGAGAGACTCAGGTTTTGACAGCCAACGGCCATACCACGTTGAAAACACCGGTTCTCGTCCGACCACCGAAGTTAAGCAACGTCGGGCCCGGTTAGTACTTGGATGGGTGACCGCCTGGGAACACCGGGTGCAGTTGGCATTAAAATCTTCCTTTTCCGGTGCCTCTCCTGTGCCCTCCTCGGTTTCCACCGCTGTGGAAGCCAGGAGGGACACGGGTCCTCCTCTGAACTCCCTCGCTGGGTCGTCTGCTGCTGTTTCGACAGTAGTTTCGGCCTCCTGGGGGGGGAGATCGGAGGAGATGACGGGGTCTCTGAATTCCCTCCCCGCTGGGGTTGGGATGCGAATTGACCCCGTTCAGGGCGGTCCTGTGGCGGCAGGGGTTTCAGGCTTCGTGCCTACGACCACTGCTACTACGGTTCCCTCTGACGTCCGTGTGACTGGTGGCTGTCCCTCTTGTTAAGACGCTCCGGCCGACTAGTTACTGGACGTGGAGGTGTTCGACAGAACGTGGTACTTCTGTCGAATGGTCAGGGCGACGGGAACATTGTTTCTGTTGCTCAGACCGACACCTCCGACCGGACCGTCTTGACCCCACGCCATTCCTTAGCGTCTGGTGTTCGGGTGACGGATGGTCCGGACCAAGGGTCCGGAACGTTCCAGGCTTACGGGTCGGGATCGAACCGGACCCACGGGTCCCGACTGGACTTGACCTCCGGGTTTGGTCCGGACGGGACCCATGGTACGGGACCGTACCGGACCTTAGGGTCCGGTACGGGACAGTACCTCTGGCCCTTGCCGGACCCCCGGACCTACGGGTCCGGATGGTACGGTACGGGACCAGTGGTTCGGTCGGGACCGGACCACCCGACCACCTCTGTTGGTCTGGGTGGTCTGGCACCGAACCGGAACACACCGGACCACCGGACCTACGGGTCCGGATGGTACGGTACCGGACCAGTGGTCCGGTCGGGGCCGGACCACTCGACCACCTCTGTTGGTCCGGGTGGTCTGGCACCGAACCGGACCATGCCGGACCTACGGGTCCGGATGGTACGGTATGTCCACGTCCGACCGAGCCACCCGAACACTTCTGTGGGTACGGATGGTTCGGTACCGAACGGGACCTCCGGATGCTACGGGACCGGACCGAACCTCCGGGTTCGGATGGTCCGGTACCGGACCAGTGGTCCGGTCCGAACCGGACCACCCGACCACCTCTGTTGGTCCGGATGGTCTGTCACCGAACCGGACCATACCGGACCACCGGACCTACGGGTCCGGATGGTACGGTAGGTCCACGTCCGGACCGAACCACCCGAACACTTCTGTGGGTACGGATGGTTCGGTGCCGTACGGGACCTCCGGATGGTACGGGACCGGACCACAGGACCGGAACATCGGACCACCCTATCGGATCGGTCCGGACCACCCGACCACCTCTGTTGGTCCGGATGGTCTGGCACCGAACCGGACCTACGGGTCCGGATGGTACGGTATGTCCACGTCCGGACCGAGCCACCCGAACACTTCTGTGGGTACGGGTGGTTCGGTGCCGAACGGGACCTCCGGATGGTACGGGACCGGACCGGACCTACGGGTCTGGATGGTCCGGTACTGGACCGGTGGTCCGGTCCGGACCGGACCACCCGACCACCTCTGTTGGTCCGGATGGTCTGGCACCGGACCACCGGACTTACGGGTCCGGATGGTGCGGTGTGTCCACGTCCGGACCGAACCACCCGAACACTTCTGTGGGTACGGATGGTTCGGTGCCGAACGGGACCTCCGGATGGTACGGGACCGGACCTGAACACCGGACCGGAACACCGGACCGGTCCGGACCACCCGACCACCTCTGTTGGTCCGGATGGTCTGGCACCGAACCGGACCTACGGGTCCGGATGGTACGGTACGTCCACGCCCGGACCGAGCCACCCGAACACTTCTGTGCGTACGATGGTTCGGTGCCGAACAGGACCTCCGGATGGTACCGGGCCTACGGGTCCGGACCTACGGGTCCGGACCTACGGGTCCGGATGGCCCGGTGCCGGACCACCCGACCACCTCTGTTGGTCTGGATGGTCTGGCACCGAACCGGACCATACCGGACCACGGGTCCGGATGGTACGGTATGTCCACGTCCGGACCTAACCACCCGAACACTTCTGTGGGTACGATGGTTCGGTGCCGAACGGGACCTCCGGATGGTCCGGCACTGGACCGGAACACCGGACCACCCTACCGGACCGGATCGGCACCCCCGACCGGACCGGACCATTTCTTTTCTGATCAGACCCGATGGGTTCCTGTTCAGTCTATAAATGGCGGGGGTTCGTTGGCTGGGCTGACCCAACAGTCGCAGGGTTGTTGTTTTTCTCCCCCTTCGGCTGCTGGAGACGTTTCGTCTTTGGGGCAGGGGTCTTCGCGGCCTCTTGCTTCTGTGGGCGTTTCTTCACAGCCTGCTTCATCGCTTTCGGCTCTTCCCCCTCAAGCTCCCTACACTCCTGCTTTTGAGGAGTTGTCGGGAAGTGAAGAGGAGAGTGAGTCGGAGGACGATAGGGAGGAGGATCAGGGTCGCCCTGAGGTTAACACTGATCCTCTACCCTTGCCGGTTTCTGATGGAACTTCCGAAGCTATGCTTCGTACTTTCCAACAGTACATGACAGACATCACGCGGCGTCTTGACGTCACGGATGCCTCTCTTAAGCGTCTGTCGTCTAGTGTTGACACACAGGACCTGGACCCGGGGTCTGAGGACGAGAGGCAGGAGGCTCGTCCTCGCACAGCTAGAAGGACGTTTGAACAGTTTCAGGACGTCCTTCCCTGAGACGCCCTCTCGTCCTTTGAGTCCGCTTCGGCCCGGGCGCGGGAGGCTCACGCCGCGTCTGCCGGCGGCTCGTTTTATGAACGATCCGTCCGCCGGCAATTCGCGTTCCACCCTAGTCTTAGTGCCACGGTGGAAGCGGCAGCACATCGCCTGAGGAGTACAGATTCACGTGCTAACGCGACCTATGTTCCTCGGGAGGACGCGGGTTCAGTGCCATGCTTTCCTTCGGGAGGCGCACCTCCACTGTTTCCTCGTGTCCAATCTGTTTCGTCCCTCCCTTTTCCCTTTGATTCTCGAACTCTCCCTTTCCAGACTTCGAGTGTTTAGGGTGGGGCTGACGGTGATGTGTTCGTTGGGGAGGTGCCTTCGGTCAAGAAGGTGGAACTGAGCTCTGCTTCGTTCCACAATCTTGAGGCCACCGTTTCTTCCACAGTCGAGGCCCAATCACAGGCCTTGACATGGATGAGCACGCTGTCCACACTGTTGGACCCTCCCGATCGGGCAGAGTCCGATTCCACTCGGGTCCTTGACACGGTTCGAGTGGATCGGGCTTTGCATGCCGTGCGATCGTGCGTGACGTCTGCGGCAGAATTGGCCATTGGAACACGGGTCCACTTTATTGGCCCTGTTCCGTGATCATTTTCTGCCTACTTCTATAGTGCCTCCGGATATGAGGAAGAGTCTGAGGAACACGTTTCCTCAGCCTTCTTCCCTCTTTCATCCGGACACTGTTCGTTCTGTGGTGGAGTCCACACGCCAGAGGAACACTGATTCTCTGATGGTTGGCCTCGCTGCTTCGGCGACGGCGGCGGGGAGTAAGAGAAGTGCTACAGTCACCTCCAGCTCCCAGCCTCAGAAGAAGAAGAAGAAGCCAGTTTCACTGCCTCCTTCTTCCTCCTCTTAGGCGCCTGTTGCGTTCCCAAGCAAGACGAAGGGTGCTCAGACAGGTAAGGGGAAGCAGCACCACCAGGGGGGGTGGTCGCAAGCCTGCGCCTGCCCGCCAGCAGAATTTTCAGTGAGTCCCGGCCCTATGTTGACGCCCCCTCAAGTTGCCCCTCTTTCGTCCGTCGGTTCCCTTTTTCGGGCCCGCGGCATGTGGGGCAGACTGGTCTCCAACCAGTTTTTCTTGAGGGTGGTGTGGTCGGGGTTTTCTCTACCGCTGTTGTCACAACCTCCATTGTCCGCTCTAACCTGGACGTTCCCCCCTCCTCGAGACCCTGCCAGATGGCAGGCTCTTCAGGACGAGGTGAACTCGTTGGTCGAGAAGAAGGCGGTCTACCCCCTTTCTCAGCCTTCTCCGGGGTTCTGCTCCCGCCTGTTCACCGTCCCCAAAAAGGACGGCCGGTTCAGGCCGGTGTTGGACCTCTCCACCTTGAACTTGTACCTTCACAGGTGCAAGTTCAAGATGGAAACCCCTTCGTCGGTCCGGTTGGCCATCCGGCCAAACGATTGGGCCATGTCTGGGACCTCCAGGATGCTTACTTCCACATCCTGGTGGCCCCGGGGTACCGACATCTGCTCCGGTTCGTTTGGGAGGGCACAGTGTTCGAGTTTCGGGCCCTCCCATTCGGCCTGTCCTTGGCCCCTCTGATTTTCAACGGGGACAACAACACCACATGCTTAGCTTACCTTCGCCACCAGGGGGGCACCAATTCTCGGTCCCTCTCCCTGTTGGCGGAGGAGATTCTGCTCTGGTGCCAGACCAATCAGGTCCGGATGTCAGTCCAGTTCGTTCCGGGGAAACTGAACGCCCTGGCCGACATTCTCAGTCGGGGCGATCAGGTTCTCTCCCCAGAATGGACCATCGCTCACAACGTTCTACAGCGTCTGTGGGCAAGGTGGGACCGTCCTCTGATCGATCGGTTCGCAACTCGATTCAGCGCTCGGCTTCCCAGGTACGTCAGCCCCTTTCGAGACATGAATGCGTTCCACTTGGACGCATTCACTCTCTTGTGGAGGCTCCTCGATGCTTACGCCTATCCCCCGACATCTCTGATTCCGAGGGTGCTGGCAAAATATCTGCAGGAACGACCAAGACTGATTTTGGTCGCGCCTTACTGGCCAACAGCTCCGTGGTTTCCAGATCTTCGCGGTCTCACCCACGTAGACCCTCTACCTCTGGATCTGGACGGGGGAGGTCTGCTCCAGCCTCGATCATGCCTCCCTCATCCACGTCCAGAGAGTCTGTGCTTGACCGCATGGCTCTTGTGCGCTCCAAACTGCTTGCACTAGGATTGCACAAGAGTTCAGTAGAGTTTTCCTTGAACGCTAAGAGGCGATCAACTAATCAGCTCTACGACTTACGCTGGAGAGCTTGGGCCACCTTCGCCTTGTCCAACGGGATAAAGCCGCTTTATCCCTCAACACAGGACTTGGCCAACTTCCTGGTGGAAGTGTATCAAAAGAAGAGTCTTTCTTCTAAGACTCTTCTTGGATACAGATCTGCCATCGCTTCCACGATTGCGGCCGCTACTGGTCGCAGATCTGAACACTTGATCAGGTCCTCCCTCATCGCTAATGTCCTTTCGGGTATTAGCAATGCAGCGGTGTCTAAACCTCGGGTTTCATTTCCCAAGGGGGATGTCTTTCTGGTCCTCAAACTCCTGCGTAGCAATGAGTTTGAACCCCTGGCAGGCATCAGTATCAAGTTGCTGATTTTTAAGACTAATTGTTCCTCATCGCTTTAGCCACTTGCCGTAGACTCAGTGGTATTCAAGCTTTGAGTGGCCTGGACTTTGACATTGAGTTCACCACACAGCAGTGGTTGCCAGCATGGTCACGTCAGTCTAAGATATGTTTCTTGGGTATATTTTCTTTTACGGTAGTACTGTTCGAAAATTGCCTGGGTATCTTAATCCTTGGATTTAAGTGATTTTGATTAAGGAGTTTAATACTCTACATATCACCCTCACACCACTCTGGTATTCTGTGCAAGAATAGTACTGTCGAGGTAAGTGTTATATTGACTGTAAGGCTTCTTTTTAAGCCTACTGTCTATATGATACTTACCGAGACAGTACTATTAGAGTTTCCCTCCCGCCTCCCCTCTTGATATGTTATGGGCTTTTTGAGGGTCTGCAGCTCATAAAGAAAGAGGACGCGCCACCTACATCCTGTAAGGGGGAAGCACTCGGACAGTGCTTGGGATCCACGGTGGCGCATGGTTATGGGAGATAATTGTACCCACTCAGCGTTTTGTCCAATTTTTTCGGCCTATAATAGATAATGTGCAAGAATAGTACTACTTGTATACTTGTACTTGTATACTTGTACTTGTAAGATGTTTGAGGCCAGTTAGGCCTGTTCATCCTTCTGTGGTCGTTTTCGTAGTAACCTTAGCAACTTTGGCATGCATGGTGGGATCAGCCTAGTTACTAGCTAGTTACTAGTAGCACTCAGGATCAAACACAGAGGGGAGATCTTTCCAGTGGGCGTCCAACCTGGCCTTAAAGGCATTCACAGATGGTGCAGTCACGACCTGGTCTGGCAGGCTATTCCACGTGTTCACAACTCTCTCGCTGAAGAAGTTGCCTCGGACATTGAGTCTGTAGCGGGGCTTGCTTAGCTTCAGGGTACTGCCTCGGGTGTCTCTACCAGCGAAGAAAGAGAACTGTGGCCGCTCTGTCTTGTAGAAACCATGAAGGTACTTGTAGACTTCAATCATGTCCCCCCTCTTGCGACGATGCTCTAGACAAGGTAGCTTCAAAGTGGCCAGCCGTTCACTGTAGGGTTTGTCTTTCAGCGAGCTTATAAGCTTGGTTGCCCTTCGTTGCACGCGCTCCACCTCCTGACAAAGTGTCTTGTGTTGCGGCTGCCAGACTGCGTGGCCATATTCGAGAATAGGACGGACAAGTGACTTGTAGAGCTGCAGGAAAACTTCTACTGTGAGGTAGTCGAAGGAACGCCTGATGACCCCCATGACTCTGTTGGCTTTTGCTGCTGAAAGGGCGACATGCTTGTTGAAGCTCAGGTTGTTGTCCACATAGACCCCCAGGTCCTTCTCGAAATCGCTCTCCTCTAGTGCAATACTGCGGGCTTCACCTGACGCGTCCGTCCCTGTCATGTAGTAGATAGCTTCTGACCTCTTATTTCCCAGCTTCAGGACATGACATTTCTCCGGGTGAAAATTCATCAGCCACTGTTGGGACCAGTCCTGGAGGCTATCCAAGTCTTTCTGCAGGGTTTGTGGGGCTCCCTCAACGTCACTTCTGGTGTAGACCTTAGTGTCATCAGCGAAGATCCGGACATAGTTGGCGACAACGTTCGGCAGATCGTTGATGTAAAGTACGAATAGCATGGGTCCTAAAACACTTCCCTGGGGGATACCACTCGTCACTTCGGCCTCTGATGACTGAACTCCATTCACGACCACACACTGTCGTCTTTCGCTCAGAAAGTCCGCAATCCAGGCCAGGATCCTTCCGCCGATACCGTGTGCTTCAGTCTTCAGGACAAGGCGTCTGTGTGGCACACTATCAAAGGCTTTCTTGAAATCCATGTACACAGCATCAACCGTTCCGCCTTCGTCCAGAATCTGGGTCCATGTGTCTAGAACATCTAGTAGCTGAGTGACGCAAGAGCGGCCTTGGACAAACCCATGCTGCTTATCTGTGATGAGGTCGTTCTCCTGTAGGTGTTTGATGAGCTGCTCACGAACTAGAGTCTCCATGACCTTACACAGGATGCACGTGAGGCTGACCGGCCTGTAGTTGTTGGCGGAGAGTTTGCTGCCCTTCTTGAAAATGGGTGTCACACGTGCATGTCGCCATTCCTCGGGTATCCTGCCCTCGTCGAGAGACTTCCTGAAGAGCATCGCTACCGGTTCGGCTAGAGCATCTGCTGCCTTGCTTAGAAGAAGTGGACTCAACCCATCTGGACCAGGTGCTTTCCCTGCCTGCAGACCCTCAAGCAGCTTTTTCACTTTCTCTGATGTGACTTCAAAGTCACGGAGTTCTGATGTGAAGTTGTATTCTGGTGGATCTGGAAGGTCGCCGTCAGCCTCTGCCGTAAAGACGCTTTTGAAAAATGCATTAAGTACCTCTGCTTTTTCCTGATCGGATGTGGTTTTGGTGCCGTCTTCCTTTTTGAGGTCCGCTATTCCTGTTTTCGTCTTGGTTTTGTTCTTGACGTATGACCAAAAAGCTTTTGGGTTTCGTTTTGCCTGTTTTGCCACTGTCTGTTCTAGCAGTCGTTGTGCCTTTCTACAAGCCCGCCTTGCCTGATTTCTGACTTTACAGTACTCCTGATACACTTTGCCATCTCTCGATTCCAACCACTTTCTAAACAACTTGTGTTTTTTCCGTACTGTTCTCAGGGTACCTTTATCCATCCATTTCTTTGTAGATCTGCCACTGAAACGGGTCACCGGAACATGCCTCTCTACGGCCGTCTGTGTCCTCTCTCTCAGTTTCTTCCATGTGTCGTCCACTGACAAGTTGGAAAACTCATTCTCCCAGTTTACCTTCTTCAGGTACTCGTTGATAGCAGCAAAATCAGCCTTTGAGTAGTTGGGTCGCTTCGTTCCCTCGCTGTCCTTCCGGAACCATGCCAGTTTGACTGTCTCGGTAAGTATCATATAGACAGTAGGCTTAAAAAGAAGCCTTACAAACAGTTTTTATTCTGCTGTTAAGTTAACCAGCAACATGTTTTACATCATGTGTCCTGTAGATAAGCAGCTTAAAAATCACCTTTTTATACCAGGTCTAACACAGGTGTTGTGAACACCTATGACAAGGATACCTGCATGACGTCACAGTCACCGCGACCTTTGAAAGCCATCATGAACCTGACCACCTCCTGCACAACTGCTGTCTTCAACCCGTGCACAGAGATCCTTGCCTTGGCTTCCAACGTCACCGAGAAGGCTGTCAAACTGGTAGGAACATGGCACAAGATGTAGAGTTATGGTTTGATACAGTAGAACCCCCCTTTTAAGACAACAAAATCTGAGAAATTGGGGGGGAGTCTTAAAATGTGGGTAATTTTACAGAGGTTGTGACAAGAAAGTCTGAGAAAACAAGGTCTGAAAAAGGAGGGAGTCTTAAATTGGGGGGGCTTAAAAGGGGTGTTCCACTGTATTACATTACTTAAGAATGACTAGATCCATTTTCTTATCTGAAAGGTTCTCTTAAACTAGAGCGAAGTGCTTGAAACAGCCACATAAATAGTGTGGCCTTCATTTTGGCAGGACTAAGAACATGGTAAATCCCCATGTAAATAGTTGTGTGAAGTCATTGAGTTTATTGCTGGGGTTGTGTGTGTGCAGCCAGTGGCATTTAACTGTGCTGAAGTCTGTGTTTAAAAAGTTTTCTGGGAGGATGAGGGTTACAGGTATTGGATTGTAACAGCCTTTTGCAAGTGCACTGACTAAAGATCACTGTTATATTTTGTTGCTGAGGCTTGAAATAATAACCTATACCTGTGCCATTGCTTTGATCTGGCAATATGTCTGAGAACGCTTAAATTAAGTCTCCATAGGCGAACATTTCGACATGTTTTTATATGTGCTGTCCTTGTATTGGCGAGTACAGATTTATTTTGTTTTTCAACTTTGTTCATCTCACCCACAGTCATTTTGTTCAGTTTTTTTGGGGGGAAAAGTGGAAAACCCAAGACAAAGGTCTCATGAATATAATAAAAAGAAAGAAAGAAAATAATGTGCTGATTTGTGTTCACAGGTGCACTTTCCATCATTCTCCGTCTTTTCCAACTTCCCTGAGCTGAATGACACTAAGATGCGTATTCCATGCTCCATGGACTTCTCACGCAACAGTGGTTTCTTGGCAATGGGCAACCATAAAGGTCGCGCTCTGCTCTACAGGTATGTAATCTGGCTGTTTAAGGATGCATGCACACAGGGGTGTTTGGACACCGAAGAGAGTCTGCACAAAGTTTACTCTGCAAAATAAATCCCTTGCTGAACATGGGGGCCAAACCCACGCCGATAGCAACAAACTGGTTTCAAAGCCAGTGCTGCTTCCAACTGACTTATCTTTCCATCCTCGTTTTTGCTTGTGAGGTGAGGTTTCTTGGTTGAATAGGTCCTATTCTCTTTTGCTAAACAAGAAGTTAAAGATGAGTGTGGATGTAAGGCTTCTTTTTAAGCCTACTGTCTATATGATACTTACCGAGACAGTACTATTCTTGCACATTATCTATTATAGGCCGAAAAAATTGGACAAAACGCTGAGTGGGTACAATTATCTCCCATAACCATGCGCCACCGTGGATCCCAAGCACTGTCCGAGTGCTTCCCCCTTACAGGATGTAGGTGGCGCGTCCTCTTTCTTTATGAGCTGCAGACCCTCAAAAAGCCCATAACATATCAAGAGGGGAGGCGGGAGGGAAACTCTAATAGTACTGTCTCGGTAAGTATCATATAGACAGTAGGCTTAAAAAGAAGCCTTACAGTCAATATAACACTTACCTCGACAGTACTATTCTTGCACAGAATACCAGAGTGGTGTGAGGGTGATATGTAGAGTATTAAACTCCTTAATCAAAATCACTTAAATCCAAGGATTAAGATACCCAGGCAATTTTCGAACAGTACTACCGTAAAAGAAAATATACCCAAGAAACATACCTTAGACTGACGTGACCATGCTAGCAACCACTGCTGTGTGGTGAACTCAATGTCAAAGTCCAGGCCACTCAAAGCTTGAATACCACTGAGTCTACGGCAAGTGGCTAAAGCGATGAGGAACAATTAGTCTTAAAAATCAGCAACTTGATACTGATGCCTGCCAGGGGTTCAAACTCATTGCTACGCAGGAGTTTGAGGACCAGAAAGACATCCCCCTTGGGAAATGAAACCAGAGGTTTAGACACCGCTGCATTGCTAATACCCGAAAGGACATTAGCGATGAGGGAGGACCTGATCAAGTGTTCAGTTCTGCGACCAGTAGCGGCCGCAATCGTGGAAGCGATGGCAGATCTGTATCCAAGAAGAGTCTTAGAAGAAAGACTCTTCTTTTGATACACTTCCACCAGGAAGTTGGCCAAGTCCTGTGTTGAGGGATAAAGCGGCTTTATCCCCTTGGACAAGGCGAAGGTGGCCCAAGCTCTCCAGCGTAAGTCGTAGAGCTGATTAGTTGATCGCCTCTTAGCGTTCAAGGAAAACTCTACTGAACTCTTGTGCAATCCTAGTGCAAGCAGTTTGGAGCGCACAAGAGCCATGCGGTCAAGCACAGACTCTCTGGACGTGGATGAGGGAGGCATGATCGAGGCTGGAGCAGACCTCCCCCGTCCAGATCCAGAGGTAGAGGGTCTACGTGGGTGAGACCGCGAAGATCTGGAAACCACGGAGCTGTTGGCCAGTAAGGCGCGACCAAAATCAGTCTTGGTCGTTCCTGCAGATATTTTGCCAGCACCCTCGGAATCAGAGATGTCGGGGGATA
Source organism: Littorina saxatilis (assembly GCF_037325665.1). Taxonomy (NCBI): domain Eukaryota; kingdom Metazoa; phylum Mollusca; class Gastropoda; order Littorinimorpha; family Littorinidae; genus Littorina; species Littorina saxatilis. The sequence continues at coordinate 31,046,190 of NC_090250.1, read as the reverse complement.
GGCGTAAGCATCGAGGAGCCTCCACAAGAGAGTGAATGCGTCCAAGTGGAACGCATTCATGTCTCGAAAGGGGCTGACGTACCTGGGAAGCCGAGCGCTGAATCGAGTTACGAACAGATCGATCAGAGGACGGTCCCACCTTGCCCACAGACGCTGTAGAACGTTGTGAGCGATGGTCCATTCTGTGGAGAGAACCTGATCGCCCCGACTGAGAATGTCGGCCAGGGCGTTCAGTTTCCCCGGAACGAACTGGACTGACATCCGGACCTGATTGGTCTGGCACCAGAGCAGAATCTCCTCCGCCAACAGGGAGAGGGACCGAGAATTGGTGCCCCCCTGGTGGCGAAGGTAAGCTAAGCATGTGGTGTTGTTGTCCCCGTTGAAAATCAGAGGGGCCAAGGACAGGCCGAATGGGAGGGCCCGAAACTCGAACACCGTGCCCTCCCAAACGAACCGGAGCAGATGTCGGTACCCCGGGGCCACCAGGATGTGGAAGTAAGCATCCTGGAGGTCCCAGACATGGCCCAATCGTTTGGCCGGATGGCCAACCGGACCGACGAAGGGGTTTCCATCTTGAACTTGCACCTGTGAAGGTACAAGTTCAAGGTGGAGAGGTCCAACACCGGCCTGAACCGGCCGTCCTTTTTGGGGACGGTGAACAGGCGGGAGCAGAACCCCAGAGAAGGCTGAGAAAGGAGGTAGACCGCCTTCTTCTCGACCAACGAGTTCACCTCGTCCTGAAGAGCCTGCCATCTGGCAGGCTCTCGAGGAGGGGGGAACGTCCAAGGTAGAGCGGACAATGGAGGTTGTGACGACAGCGGTAGAGAAAACCCCGACCACACCACCCTCAAGAAAAACTGGTTGGAGACCAGTCTGCCCCACATGCCGCGGGCCCGAAAAAAGGGAACCGCCGGACGAAAGAGGGGCAACTTGAGGGGGCGTCAACGTAGGGCCGGGACTCACTGAAAATTCTGCTGGCGGGCAGGCGCAGGCTTGCGACCACCCCCCCTGGTGGTGCTGCTTCCCCTTACCTGTCTGAGCACCCTTCGTCTTGCTTGGGAACGCAACAGGCGCCTAAGAGGAGGAAGAAGGAGGCAGTGAAACTGGCTTCTTCTTCTTCTTCTGAGGCTGGGAGCTGGAGGTGACTGTAGCACTTCTCTTACTCCCCGCCGCCGTCGCCGAAGCAGCGAGGCCAACCATCAGAGAATCAGTGTTCCTCTGGCGTGTGGACTCCACCACAGAACGAACAGTGTCCGGATGAAAGAGGGAAGAAGGCTGAGGAAACGTGTTCCTCAGACTCTTCCTCATATCCGGAGGCACTATAGAAGTAGGCAGAAAATGATCACGGAACAGGGCCAATAAAGTGGACCCGTGTTCCAATGGCCAATTCTGCCGCAGACGTCACGCACGATCGCACGGCATGCAAAGCCCGATCCACTCGAACCGTGTCAAGGACCCGAGTGGAATCGGACTCTGCCCGATTGGGAGGGTCCAACAGTGTGGACAGCGTGCTCATCCATGTCAAGGCCTGTGATTGGGCCTCGACTGTGGACGAAACGGTGGCCTCAAGATTGTGGAACGAAGCAGAGCTCAGTTCCACCTTCTTGACCGAAGGCACCTCCCCAACGAACACATCACCGTCAGCCCCACCCTAAACACTCGAAGTCTGGAAAGGGAGAGTTCGAGAGTCAAAGGGAAAAGGGAGGGACGAAACAGATTGGACACGAGGAAACAGTGGAGGTGCGCCTCCCAAAGGAAAGCATGGCACTGAACCCGCGTCCTCCCGAGGAACATAGGTCGCGTTTGCACGTGAATCTGTACTCCTCAGGCGATGTGCTGCCGCTTCCACCGTGGCACTTAGACTAGGGTGGAACGCGAATTGCCGGCGGCCGGATCGTTCATAAAACGAGCCGCCGGCAGACGCGGCGTGAGCCTCCCGCGCCCGGGCCGAAGCGGACTCAAAGGACGAGAGGGCGTCTCAGGGAAGGACGTCCTGAAACTGTTCAAACGTCCTTCTAGCTGTGCGAGGACGAGCCTCCTGCCTCTCGTCCTCAGACCCCGGGTCCACGTCCTGTGTGTCAACACTAGACGACAGACGCTTAAGAGAGGCATCCGTGACGTCAAGACGCCGCGTGATGTCTGTCATGTACTGTTGGAAAGTACGAAGCATAGCTTCGGAAGTTCCATCAGAAACCGGCAAGGGTAGAGGTTCAGTGTTAACCTCAGGGCGACCCTGATCCTCCTCCCTATCGTCCTCCGACTCACTCTCCTCTTCACTTCCCGACAACTCCTCAAAAGCAGGAGTGTAGGGAGCTTGAGGGGGAAGAGCCGAAAGCGATGAAGCAGGCTGTGAAGAAACGCCCACAGAAGCAAGAGGCCGCGAAGACCCCTGCCCCAAAGACGAAACGTCTCCAGCAGCCGAAGGGGGAGAAAAACAACAACCCTGCGACTGTTGGGTCAGCCCAGCCAACGAACCCCCGCCATTTATAGACTGAACAGGAACCCATGGGGTCTGATCAGAAAAGAAATGGTCCGGTCCGGTCGGGGGTGCCGATCCGGTCCGGTAGGGTGGTCCGGTCCGGTGCCGTACCATCCGGAGGTCCCGTTCAGCACCGAACCATCGTACCCAACGAAGTGTTCGGGTGGTTAGGTCCGGACGTGGACATACCGTACCATCCGGACCCGTAGGTCCGGTGGTCCGGTATGGTCCGGTTCGGTGCCAGACCATCCAGACCAACAGAGGTGGTCGGGTGGTCCCGCACCGGACCATCCGGACCCGTAGGTCCGGACCCGTAGGTCCGGTACCATCCGGAGGTCCTGTTCGGCACCGAACCATCCGTACGCACAGAAGTGTTCGGGTGGTTCGGTCCGGGCGTGGACGTACGTACCGTACCATCCGGACCCGTAGGTCCGGTTCGGTGCCAGACCATCCGGACCAACAGAGGTGGTCGGGTGGTCCGGACCGGTCCGGTAGGGTGGTCCGGTGTTCCGGTCCGGTGTTCCGGTCCGGTCCCGTACCATCCGGAGGTCCCGTTCGGTACCGAACCATCCGTACCCACAGAAGTGTTCGGGTGGCTCGGTCCGGACGTGGACACACCGTACCATCCGGACCCGTAAGTCCGGTATGGTCCGGTTCGGTGCCAGACCATCCGGACCAACAGAGGTGGTCGGGTGGTCCGGTCCGGACCGGACCACCGGTCCAGCACCGGACCATCCGGACCCGTAGGTCCGGTCCGGTCCCGCACCATCCGGAGGTCCCGTTCGGCACCGAACCACCCGTACCCACAGAAGTGTTCGGGTGGCTCGGTCCGGACGTGGACATACCGTACCATCCGGACCCGTAGGTCCGGTTCGGTGCCAGACCATCCGGACCAACAGAGGTGGTCGGGTGGTCCGGACCGATCCGGTAGGGTGGTCCGGTGTTCCGGTCCTGTCCCATACCATCCGGAGGTCCCGTACGGCACCGAACCATCCGTACCCACTGAAGTGTTCGGTCCGGACGTGGACCTACCGTACCATCCGGACCCGTAGGTCCGGTGGTCCGGTATGGTCCGGTTCGGTGACAGACCATCCGGACCAACAGAGGTGGTCGGGTGGTCCGGTACCGGACCATCCGAACCCGTAGATTCGGTCCGGTCCCGTACCATCCGGAGGTCCCGTTCGGTACCGAACCATCCGTACCCACAGAAGTGTTCGGGTGGCTCGGTCCGGACGTGGACATACCGTACCATCCGGACCCGTAGGTCCGGCATGGTCCGGTTCGGTGCCAGACCACCCGGACCAACAGAGGTGGTCGAGTGGTCCGGTCCCGACCGGACCACTGGTCCGGTACCGTACCCTCCGGACCCGTAGGTCCGGTGTGTTCCGGTTCGGTGCCAGACCACCCAGACCAACAGAGGTGGTCGGGTGGTCCGGTCCCGACCGAAACACTGGTCCCGTACCGTACCATCCGGACCCGTAGGTCCGGGGGGTCCGGCAAGGGCCAGAGGTACTGTCCCGCACCGGACCCTAAGGTCCGGTACGGTCCCGTACCATGGGTCCCGTCCGGACCAAACCCGGAGGTCAAGTCCAGTCGGGACCCGTGGGTCCGGTTCGATCCCGACCCGTAAGCCTGGAACGTTCCGGACCCTTGGTCCGGACCATCCGTCACCCGAACACCAGACGCTAAGGAATGGCGTGGGGTCAAGACGGTCCGGTCGGAGGTGTCGGTCTGAGCAACAGAAACAATGTTCCCGTCGCCCTGACCATTCGACAGAAGTACCACGTTCTGTCGAACACCTCCACGTCCAGTAACTAGTCGGCCGGAGCGTTTCAAGAGGGACAGCCACCAGTCACACGGACGTCAGAGGGAACCGTAGTAGCAGTGGTCGTAGGCACGAAGCCTGAAACCCCTGCCCCCACAGGACCGCCCTGAACGGGGTCAATTCGCATCCCAACCCCAGCGGGGAGGGAATTCAGAGACCCCGTCATCTCCTCCGATCTCCCCCCCCAGGAGGCCGAAACTACTGTCAAAACAGCAGCAGACGACCCAGCGAGGGAGTTCAGAGGAGGACCCGTGTCCCTCCTGGCTTCCACAGCGGTGGAAACCGAGGAGGGCACAGGAGAGGCACCGGAAAAAGAAAGATTTTAATGCCAACTGCACCCGGTGTTCCCAGGCGGTCACCCATCCAAGTACTAACCGGGCCCGACGTTGCTTAACTTCGGTGGTCGGACGAGAACCGGTGTTTTCAACGTGGTATGGCCGTTGGCTGTCAAAACCTGAGTCTCTCCAGTAGCCCCTAGATCGGATTCACCAACCCCCAAAGAGGGTTGGGAATCGACCTGCCCCCCGGATTCGAGCCAGGGGGGAGAAGGAAACCTTCCCCCCAGGCTCGAAACCGGGAGGAGCTGAAGCCTGAGACTGAGGGCCGGACAACGGCGTCGAAGGGGGGGAAGCCTGTTCCACTGAAGGAGAAGGAGAAAGAAGCTTTTTCTTTCCCCTCGAACTTCCCCGAACCTTCGACGGCGCAGCCCCGCCCGAAGTCCCAGGCTCAAGCCCAGCCTGTTTGAGCAAGCTCGCATTGAGCTTGCTCAAACAGGCTTTCTCCGCCCTCCCTCGCCGCAAACGCAAAGCGTTTGGGGAGGGAGAGTCGGAGCGCCGAAAGATCCCCTTCTCCGTGCGTAAAACATGACGCTGGGCGCCCGGAGAAGGGTTGCCCCCGGCAGACTCTGGTTCCGTAGAACCAGAGCCCAAAACAGGACGAGACATCCTACCTCGCCCTGTACGTACCCTTAAAGACCGAGAATTAACAAAATTCAAAGAAAATTTAGGTCAATACTCAAGTGAATGCGGCGAAACGAGAAGCAGACGACCGGTCACCACGAAGTAGGACGGGAGGCACGCCGAGTCCGCCACACAAAAACGGAGGCACAAGTTGAAGGAAACACAACGTAGCCTCAAGCCAGAAGTGGAATAACACACAATAATCCAACAGGTGATAGTCCACACAGAAAAGGAGCCTCTTAGTCCAAAATAATCCGGGAGCGTAGCAGAAACACAGCCGGTCTGACACGCGCGAAAAAAGAAAGAGGACGCGCCACCTACATCCTGTAAGGGGGAAGCACTCGGACAGTGCTTGGGATCCACGGTGGCGCATGGTTATGGGAGATAATTGTACCCACTCAGCGTTTTGTCCAATTTTTTCGGCCTATAATAGATAATGTGCAAGAATAGTACTGTCGAGGTAAGTGTTATATTGACTGCTCTTCCATAGTTTTACATGTATGCATTGTATAGAGATTATTGATGTATATGCTGTGTAGCTTGGCACTCAAACATTATTTTTAAGCTTTGTGATGTTTTGTGTGTGTGGTTTATTTTTCTTACCATGCTGCTTCTTTTTTTTTGTTAGCAGAGAAGACTGGCCGAAGTCTTAGTTATGAAATTATGTGACATGCAATTACAACATTAACAATCCTTAATTTTCTTTCAGGTTGAACCACTATGGCAGCTACTAAAGCCGGGACATGGTTACGCTTACTGCAGAACATGTGAATATATGTGCGTAGGTCTCAAAGAGAGGGAAGAAAGACATGGAACATTGTGCATGTGTGGTTGAGAGAATGAGAGTCAAGTGAGAGATTGTGCGTGTTAAGGAAATGGAGAGAACGGTGCAAGACATCCGTCGCCCTTACAATTGAGTGGATGTGCCTGACGTGTTCAATAAACTGAAGATAATTAGACATGAACAATGTTTCTTTCTGTGTGTGTGTGTATGTGTGTGAGAGAGAGAGACAGAGCACCACTCATACAATGACACAAAGAAGTAAAACCCATATATAGTTTATTCTTTCTTCCCCAAATACCATCACATTATTGCAAAATCACATTGAAATTAGCAGTGTTTAAAACCGAGTTAACACTGAAGCATGCTGTTCACTCTAAACCATAACCTGCATCAATCTTTTATTGACACTGCACCGACATCTTTGGCAACTTTTTCAGTTTCCTCCTTGGAAGCTTCCTCTGGTTCTTTTTCTTCTTCTTCCTCTTCCTCCTCTTCTTCTTCTTCATCATCGTCATCCTCCTCCTCTTCTGAATCATCTGAAAGCAACAAGAAATACGTAAATCGGCATGTTTTTCCTAGAATTGAGAAAGAGATAAAAATGCTCTGTCATCAGAACTGCTCTTTATAACAAGATTAACGATACATGCACAGCTTTTCAATAACCTTACGAGTAAATTTCTGGTGCTGAAATGACGAAGTCGCAGAGACAAAATTTGTTTCCAAAATTCTTTGTCAGTTCTTTCAGAGACATGCTGCAGCAGTGACTGAAATTTTATGCAACACCATTTTGCATATGACGTCTGTTTCTCTCTTGATGTCAGGTAATTCACTTTGGAAGAGAGGGACAAAAACAGACGTCTTGGTTTATTTAATTAGTGTCGTTTCTCATTAAGCTCCAAGTCCCACACATAACTCACAGACATGCAGAGAGATCAGCAGCCCAACCATGTTATATACATCACACTTGTAACATCCAAATGTTTCTTTTCTCACTCGTACAATCAACATTCCATTACTTACCATCATCATAAGTTCCATTGGATGAAGCAGAAATACCATAGCCACTGAAGGAGAATCCTCCTCCAAACGCGCCCCCGTAGTAACCATCATCGTCGTCCTCTCCCGCCTGCAGACGGCCGTATGCGTAATTACGAGCTGAAACACGAGCATACATGTGAGATGAAACACCATCCAGTAGAACTCGATAAATCAGAAGCTGCAACTTTTGTCATGATTTTGAAAGCCAGCAATGTCGCAGCTGTTTGTTTGTTTGTTTGTTTGCTTAACGCCCAGCCGACCACGAAGGGCCATATCAGGGCGGTGCTGCTTTGACATATAACGGTCGCAGCTGTTATTCTCCAAGCAATTGGGAAAAGGTGAAAACTAGTTACGCTCGTACCTGTGACTATAGGACAGCCATTGGACTAGCAAAAAGGGCCTCTACATTGCAGGTGGCATGTCATGACAGGTATATTTTGGTAAAGATAATAGACAAGAGGACACTAGAAGGTGTCCTTTCATGAGAGGTGTTCTCTTATCTAAGGGGCCTGATGTCGCAGGTAACACTGAGCTTTTGTTTTCTCACCTTTCAAAATAAAGAACACATATCAAATGCCTAAATCAGTAAATAAATTTAAAAAAATCATGCTGCATTTGTAACATTCCTCGCTATTAAATCATTACTGAACAATTTCACCACTGGAATTTAGGCATCTTTGGCCTATGACAAATGTGGGTGACAGACTATTAGCCATGAGGTTTGGGCAAGTCTTTTGTTCAAGTACAAGAAAAGGGTGAAAAGGGTTCTCACTGGACATGCTGAGCTCCTTGACTTCGGCGGTGTCCATGCCACACTTGGGACACGGCAGCACCTGGCCCTTGGTGTACTTGACACCCTTGCGTCTCACGTGGTCCTCGCAGTAACATGTCTGAAAATAGACACACAAACAGTCATTGCAACGTCATCAACATGCAAACACTTGTCACCGTAACACATCCGAAAAAAGACACAAAAACAGTCATTGCAACGTCATCAACATGCAAACACTTGTCACCGTAACACATCCGAAAAAAGACACAAAAACAGTCATTGCAACATCATCAACATGCAAACGCTCATCACAGTAACATGTCAGAAAATAGACGCACAAACAGTAACTGCAACGCCATTAACATGCAACACGTCTGAAAATAGACGCACAAACCGTAACTGCAACGCCATTAACATGCAACACGTCTGAAAATAGACGCACAAACAGTAACTGCAACGTCATTAATATGCAACACGTCTCAAAATAGACGCACAAGCAGTAACTGCAACGTCATCAACACGAGAACACTCGTCATAGTATCACGTCTGAAAAAAGACACACACACAGTCATTGCAACTTCAACAACATGCCACACTCGTCATTATAGCATTTCTGCAAATGTTAATAGAAACACTCAAACGTCATCAACATGCAAACACTCGTCACAGTAACTGGTCTGAAAATGTTGATAGAAACAGTCATTGCAACTTCATCAACACCCATTGCATTAAAAAATATTCATAAAAACAATGATTATAACTTCACCAAAACCCAATCATGTCATATTTCCATGTCTGTACATGAATATGTTTTCTGTTCAGCTGAGTAATTTTGATTAGATGACCATCCCTTTCTTCTACTGAGTTTTACGATGACAGTAAAGACCAAGTCTGACTGTGATTGTGTGTACAGCTCCATACATGTTTTGAGCACTCACATGCATACTCACTGCAGTACTGCTGAAGCAGTCATAAACCCGAAATACAAGCAGTAAATATTTACCTTGCATCTCAAGCAGGAGTACTGCCCATGGCGATTGCACGAAAGACCTGCCACACAAGAAATTGTTTTGGATTATCACGACATTCTTTAAAATCCATAAGAAAATCTCTCTGCCTCCAGCACCAAAAACAGAGCAAACAATCTTAGAATGTACAAGTATGGTGCCAAAATTATGCCCAGTATCTAATTAAGACTCATCGTCAACTACCAAACAATTGAAACCGTTTTGTGCGTGGGTAAAAAATGTCAGGACATGTAATTAACTTTTTTTTTTTAATTTGTAAATTAAGCAAAACCTCTCGGTGGACTTATGTTTTGACAGAAAGAAAAGCAGACATCCTCAAAAGGAGAAAAAACACACACACGCACACCAACTTCTATTTGCACAATCACTGCCCAACAGCCACATGAACTTTCCAGACAAGCACTTGCTGAACACACTGTAAAGATTAAACTCTGTGTGTCCTAACAAAACTAACACTGCTACTTAGCTATTGGTCCACTGAACCACATATTCATAACATATTACACAACCCCTGTTTCAGACTTTTAGTATTCTCAAACAAACTTGTATTTTCAGAAAAATGAGCGCACTCCAGACAACGTTTGAACATCCATGATTCAAATATGGGGTCGCACCATTAATTAAGTTTACCAATTACAATACATTTAAAAAAAAAAGAGCTTCTTTTAATGTTTTCTGACAAAAACTGAAATCATGTGTCAAAATACTGGATGCGCTTGTGAAGAAAAGTAGAGTAGGAATTTTTCTCGTCATATTTTTTTTTAACTGACTGTACTGATCGTTTTCTAGACAATCATGCGTATAAAATACGGCTAAATAGTATGGGTACGCAGGTCTGATACTATTTCTACCTGTCCCAAGATAGGTCAATTGGTCCCAATAGGGTGTAAAACTTAAACTACTCAGCCAGTCTGAACCGCATACTGTACTAACATTTGAGATTTTCAGATTCCACCACCTGGCAACTGGCCTGATGTTCAAACTGATCGTCTTCACACAAAAAGTTCTGGCAGAAACTGCAGGCGAAGATGCGACCTCCTGTGGAAAGTAATACAACAAATTAGGAAACAAACATGGTTTTAAAAACAAACAAACAAACAAAACCAGATGCTCACAAATAAGCTTGCCATGCAATAGACGATTTCTGGAAATAACTCTGTTGGGTTTGTATGGGTTGTGAAAGAGTGATTGATACCCTTGCTTTTACCAGGACAAACATTTAAGGGGCCAATCACTAGCGAGGGGTGTGTCTGAATACCGTCGACAAGAGCATGTGTGAATTTATTTGTCCGAGGAAAAGCAAGGGTATTCACTCTTTCACAACCTTTACAAACCCAACAGAGTTGATATCTTTCGGATTTGACCAAGTGTGAATAGCAAAGCATACGTTGACTTCAGATGTCATATATACACACACACACACAGTGCTTTACTCATGCAGTCCCAGAAACCATGACAAGTATTTGTAAACAAAGCCATTTGAGCTCTTTTAGACTTGAGCTTAGCAGGGCTATGAAATGTCAGCCTTTGAAATGTTGACACTGATAATTACCAACAAACCAAAATAAAATGGATAAGGACAACAGCTTTGGAGACACAAGATTGTGGGTTTAACTTAACATACCGTGTTCCCAGACTCCTCTCTTGCACTCAAAGCAGGCAGCGTCCACCATAGGACAGGTACAGGCATGTGTCTGCAGACACTTTTTTCCATGGCACACCCATGCCTCACAGAAATCACAAATGGCACCCTGTCACACCCAGAAAACCAAAATTTTTTTTAATGCATTTCTCCAGCTTTGAAACAATCAGCGCTCTCACCCATTTCACTGTATATCGTTGTTTCATTAAGCCTTACACTACAGCAAACAATTCGATATATAAAAGAGAAACTGGTAAGTAACCTGTTTCCCCCCCCCCCCCCCCACACTCAGTGACACACAACTGATGAAGTTGGCAATATATGCTTTTATACACAACTTCACACAACAAAGAATTAAAAGGGCAACAACTGCTAAAAGTAAAAGCACTCAGGGAACACATGTACGTACACACATCCAGACACGACAACATATAGCTAACGTACCACCATGCCCAACCCCGTCGTGAACGTTCCCCCATGTCTGACGATACAGTCTCCCGACTTCATCATGCATTTGGACTTGCCTGAAACAGTGATGATCATTTTACATACATGTGTAAGAAGCAGAGTCAATTTATCTGAAGCACAGGATAAAATAATCCCCTGCTCAAAGCACTGTACAAAAACACTATTTACAGCACATTCATTGTTCAACAGAAATGAGTATGGAAAATGATGTATAAATATTGAAATTAGAAAATTAAAATAAACATTTTCATATGATAACCAGAACAGACGGAGACAGACACATGCACACACACATATCATAGGCTACGTTTGTCATGCAATATAATGCATGTTTGCACCAAATCAGTCCAATGACTGAATGAGAACCTCTTTTTGTTCTTCTCTCCATTTTTATATTTAGTCAAGTTTTGACTAAATATTTTAACATCGAGGGGGAATCGAAACGAGGGTCGTGGTGTATGTGCGTGTGTGTGTGCGTGTGTGTGTCTGTGTGTGTGTGTGTGTGTGTAGAGCGATTCAGACTAAACTACTGGACCGATCTTTATGAAATTTGACATGAGAGTTCCTGGGTATGAAATCCCCGAACGTTTTTTTCATTTTTTTGATAAATGTCTTTGATGACGTCATATCCGGCTTTTCGTGAAAGTTGAGGCGGCACTGTCACGCCCTCATTTTTCAACCAAATTGGTTGAAATTTTGGTCAAGTACTCTTCGACGAAGCCCGGGGTTCGGTATTGCATTTCAGCTTGGTGGCTTAAAAATTAATTAATGACTTTGGTCATTAAAAATCGGAAAATTGTAAAAAAAAATAAAAATTTATAAAACGATCCCAATTTACGTTTATCTTATTCTCCATCATTTGCTGATTCCAAAAACATATAAATATGTTATATTCGGATTAAAAACAAGCTCTGAAAATTAAATATATAAAAATTATTATCAAAATTTTTTTTTCGAAATCAATTTAAAAACACTTTCATCTTATTCCTTGTCGGTTCCTGATTCCAAAAATATATAGATATGATATGTTTGGATTAAAAACACGCTCAGAAAGTTAAAACGAAGAGAGGTACAGAAAAGCGTGCTATCCTTCTCAGCGCAACGAATACCCCGCTCTTCTTGTCAATCCCACGTGCACTGCCTTTGCCACGGGCGGTGGAGTGACGATGCTACGAGTATACGGTCTTGCTGCGTTGCGTTGCGTTCAGTTTCATTCTGTGAGTTCGACAGCTACTTGACTAAATATTGTATTTTCGCCTTACGCGACTTGTTTTCTTCTCTCTCCATATTAATTATTTCAAGCATCTGTACATGTCTAAATGTGTCTAGACCAGTAAATAACACTGACCATCCTTTTCTTACACTACAGTTACAGTACTTACCACATTGTCCACACACAGGTAAACGTTGCAGAGTCCCACAGAAATAGCAAAATGCTCTGTTCTTCTGTGTCCTGCACGTTCCAATTTACATCACAACAAAATTAAGAGATCATCATGAAGCACATGGCCATCACGTTCTGGCAGTAAACAAAAACGATTAATCACTTCTGATACAGTGAAAGCAGGCAGATTGTTTTATCTTCTGATGATTATATATTGGAGTACACCATGTAATATTACAAAGTTGTGATGAACATTTCAAAATAGTAAAAGCAGTAAAGAACTTTATTTGAGAAACAGTCAAACACATAATTCCTTAAATACATAATCTCATTCTCTTGGTCGAAGTATGATGACATTCATCTGCTCTCACTCCTATATATATATATATTTTACTCAATTACCGAAACTGTGGCATGGCCAATAGTAATACAAATTATCATATATAATTAAGAAGTGGTATCATGCTATCACAAAGAAACCAGTGTAAACCAGGATTATCAGTACCACACACAAAACATTTTCACGAAGTTATACATGTACTCACCTCTTGCATTGATCACATTCCTGAAAGGAAAGAGAGTGAAAATGTGTTTAAATCAAAGAAGAGTGGTCTCAAAGTCAAACCCCATGAGTTAAACAAACCCAAAACAAAGACTTAAACTTTGAAAGAGAACTCATTTCAGTGTTAGTCTTTCATTTACAAGGAATACAAATTTGCAGTGGCTATGGTTATGCCTGGTTTTTTTTGTATGGCGTAATCCAGCTTGGACACTCCAAGGTTACACCAGAAATTTGGTCCAACAGTGTAATTCAGTTCGACCGCACTACTAAGGCCTAAAAAAAAATAGGTGTGGTTACGGTAACCCGACCTACCCTATTTTTAGGGGCCGATCCTATAACTTTTTATTACATTTGTCAAAAAAAAAACAAAAAAAAAACGAGTGCAAAAAACGCAATGAAAGCGAAAGCGCCCGTGTCGCACACTTATTTCCCTGTCAAGTACCGTACTTTCCGGGTCATAAGGCGCGACTTTTTTCCTCGAGTTCGACCCCTGCGTCTAGTATAACGAAGCGCCTAATCCGTGTATGAAATACGAAAAAAATCAAAGAGACCGCTTGAGTACCAGTCAAACAACTTGTGATAATGCATGTTTCAGCTACTAGGTACTGCCCTGCCTTTGATCTGGCTGCACACACAGATTTCCACTCTGTTAAACTCGGTCACTGACCGGTCACTGACCCCGATGCAGGAAATGTTTCCTCTCTGGTCATTGACCCCTGGGAAGAAGGTCGTGTCTTTTAACAAGGCCACCCAGCTATCACAATGCCTTCGGTCACTGACCCCGATGCAGGAAGTGTTTCCTCTCTCAGATATGACAGGGGAACCACCTCTCATGGCAAAAACTGGGTCATTTTGGTGCGCCCTATTGGCCCCCTGCGTCCAATGGGTGACTGGATTACAATTTTTTTTTTAAAAAGAAGGGGGTGCGTCTTAGATAACAAAGCGCCTTGTCACCCGGAAAGTACGGTAGGTTTAATTTGTACACATTAGAAAAAAAAGTAAAAACAAAAAAAAAAGTGATTGCCTACCTACCTACCCTATTTTTTTGTGGCTATGTTACCGTAACCACACCTATTTTTTTTTTTGGCCTAAGGTGACACTGACACCCCCAAATTATGTATTCATCGATCTTGTCTAATTTCATTCTGATATTTTAGTGATAGGACACTATTTCAGCAGAGAGAAGACATAGTTATGGAAAGATTGTAAGGCCTAAAAAAAAAATAGGTGTGGTTACGGTAACCCGACCTACCCTATTTTTAAGGGCCGATCCTATAACTTTTTATTACATTTGTCACCACAAAAAAAACAAAAAAAGAGTGCAAAAAACGCAATGAAAGCGAAAGCGCCCGTGTCGCACACTTATTTCCCTGTCAAGTAAAAATCAAAGAGACCGCTTGAGTACCAGTCAAACAACTTGTGATAATGCATGTTTCAGCTACTAGGTACTGCCCTGCCTTTGATCTGGCCGCACACACAGATTTCCACTCTGTTAAACTCGGTCACTGACCCCGATGCAGGAAGTGTTTCCTCTCTCAGATATGACAGGGGAACCACCTCTCATGGCAAAAAACTGGGTCATTGACCCCTGGGAAGAAGGTCGTGTCTTTTAACAAGGCCACCCAGCTATCACAATGCCTTTGGTCACTGACCGGTCACTGACCCCGATGCAGGAAGTGTTTCCTCTCTCAGATATGACAGGGGAACCACCTCTCATGGCAAAAACTGGGTCATTTTGGTGCGCCCTATTGGCCCCCTGCTCCAATGGGTGACTGGATTACAATTTTTTTTTTTGAAAAGAAGGGGGTGCGTCTTAGATAACAAAGCGCCTTGTCACCCGGAAAGTACGGTAGGTTTAATTTGTTCACATTAGAAAAAAAAGTAAAAAAAAAAAAAAAGTGATTGCCTACCTACCTACCCTATTTTTTTTGGCTATGTTACCGTAACCACACCTATTTTTTTTTTTTGGCCTAATATGCACTCGCCACACGGCCGAGCACCAGAGAAATGCTACTTTCTGTTTTACAAGTTGTTTTGCCATCTACAAAATACAATCAGTCGATACACAAATAACACACATCTTCTTTAATTAGTTTAATGGCGTCTTCAAAACAATTTCCGTTTCAACCATCTTTGTTTTTCTACCAGACTCAGCACAAATACGTGTTCGAAAACTAGAGTGCGCATTACATTAATTCAGATATATTACTTACGTGTACACAGAAAATTGTACACTTTTCTGTTACTTTTATCCTCCTAGTTCATCAAATAAGGGATAGGATTATCAAAGAAAACAAAACAACGATTAGTAGGCTAATAATATTTAACTCAGGAATTTATTGCAAAATGCTGACCATGGGATGGGACAGAAGCAACAACTCCTTTGCGTCACAGAATGACCAGGCCAGATTGCTATGTCATTGAGACGTAACATTAACATCCCACTCCCAGAATCAGTTTTCGACGGCAACACCTTGAAGACAGTAGCCTCTCTCAGTCTCTGCCAAAAAAAGTGGTAGCGAGTTGGGTGAAGCTGCCAAAAAGGCTTAACATTAACCACTACCATTAAAATTTATACAAGACAAAGCCCCCCCCCCACCCCCCTGCCCCATTGTATATTTAATGATTTTTGTATCATATGACTTAGTAATTACTCAAAGATTCACTCATTCAGTGAATCTTAGTTCTTACAGGATCTGGACCAATGCAGGTTTGACTTTTTAAGATTGTTAACAGACACCTTGGGTTAGAATTTTTAGAAGTGATAGAATTATTGAAGTAAGGTGGGTCATGCCACCTTTGAATTTTTGAGTAACTACTAACTTGCTAACTCAGTAATTGAATTTGATTTCAATGAACAAGTATACCCCTGATCCATCCAAGAACTTCCTCATTGTACATGCAGTCTGATCTCATGGGCCTTGCAGAAAACAAGACCAAGATAAGTTCAGGACTGTGACACATCGACGGTGACACTGAATGACAGCACGGGTGACTTACAGTAACAGACGAAAGGGACTATGCCGAACTTTAATAGTAATTTGCATGCACATGTATACCAAGTGTCACTGTCACACTCACATTTTTTTTCTCTCATCCTAAAACACACATGTAGGTAAACAATTTAAGTAATTCATGTATTTGCGTGACTAGAAAAATGCGACCAAGTGAGCAGCCAGACCTTGAATCCTTGATACAATGATACTGATACAGTGATAGTGATTTTCACAAATTGGGTGGATAACAATAACATGGGACCTCAATGGCTAAACAGTCAATGTCTTCGGTAAAGGAATTGATGTAAAACAACATATTCGCACTCGTAACAAAAATCTCAGCCTGCTGCATACTTATAATATGGGCGATCTCTAATGCTTTTACATTTGTTTGGTGTTTTTTTTTTTTTTACCGTTCTTTTCACCAGCTGAATCAGGGAATGATCTGGCAATAACCTGTCTGACTCACCATCAATTGATTACAAAATCTAGTGGCAAGGCCTCTTTCATGTTGCGCATTACGGATGTCTTTTTGTCTCTCCTTTTGTTTCTCTGCTTTCTTTCGTGCTCCTGTCTTTTTCTTAGGCATCTTTCTCGTCTATTATCAGCTGTTCCTTTACTTTCCAAACTTTCAGTAAGCATGGGGTTTTACCGGAAACCTAGCTCATTTCCGGTGCGCATGCGCATTGATAATTTCTTATATGACGGTAGCCTATCCAAGGAACTTAGCATCGGTACTTCTGTGCTGTCTACCTTTGATCCAGCCTCCTATGGGGACTAATAAGACACCAGAAGCATAAATGGGGTTGCAACCTTTGGAGTTTGCGGACTGTCTGACGGACAGTCCGCTGTTCCGGACAAAACTGACAGAGCATGAAAAGGAATTGGAACGGACGAGCAAGGCAATCAAGACGCTAATTCAGCACGGAAAACAAGTGTTTGAAGCCGCAAAACGTAAGTTGACGTGTTTACTCGCTAATTTGCACCGACCGATTTCTCGTGCTCATTTTCCTGGGACATCGACTTAATAATGCACGAGTGCTGTACTAATTAACGGTCTGTGGGTGGGGAGGAGGGAGCTGAATGACTGATTTCCTGTTCTTGGACAGTGGATGTCAAATGCGGAAGCGCAGGAAGTCAGGATGTAACTCATTTGCCGACCTGACGACAGCGTAGGGACAGAGCATAGCCGTTACACTATTATGAATGATCCCTTGCTTTTTTGATGCTTCCAACTAGCTCTCGGGCTTGTGGAATGTGGGTCACTTGTTTGCATACTCCATGGGTTTCCACACTATTTTGAAATTAGTCACACAAGTCAATGTTTGAAACTAAAACTGTGTTAGTGTAACTGTAAACTATTCTTCACATTCAACTGTTAATATTATTAATACAGCGCTTAGTTTTAAAACACTGGACCAGAGTATTCATAGTCATACTACGTTTGAAATTATTTTGGTTGAAAAAGTAATCATGATGTAGTGATGAAGCGCCACTGTCCAATTTCTGACAAAAATCATGAAAATTTAAAGGTATTTGATTTTGACCAAATTCAGTTTCAAACTCTAATTCAGTTTGAACAGCTCTAATCATCTGTGCATGTGCTTTGAGATTGTGATATATATACTCATTAAATGTCTTAGTAATGCAAACATGTCAACATTTACATTTCATCAACCAATTCAGCATTTTCACAATCACTTCAGTCTTCACTCTTCACTCTTCAGTCATACATTATTCATTTAAATTATTATTTGTACATATTGTTGAGCACCTGTCATATATTTTTTGTGGAATTTTCCAAATAGTATGAAGGCCACATTTATGATTTAATGAATTGGTTTAGACTTAGAGTTATACACTTTCTGCAGGAGCTCTGTCTATTAAATTAAAAATTAAAGAAAGTGATGAACAGTCTGCATTCATTCAGAAACAAAATTATGCTAGCTAGCTTTTCCAAGGCAAAACCATGTTGTTAAGGTAACGACTAACATAATGGTAGGCCAAACTTTAAATCAAACTAGTTGTTTATAACAAAGGCTTAACCTAAATTGCAAAAATTCCAGTGACAACATATTACACAAGTAACGTCTCTTGTTAGGGGTTTCCCGACCACTGCATGTGTAAACATACCCAGTCCAAAGGTTCTCGATTGTATGTTTTTTTTATGGTTGTAAGAAAAAATACATTAAAACAAAATCAAACAAATTCTGTCAATGTCATTCTGTGGATCTGATTTCAGATAACACACACACACACAAGTAAAGTTGGTGCCACAAGGTACAAGGGTGGGGAAATAGCTCAGTTGGTAGCGGCGCTCGCTTCAAAACCAGTTGTCGCTATCGGCGTGGGTTCGATCCCCACGTTCAGCGAGGGATTTATTTCCCAGAGTCAACATTGTGCAGACTCTCCTCAGTGGCCGAACACCCCCGTGTGCACGCATGCGCACGATAAAGACCCAAGTTCACAGCAAAAGTCTCAGGGCTTGGAAACATGAATACTCACATGCAGAAAAAAAATGTGGGTAGCGTCGTATACTGTATGGCAGCTCGCTTTCCCCAGGGAGAAAGCAGCCCGAATTTCCATGAGGGTAACCTCACAGGACTATATAAAATCTTATCCTTATCCTTACTTCAGAGGAGTATACCGATGATAATTGAAATGATTAGTGCGAGGGGAAACATGTCACGCATTTGTGAAAAAGATTTGAATGGAAGGCCGGCTCAGTAAGGAAGATAGTAGCCGTACTGGTAGTCAGGGTTTGGGTAAATTGCGCAACCGGGTCAGAGGTTACAGTCTGCAAGTCGTGAGAGCGTTGCCACAGGCCGTAAAACAAGACGAGTCAACGGTCTGCATATAGTAAGCATGGCATCTGCCTTATGGAGTCGGCCTTCCTTTCAAGTACTTTTCACAAATACGTGAATAATTCTCCTCGAAATTATCACATCATTGTTACTCCTCTGAAGTACTTTGTGGCACAGACTTTGCGACCCTCTGATCGTCTGCATTGTATTGTGCAATGCCACATGTGGCTTATGGCTAAGTAAAAGTTAACCATGATTGGCTTACACTCCCTAATTTGTCTCACTCAGTCACTGTGACCTTTCTTGTCAGCTTTGCAAGGAAAGAGAGTTTCACTTGTATGCACTGACAATGACATTCATATGCATTTGGAATTGAGTAGAATTGCTGATTTTATCTGTTTTTCAACTTTAGTTTTACTACCTTTGAAAGCTTATGAATCAAGTTATACACTTTTTACTTGATGTCAAATTAAAGTGTGGGATTTTCCTCAAAGCCAAACTTTATGCACCGGAAAAACTTCAAAGCACTTGGCACCCGCAGTCAAACTGACATGACGTCTCCCCATACTAAACAGGAAATCTTATGCTCATCATTATGAAATAGCACATTAGCAAAGCAGGCATCATTAGTTGTTGTTAATGGGGGAGTAACGTCAAGGAAATGTACATCAATCTAAATCTAATTATATATGTATACTATCTATACTGAACTGCGATGCCAGGATGCGCAATCTTTAAATTGTGGCAGAGTGTATAGTGCTACCGTTAATGTTGTTTTTGATGCACTCTTGATTATAACCTTCATGGTTTAAATAATCATAATTTGTGATATTATAAGGTGTTTGATGAAACTAATATAGTATGGTGTAGTAACTAGTATTGCTGAATAATAGACACAAATCCAAAACAGACAGACTGCTTGGCAAAACCTTCACTGCTTGAGGGACCACTTTCATATTCTTAGTTAGGCCCAAAAAAAATAGGTCTGTTTACGGTAACATAGGCCCAAAAAATAGGGTCGGTAGGTCGGGAATTTTTTATTTTTTTCTCTCCAAAAAACCATATTTTTACGTTATTTTGCAAAAAAAACCAAGATTTTTTTTTTTCCCCAAATGCCAAAAAAAAAGTCTAGGGTCGCGCGAAAAAAATAGGCTCGGTCGGGTTACCGTAAACAGACTTTTTTTTTTGGCCTTACCATCTGTCTCCACAGGGATACAACTTACAATGCTTATTAACCATGAGCTGTAATGTAACCTATACTTATCATTTATTGATATATACATTGTTATATCTAATATATATATTATGTAATCTGCACCTAAGACTAAGCTGGTTCCTGACCGCAGATTTAGTCATTTGTTTTGCTTGTAATTTGTTTTCTGACTTGACAAACTAAAGAATATTTTTATTTTTGTGCAGAACTCTCTAAGGCACAGAAAACTTTTGCCAGAGACTTGAAAGAATTCAACTTTGAATGCATCGACCAACAGACTGATGATGAGATCACCATAGGTGAGTGGATTATATATATGATTGTACAGTGGAACCCCCCCTTTTAATTTAAGACCTAAAAAAAAATCTAAGTAAATCTGGTCTGAAAAAGGAGCAAGGATTAAAATGTGGGTAAATTTACAGAGGTTATGAACACATGCACCATAAAATCAATGCATGATATATTATATATAAAAATTAATGAGTGTGGTATTGATAATTCTGTGCATGCCAAACAGCTTTCATCCTCGGCTGATTTTCGTTTAAACGAGCAGCGGCAAGCAGTAACTTAATGGACTGAAAATTTCCAACTGAAACAATTTCAGGGGCAGAGGTATAATTTGAAGCTTGATGCACTTATTGATAGTGTTGGCTACAAACAATCTTTGGTGGGACAAGTTAAAGATGGAGCTGCTAGAAAAATGTGTAGGAAACTTTACAATAAAATTATTAGGGGTATTTGAAGTTCATATTTTTGGCACTAGTAGTAGCATGCACATATATATATAATGCATATATATATATATATATGTGTGCGTTCACACACACATGCACACAATTTTTCTTCATAACAAAACTCAAGAAGAATCAGCATGTGTAAGACTAACATTTTGACAAAATTGCTGACAAAAGCTTACGTCAGCTGAAAATCATTAGAAGTACATGTATTTGAAAGCAATATTCATACTGCCAACCTTCCCCAACTGCAGTCAATGTCCTGGCTCCAGTGAAGAGGTTTGTACAAAATTAATGCTGACAGTTACATGACCTCAGGGACTCCCCTCCTTTTATGCTGCAGTCCCTCTCTGTATTGCTCTGTTATCTCCCCCAACCCCTCCCCCCAGCAGAGAAAGCAAAAGCCATTCCAATCTTATTGCATATAAATGCAGTTTATTGCACAGTTACTAATTAATTCAGCTGGTTACTTGATAATTGCTGTAAAAATAGCAGCAAGAAATGGGCGATTTGCAATGGGTTGTGATCTTTTAAAAACTGGTGGTGCATTACCATAATATAAAACAAATTGATTACCAGGATCTCTCTCCTGTCTCTCTCTGTGTCTCTTGTGTGTCTCTGTCTGTCTCTGTCTGTCTCTGTCTCTCTCTCTCTCTCTCTCTCTCTCTCTCTCTCTCTCTCTCTCTCTCTCTCTCTCTGAGTCTAAAACTTTAACATCTTAATGCATGCTTGCACATTTTACATGTCCAGTTCGTATACAGCCAGAAGCTTATCCCCTTCAATGAAATCGCCCTGTCCTTAGCAACTCAGCTGGGAATTAAAACTGACCCCCCCCCCCCCCCATCTCCCCAGAGACTCTTCAAAGGCAGAGACCCTTCAAAGACTGACCCTGACCGACTAACAGCACTGATAATTCACATCCTCTTACTCCTGGAGTGTAAGCTCCTTACTAATTGGATTGCTTGCAGGGTCCACTTCAACCTAATTTATGATGAATATCTGTTAATGTGGAAGCCAGCATGTGGGCGGGTGTGTGTCAGTGGATGAAATAATTATAAAGTCGTGTGGTCATTCAGAATGAGTTGGGTCGTGTACTTTAGCTTTCAGTCATGTGATGGTGTTCTCTGGTGGGCATTTCTGGTTCTGTCCAGTTCTGACTAGACGTTTCAATGAAGTGCATTTTTATTTAGCCTTGAAGTTTTTAGGTTTTGTTAATAGTTATTTGGACTGAAAACATTGGCACAAATTGACAGTAATTCCGACATTGGCACCATTTTAGGTTTGTATCAAAGATGATGTTGCATGAGTAATCATATCAACCGCAAACACAGAAAGTCGAAATTGATTTTATTTGGAGTGGGTCACTTCTGGTTCTTCAACAGAATACAGCTGCTGCTTCTGCTATGGTCACACTTGGTGAAAATGACTGTAATATATATATATGTGTAGTCTTGACACAAATGGATTTATATTTATGATCAAACTGATAACACTTTAGAACTACTGTTGAGTTGGCAAGTATCGTTGGTAAACCACAATTGGACGCTGAGAGAGTGACATGTTGGCGAGGGGGGTGGGGTGGACAAGGGGGTAGACCCCCCTCCTTTGCCAGAGTATTGATTTGGAAAAAGTATGATGTATGATTCTATGAAAAGGTGTGAGAGCACCTCGGGAACCATGCAAGGTTCGAAAGAGAGATCAAGGTAAAGAGAGGAAGAGAGCAAGAAGAAGGGGTGGGTTGTTCTTCCATTTCTCTATCTCAGCACAACTCTGGCCAAAAAAAAGAGCTAGCAGTAGCAGAACCCAGTAGAGAGGGGTGCAAGGTTTAATGGCTGATGTGGAAGTGATCCAAGGTTAGCAGGCAGTTAGCCGGCCCATAAATGCGGACTCCGAAAGTCGCGGTCACCCTGCATTGGAATGCTGCCTGCGTGTGTCCCGAGGGAATGCCTGCTATTGGCAGGGGCCAGGAATGCAAATGGATGGGGTCGGTCTCATCAGAAAATGATCGGCGGTCTGTTTAAACTTTTCACCTGCTGTTTGTGATTTATGGGGGTCTGTTTCTTGGGCCAGGTGGCACTCTGAGAGGCTCTGCTGGTGCCAGTTTTGATCCGTCACAGTGAGGATGTCGAACCGTTGAAGTACTACAGAGATGTGTCTGAACCAACCCTCTTTGCTACTACCCTGTAGAATTCTATGGGCTGCGTGTATTGTCTTTCATCGGGAAAAAACTGGGGGTCATCATCGTTCGGGGTTAGCTTCGTTTTTCAAGAGCAGAGCTGCAGCTGTCAGTTCTCAGAATTACATCGAAACCTGCGTCGTGCATGTGTGGTTTGTTTGTTTGTTTGTTTTTGGGGGGAGGGGTGCTTGTCTGCATTGTCAGTATGCGCATGAATTAAACGAAAAAGACAGAACAAGAGGCAGATGCAAGACTACATCCTTTGGAAACAGGAGGAAATTATGAAAAGGTTGTGGGTTTTTTTCTTCAAGTTATAGAGAGAGGTTTTGGGCGGGTGTGGTTAGTGGTAGCTCGTACCCGATCTTTTTTCTTTCAGTCGAACTTTTAAGTGTTGGAATTTATCATGTGATTTAGTAATTAATTGAAGCACAGTGTGACAGTTGTCAGGCACTGGGTGGCGTTCGTTCTTCTTTCTGATAACAACTGAACTGAAACCACACACATTTACTTTCACCCCTCGCGTGTAAGTGGCTTGCAGCAGGTTGTGAGGTAGAGCGGCAAAGAGGATGCCATCACCTGTTGTGAATTGTTGCTCTGGCTCTGAGAGTTGTATTTGATGTGTGAGCCAACGACGGGGGAAAAAGCTCGACGAAAGACTCTTTCCTGCCTTTCTTTTTTTTTTTTTTTTTTTTTTTTTTTTTTTTTTTTTTTTGTATACTCCAAGTCCTAATTTTCCTCGCTTACGTTTTTTGTTCTCAAAGTTTAAGTTTCAAGGTTAATCTGTTTCTGTGTGCTGAAATACTGGGGAATTTTTGAAATCTTCAACAAGAACAATGTATGCTGACATTTTTTTACGGAGAGGAAAAGGATGCGTTTCAGTGTCCTTTAACCCCTTCGTTGTGCAGCCACCTTCTTATCTAGTTTGTGGTAAATGTTTCCCTATCCAATGCATTTGTCACTTAAAGATACCTTCCTTCCCATTGGAACGCTTATGTCATCCATCACGAATTTTGCCAGGCTTTTGCAAAGGATAGCAGCTCCCTTCAACTTTGAGACATAACTGTTAATTAACACGCACGCACTCACACACGCACGCACACACACACACACACACACACACACACACACACACACACACACATCAGTCAGTGTTTTGTGTGTGTGTTTTGGCGCTGAAATGAATGTGCTGATTGACACCGGTGACATGGACACATTAATTTAGCGTAAGCGTTTAGCACAGAGAGCAGCCAGACTGTAGACTGTTGGTCGAGTCCAAGTGGACGGATGGTCATGTTGTGCGTGACAGTCTGGAGGGATCTTTGGTGATTTGTAGCATGGTTTGCATTGGAAAATTTTACAAAACGGTCTTTGGAACATTTACCAGATGACTATTGCACATGTTTTAGGCGAATAAAAATGTTGCACTTTAGTAGGCCTTTAAAACACAAAGACAATCCTGTTTAGTCCTCCAACGGCTTGCCTTTGTTTTTGACCAAAGACATAAGCATACTTGAAAAGAAAGCCCACTGCCTTTGAAGGTTTCTTTTCCCTGTTTGCCTCTAAAAATACCAAAGCATACTTTGAAAACTGGTGTATTGCTCTAGTAGGTCACTTTTTCTTTTCCTTCCTTCTTCCTTCAATTTAGTTCAAAGAAAACAGGGTGCACAAACGCTGCACAGTTTGCGGACACTAGAGACATTATGTAAGGACTTGTTATGGGGAGAAGCTGTGAGGTGTTGACGTGATCGGTATGAATGGGCAGAAAGTGACTCATAACACTGTGCACAATCGTCTTCTGTGTCCTGTTGGCCGCTGTGGGAAATATAGTTCGCCACACAGTGGGTAAAGGTTTTGCTATTGGATCAACAGGAGACAGGTGTTTTCGTGATGGGATTGTAATTAGTCCCGCGCTGTTTGTTACCTGAAGGAAGTGTGTGTTGGGGGGGGGGGTGAGTGTGTGGGAGATGGGGGAATGGGGCGGCTGTGCATGATGGCATTATTTTGCTGATGCATTCATATCATGCAGATCAGTGTGAGTGTGTTGTATTTTACTGATGCATACTTGCAATCTAAAGATATGGTAGAAGATGTTGCTGATGTGTGTGTCAGTTGGTCCGTGTACCTGTTAGCGTGCAGCCTGGAAAAAGCTATACGGGAAGGTGTGTGTGTTTCGCACACAGGGGGGTTACTTGGTTAGACGTTTTCCCGGGCTGTTATGTTCTGAAGTGCTTTCACAACACTGTTTTGTAAAGTGGATGGCAGTGGCATAGCTGGGTGAAAAGTGTCTGCGATTGATTGGGATGAGAGGGGGAGGGGTGGGGCAGGGGGCTTCAGCTTGATTCTAGTGATGTAGAACTGAGAACGTGTGTGTTTGAGCCTCTGTGTGTGTGTGTGTTTGAGCCTGTGTGTGTGTGTGTGTGTGTTTGAGCGTGTGTGTGTGTGTGTGTGTGTGTTTGAGCCTGTGTGTGTGTGTGTGTGTGTGTGTGTGTTGAGCCTGTGTGTGTGTGTTTTGAGCATGTGTGTGTGTTTGAGCATGTGTGTGAATGTTTTCAACACCGAAGATAAACTGACTGTGCGAGAGCGTGAGACAGGCAGAGAGAGAGACAGAGAGGTTAGTGGCTGGATGCGGCAAACATAACACCGATTTTTGGAGCGATTCCAGAAAGGGCAAGAAGTTCGCAAAACACACATGAGGAGAAAAAATCAGCCCTGAAAGTGTGGGTGATTTACAATTGACGAGGCAAAGGATCAGTTACTAGGGCGGCGTTAGAAACTCTTACTTTATACCTGACTGTTGATGCATTTTCCACTTGGAAAGATAATAAACAGCAAAGGTGGAAAGTGGGAGGAAGATAAACTACAAGCGAATAAATAATAAATAGTAAATAGTGCGAAGAAACAAAAACTAGGGCTGGAGGAAACATATTCTACTGCTCTTAGCGTAGCAGTAGAATATAGATCTGTGGGTGGAAGAGAAGGACGAAATAAAGCAAACAAGCTGAGTAAAACATGCACATGCGGGACATTATTTCTACATACACAAAAGGTTTGAATAGATTTCAAGCCTGACTGCATCTGTGACTGGACTGAAAAAGAGAAGAAGAAGAAGAAGAGCGTAAAGAGGCACGAGCAGAACCACATGCAACGACTTGAACTGAAAGCAGCAGCTACAACGACTTACAATAACAAAACAAGGCTGGGTGTGTGTGATTCAGATGCTGTCAAAGTTCTGGGACCCAAGGGAGGAAGAATAATACTAGTTTTACACACTCACAAATACGCCCGCACACGGGCACACCCACGCAAATTCACACACACACACAGTGAACCGGGGGGGGGGGGGGGGGGTGTCAAAATGCTTTTGGTGATTCTCGATTCTCGGGAAGGAGTGTGCAGGCCCGATGTCCGATGAAGAGAATCGGGATTGGTGTTGGGGTGAATTATGCGGCGGAGGAACAGAATACAGACAGAATTGTTGTGGAAGCAAGGAAAAGCTGGAACGTATTGGGAGTGTCCGGTGAATATCCTGTCTTCCCTTCCCTGTTGTTTTGCAAGTAACCAGCAGCCTGGGATCCTGGGATGGATGAAAGCTGGACAAAGGGACCGATGGCTCTCATTCCGTGCTTCTGTCTCCACCTTGTCTTTCTTCCTCTGCTGTGCTGCTGTTGATCTGAGTGTTTCTTGATCCGCTCGTGCACAAGTATAATTATGTTTTCATGTATATACAGATACGCAGGGGTGTGTGAAGAAACAGAGGCACCCGTATTCGCTTGGGCACAGACAGACACTAGATAGACAGGCTCACTCGCGCGCGCACACACACACACAAGCAAGCAAGCATACACATACGCGCAAGCACGCGCGCGCACACACACACACACACGGTACAGTCATACATGTAAGAAAGAAGTTCAACGTTGAAAAACATACATACACATATTTATGTTCTGATTTGCCTGGGGTGTGCTTTCTCACGTGCCTGGGGTGTGCTTTCTCACGCTCAGAGAGAGAGAGAGAGAGCTCTAAATCATCAGTGTGTACATCAACGGACGGAAAGTTAATGCATAACCGTAAACTACCGTTTCTGCGCACAGCGCCAGAGAGGTGGGGTGGACACAAGAGAGCATTCTTAGCTTCGCTGTTTGTCAAATAACATTAGGATGATCGCTTATTTAGTCTGCCCTATCTTCCAATGCAGGAGCGGAGGCTGTGCGGACTTTGTTTTCTCGGAGAGTAAGCCATATCCACTCTCTTCGAGCTCCTGGCCACTCAAACATACACACGCATGAGAGAGTGAGAGAGAGAGAAGGAGGGAGGGGGTTCTGACAAAGGCTGCAGACATGCACAACTGAGTAGAGCCAACAGTGAATGAAAGGAATACAATTTTGCTTTTCTTCTCAAGCTAGAACAATCCAAAATAAAAAATATATCCTTCTTTGGTAATTAGTTTTGCATTTGGTTCTTCTGGCTTGTATGTTCCATTTTTTTTTCTCTGTTGGAAAACCCGCTTCGGTTTGGATACTGCAGCAGAAGACGAAACCTCCCGTAATTCATTGTCCCCAGGGGTGTATGCTGTGTTCAATATCAGTAGAGAGTCAAAAATGAGTACAGCGACATCGTGAAGGGGAGCTTCTTCTCCTTCTTCTTCTTCGTTCAGATTAAATAATGATTCGTAAGAATGTGACATATTCTTTTTTTTAATTTTTTTTATGTCATTCGCTGGTATTGATTGCATAAGATAATGTAGATGCACGAGAAAAAAGGGGGCGCCAGAAAAAAAAACCACTGCACATTACACTAGATGCACAGAAAAAAGAGGGGCAAGAAAGGCGATCAAAGATCTTATACTGCTACAACGGAACCCCCACTTTTTAAGACCTCCAACCATCTGAGAAAATCAGGTCTTAAAAAGGAGGGAGTCTTAAATTGGGGTAAATTTGCACAGGTTATGAACCGAAAATCTGAAAAAGCAAGGTCTTGGAGGATGCAGTCTTAAATTGGGGGGTCTTTAAAAGGGGGTTTCACTGAAGAAGATGTTTGAGGCGGTGCTCTCCCGTGGGTCACTAACAGCCTGCAGCTAATTGGAGCTGTCAGCAAATTAGTTTCTCCCCGTGTCCGCCTTGATTCCGTGCTTCTCTGCCTCCTCCCCCGAGTGGAGGTGTGAGCAGATAACGGCGCTTTATGCCTGGCAACTTATCTTCATTCGGCGTTTTATGCCTGAGAACTTATCTTCATCTTCACAGCGGGGTGGGACATCATGGTACTTGAAACATGTTTTTTCCAGGGAAATTGAGAATTCATTTGACAGTTTTTTGGCTGTGTGGGGAGATAGATTTTACTTGCATGATGTCTCTCTGTCTCTTTCAGTTACGCTCTCTCTCTCTCTCTCTCTCTCTCTCTCTCTCTCTCTCTCTCTCTCTCTCTCTCTCTCTGGCCTAAGCCAAGACAAAGCCTTGAAAATATTTTAGGAAAGGGAAAAAATCCACATTGTAACTGTTGTCTGACAAAAGCAAAGCAGCAGGAGAATGTTTTCTGTTGTGGGTGTGTGAAGCACCACATTCACAGTCACACACCCCCCCCCCCCCCCCCACCACCGTTTTGCTGCAACAACTGAATGTTAAACACAGATTCTTTGTTGTGCCCAACCACATATTGCAGTGTCCTGGAAGACGCTGTCTGCAACTAGTCGCCATGTCAGCCAGTGTCCGAAAGAAAATGCCAAAGAAAGTGACTGTTACAAAACGTACTCTGGTGTGTAAGTCACAAAACGTACTCTGGTGTGTAAGTCACAAAACGTACTCTGGTGTGTAAGTCACAAAACGTACTCTCTAATGTGAGTCACAAAACTTACTCTCTAATGTAAGTCACAAAACGTACTTTCTAGTGTAAGTAATTACTGGAGCACTGTTGTGCCCCCTGCACAGAGTATGAGTGTGTCCCAAGTCTGCAGTGCCGGAAAGAGTTTTATGGACTGCTGCCACTGTGCCAGCAAGGTGGAGCACTGTTCTTCAAGGCTGACTGGCGATAGGTGTTGGAGTTCATTTCTTTGTCTGCAACATTAAGAGTCAATCAAACTGGATTGCTGCTGCTGTACTGGAATTACCCCTTACCCCCCCCCCCCCCCCCTACCCCCAGATCCTACACTCACCCCCACTCCACCAAAGCAAAACACTCAAAAACTCTCCACTAAATGAGAGTGTATTTGAATTTAGCAACAGATTATCACAGTATTGCTGTTGAAAGAACTCTTACTTAGTCTTATTAATTTTCTAGTTGGTATAACAAAAGAAGTTGTGTCTAGTTATTGTTTGTTGAAATATTAATAAACCAATTTTTTTTACTTTTTGTCATAATCAACGGGGGTCTTATGTGTTCCTTACATTTAGACTGAACTAAGACTCTGTGAAGATAAATACTCATCACTAATGCAGGTAGTATTGGAGGTTGGAATCAAGGCTGGGTTTGGTGCGTTACTGCCTTTACCTGGGAAGTAACGGTAGTAACAGCTGTGTGAATTAAAAGTGCAAGGAAACCATTTTAGTAGCCAGATGGAAGTCTTGCCCCTGTTAACTTTCCTGTGCTGTATAGAGTACTTACTTCTTCCCAGGCCTGGTTTAGGAGTACTGTGTTGTATCTTGTATCAGTGTTTTAGTGTGTATAATGTTCCTTCCTTGCCTTTCCCCCCACCCCCCCCCCCAACCCCCCTCTCTCTCTCTTTCTTTCTCACTCCAAAATCACTACCTAATAGCTCACAATACAGACGTGATCCAAAGAAAAAAACACACACATACACATGTGCACACACACGTACACACATACACACAAAATTGGCTGTCTCCCTCCCTCTCTCTCTCTCTCTCTCTCTCTCTCTCTCTCTCTCTCTCTCTCTCTCTCTCTCTCTCTCTCTCTCTCTCTCTCTCTCTCTCTTTTCTCTCTCTTATTATGGTAAATGTAATGTTCTCATCAGTTCTGTAAATTGATTTTCTGTATGCACTGAAACTAAGATTTGATATTTTTGCATTTTGCAGCCGCATCTCTGAGTGAGTTTGGCAAGTACATCAGCGACATTGAGGAGCTGAGAGAAAAGATGGTAAGTTTGAGACTTTCACCACCCCTGCCTGTTGTGTCTGTATTTTTGCAGGGATAGGTGAGAGGATGATTATGTGTGTAACATTTGATACTTTAGTACCAGTTCTACACCGGTGTATATGAAAGAGAATCCTTTTTTTGCCATCTTGAAGTACTTTTGTCAATCATTATCACGCTTGTGTCTTCTGAGCAGACTTCTGGACTATTTTCCAGATGAGTTTATTCTCTGTATTATAAATATTTGTCTGTCTGTCCACTCTCAAGACACCTGGCTCGACGATCAGTGAATGTAACGTTTTGTTTTGTTATAAATATAATGTTCCCATAGCATACCTATATTTAATTTCAAATTCTGCAATAATAATGATACTGTAATAACAGTACTATTAACTTAAAGTCTCATAAATAGTTCCAAGGACATGACCACCTTTAATGCCAAAACATAAAATACATGTTTAAAAGATCCCACACACACAAACAACATAAAAAGCATGCAAATCACTGAATAAAACAGAGCACAGGGAACGAACCTGGCATGCATTGAATAGAACCAAATCCATTATATGTGGTAGGTTTTGAAGTGATAACTGAGGTTGATTTATTTGATGCGTCTTCAGATCGAGGCCTCAGAGGATCAGTTTGTGAAGCGTTTGGAGCAGTTCAGGAAGGACAATCTTGGAGCAGCAAAGGTGGGTAACTCTAAATTGACTAATGCCGTACACAGTCATCTGTCACTGTCACTACAATAATGCGGGCATCACACATCTAATCTCCATTAGCCATTCCATTTGTTTGTGACAGCTGGTAGGCATACAGTGTAAGCATGTCACTTACAGCTGACTGTAATGTTGTTATTGTTGCTGTAGTGTTCACATATTCACCACGATCTTAGCTTGTTTTAAAGAGGTTTTGGGTGATGCTAAGCTCAGGAATGCACACTTTCTTGGTTACATTTCCCTTCACCCTTTGACATATGGATGCACACTTCTACATGAGTACAGTGGTACATGCAATGTGTGGCCCCTCCGATAAGAGGACACCTCCCTTAAAAGGACACCTTTGCTTGTCCCTTTTTCTATTATCTCTACCAAAATATACCTGTCATGAAAGGCCACCTGCAATGTAGGGACAATGTTGGCTCGTCCCAAGGGTGTCCTTTCATCGCAGGTACCGCTGTAGTAGTAATGTGAATGTATAGTTTTCTCAATTACCTACATGTTGAAAATGAAGTCGCGAAAAGCAATAGCTTGCCTACCAACCCACCCCTGTTTTTATTTTCATAGGTACACAATCCACTTTATCTTTCACTCTAGGGAAATTAGGCGCACCAACCGAATAGAGGATAGTTGCCCTGTACAGTGATTTCCTCACTGTATTTTGAAGAAGAAGAAGAAGAAGTCACTTGACTTAGTATTTGTGCTTGGGCGTGCAGGAGGAGAAGAAGAACTTTGACAAGCAGACGGCCAAGTTCTGCCAGTCGCAGGAGAGATACCTCAACATGAAGACCAAGATGAATGACACTCAGCTGAAGGAGGTAAAAGGAAAATGTATTAATTTGGAACCTCCTTGTACTGTTTTAGGACCTCACAAAATCAGAAAATCAGGTCTTAAAAAGGAGGGAATCTTAAAACAGGATTAAATTTACAGACTTAATCACAATGAACAAAAGAACTGAGAAAACAATGTCTGAAAAAACAGTTCGGGGGAGGGGAGAGGCAGGGGAATTTTTTTTTTGAAGGGGGGGGGGGGGGATGGGAGGAAGGAGGAGGGGACTTAAATCAAAGGTGGTGAGGGGTGGAGGTGTTCCACTGTATAAACATGTGTGGAAATGTGTGAGTACTGGAATGACATGATTGAGCAGCCAGACTTTCTTCCAGATGTTTTCTTTTATAAAAGATTGTTTGCAACAAATTTCAACTGAAAACAAAGTGAGCACTTTCCAAAATAAACTGGGATTTGTACTTACTGTGTAATTCTGGTTTGCTAAATGACAACTCCTTGCTCGGTACTAAAGACCTCGTTAGATAGCATACAACAGTTGAACCTGCCATTGCGACCATCTCTTAAAAGCAACACCAGCCCACAACGACCAATCACAAGGATCCCAGACGAGTTTTTCTTCTCTATGATTGCCCACCTGTCTATAACGATCGCTTTTAGTCGGTACCCTGAGTTGTTGCTATACACAGGATCAACGGAAAGAGATACTTGCCTGTCTGTTTGAGACTAGTAGCTTGCTTACTTCCTACGTTGTGTTGTTCCAGGCGGATGCCCAGGTGGAGATGGAGAAGAGAGGGTTCTACCAGGCCTCCATGAAGTATGTGCTGCGACTGCAGGAGGTGCAGGAGAAAAAGAAGTTTGAGTTTGTGGAAATTGTGAGTAAAGCTGTCATCATGCACTCTCTCATTTCTAATTAACAGTGTTGGGCAGGGGATGTTCAGTAGGCGGATGGGGGGGGGGGGGGGGGGGGAGAGAAAGGGCAGTTGAGTTTTGGAAGGAAGGTTTTTGGTTTTAACATTCCTTCAACCCATTTGGCCATCTCATGATGTGGGACCGTTTGGAGGAAGAGAAAGTATAAGATGCCTGCACATTTAAATGTGGTACTGTTGGTGGACAAGGTTTTTCTCTGACACTTCTGCTGTGGGGGGATCATTTGCCCTTGAATAAATTTGTACCCAGTTTTAAGTGAACATATTTTTTTTTTGTTTACTGCATTTTGGGGGGTTAAAACTTAAAGGTGGCACTAAGTCTAAATGACACAGATGCTATCGACAAAGTGATGGATCTAGATTGTGCAATGCAGGAAAATTGTGTTTCAAAATGGACATTACAACTATTTATAACTACTCCGCAGAGATTTATTCTTTCTATTTGAAATATACACATCAGACTTTGAAATATGACTGTGTCATTTTTGATGTGGCACGCATATGATTATGAGAGACCGGCACGGTTGGCCTAGTGGTAAGGCGTCCGCCCCGTGATCGGGAGGTCGTGGGTTCGAACCCCGGCCGGGTCATACCTAAGACTTTAAAATTGGCAATCTAGTGGCTGCTCCGCCTGGCGTCTGGCATTATGGGGTTAGTGCTAGGACTGGTTGGTCCGGTGTCAGAATAATGTGACTGGGTGAGACATGAAGCCTGTGCTGCGACTTCAGTCTTGTGTGTGGCGCACGTTATATGTCAAAGCAGCACCGCCCTGATATGGCCCTTCGTGGTCGGCTGGGCGTTAAGCAAACAAACAAACAAACAAATATGATTATGAGAGAGAATTAGTGTCATATTGGACCTAAAATGTTGATGTGTATTATAGCTTGATCGTTGTCTTATTTTCAGTTGCTGGGCTATATGCTGAGTTGGCTGTCATTTTATCACCAGGGTGTGTAAAGTAATTTGTTGCTCTCTGTCTGTGCGTGTGTGCATGTGTGTGTGTAGATGTGTCTGTGTGTGTTTGCGTCTTACCTGTGTCTGTTAAAGTTTAAAAATTGAGGGGCAGGGTTGGGGGAGAGAGATTGGTTGGAATTGATGCTTTGTGTGGGATGTTGATTTTAGGGTGGAAGGGAGGGGTAGGAGTTTATTCTGCTTGTACGGTTAAAGGGGATGGCCTGAGTCTGGATGGGATATGAAAATGAAAAAAGTTGGTTTACAGTTTAATGAAACTTTTTTCTCACTCATGTAAACTCCAATGATGTTTCATTTAGTATCAAACTTAGATTTAAAACCACAGAACAGTCATCTGATAGAAGCTCAAATCCTTTTTTCTCTGTTTTTTTTTTTTCAATTTTATTTTTATTTTTATACAGCTTTCTGTATTTGTAAAAATGTCTGTTTTGTTTTTCCAGGTTATGAGGGTTTTGAAGAGTTCAAGCAGTATGACAGATATCTTCGTCTTCTTCTACAGAAGGTACAGTTACAGAGACAAACGCATGGATCATCCAGGCGTTGATCACTTGACTGATTCAGCATCAGATCAGTGAAACATTTTTCCAAACCACAGTGTCTCTTTGCTCAGTTCTGAGAGTGTATTGCAAAACATTTTTACTTTGGTGCATTTACACCTTGCTGTGTTCTTGTAAAAACCCTAATCACTTTCTCTGTGCTAATCAGCCAAAAAAATTTGATTTTTCATCCCTTTTTTTTATCATTTTTTCTGTTCAAAGCTGTCTTTGGCAAAGTATTGCTAGAATATCATTCAAACAGAAAACAAAACGGAGCACAAAAACGAGAAAACAAGAAACAAACCAAGAATCAAACAGAAAATAAAATTAAAATTAAAAAAAATAAAAACACACACAAACAAAAGAAAAGTTTGAATTACACATTAACATGCTTCCATTTGAAACTTCGAGGTCTTCTTCGGGGATTGACGCCGCGACGGAGGGCTTCAATTAGACTTTGGGAGGGCGTCAATCCACGATGAAGACCGAGAAGTTTCAAATGGAAGCATGTTAATTTCTTCTTCTTCTTCTGCGTTCGTGGGCTGAAACTCCCTCGTACACTCGTGTTTTTGCACGAGTGGAATTTTACGTGTATGACCGTTTTTACCCCGCCATTTAGGCAGCCATACGCCGCTTTCGGAGGAAGCATGCTGGGTATTTTCGTGTTTCTATAACCCACCGAACTCTGACATGGATTACAGGATCTTTTCCGTGCGCACTTGGTCTTGTGCTTGCGTGTACACACGAAGGGGGTTAAGTCACTAGCAGGTCTGCACATAAGTTGACCTGGGAGATCGGAAAAATCTCCACTCTTAACCCACCAGGCGGCAGCGACCGGGATTCGAACTCACGACCTCCCGATTAGGAGGCCGACGTCTTACCACCGCGCCACCGCGCCCGTCAGGAAGCATGTTAATGTTATTGTAATTCAATCTGACGACGATCTCTTTCCTGCTTTCATGCGGTTGTAAACAGACAGAATCGGTTCTGTTCTGTTCACACACTACTTTCAGTCCACCTACCTGCAAGGGTCAAGTCCCAAGAAATATGTCTCTGTATTCCTATCGTATCACTCTGCTCCTGTTTTGTTTTCTTTCACACACATTTTCCCTTCTTTTTTGACGGGTTTCTGGACAGCAAACTCTAAAACAAAATCTGTTCATCACAGAAGCGATCTTTGGAATTGACTGACGTAGTCCGGAAGAATTCATGCATCAACTTACGTCACGTATTCGACGTCATCACTTCGCATACCTTATGGTCTCGGTATTTCGTTGGCCTTCATATTTCCTACTTGTAAAATGACCCTCAAAGCTAACCGAGACTAGTTGAGGCTGTATCAATGCGCCTCGCCAGCAGGTTGTTAATGGATTTTTTAGCGAGTGGCTATCGACAATTAGTCACCGGTAATTTTTAATGAGTTGGGGCATTCTGACCAATCACAGGATCTGTTTCATTAAAACGCAAACTTGATTGAATTACAATTTTGTTTAACGTTTAATTCAGGAAAATATTAACATGTTGACGAGAACTTCGAAAGTGGACAAACAAGAGACACAGCAGAAAGAAAAGAAAAATGTTGCTGTGACTAAATTTTAGAATGTTCCCCAAGATGGTCGTAGCTATAATTTCCATGAAAATACAACATAACATATTGCAATATTTCAAAAACATGCAGTACATGTAATGTGATATTTTTTGGGTAAAACAACATCCAAGAGTAATTGGTCAGTTCTGCAGACCTGTTTACCAGTACGATTTGGGCGTATTTTGTACGCCAAATTATTATCGGTACGCAAATACGCGACACACGCACAAAATACGCATAAGAAAAAGTCTAGAATACGTTTTCCGGTGTTGGTGTGCTGATTACGGGATGGTACAACTGATACCGGTTTCGGTCGAAGGGAGATAACCATGACAGCGAGTCTTCAGCTGTGGAAACCTTGTTCAGTTGTTGGTACGTGCGATCGTCTGGACAATTGTGGCAAAATGAAGCGGTAAAATGTGCCAGTTTCGGATGACTGTACCAAGTCTAAACAGCAGAAGCAGCAGATTTTCTTGGAGAAATATAAGAAAGAGCCAGGAATTGTGGAGTCTACTGTGGGGAAAAGTCATGCACACTGCAAGTATTGTAAATCAGATTTCTCCGTTCCCCATGCTGGGAAATATGACATCGAACGACACTGCAGTTCCAAAACTCACCTGGACAAGGTTGCTGCAAAGAAATCCGCTGAAAGCTGCCAAGGAATTATGAAGTTCATTCCCGCAAAGCAAATCCTGCCAGAAGAAAAGGCTGTAGTCCGTGCTGAAGCAATGTTTTCTGAGATGATTGTAAAAATGAACTTGCCACTGTCAACCGCAGATGTTATTTCACGAACTTCATCTTTTCATTATCTATCTGTTTGGAAGACACTGGTTATAATGCTATAAACTGACAGGTAAATAAAATTGTTTTATCCCTGTTGTATTGGAAGGAGTTAAATTCTGAAGGTGTTCACAAGACATGCTATTCTTACACAAACACGTTTGCACCCGACGCGTACATTTTCCCTAGCCCATATTGCTTTGCTTGCAAAGTACACCAACTTTTTGAAAAATACACTCAACTTTTTGGGAAAGTACTCTTGCCTCGGGTTTAGGGTAAACGGGTCTGGTTCTGTTATTTTCCAGACACGGGAGAATTTTGAATGCACCAGAGAAGAAGCGGAAAAGCTGATGAGTAAAATGCTGGAAGCGCGAGGATCGGTAAGTAAATTGTCTTATGACTTCTCTCCCCTTGCATTGATGACTCGATTGTTTATCATTTTCCATTGCTTGGCGCTTAATGCAGGTGTACAGGCTGCTTCCAGATTTTTGTTTTATTATTATTATCATTTGTATTCTAACTTTGCACTAATTTGAACTCTGCTTTGCAGCCTATTGCCTGGTTTGCATTATATATATAATCATCCCTCGCCGATTGAATAATTTCATTATATACACTGCATTTTATTGAAGTGGTAATAGTTTCTATTATATTGCTGTTTTCAAACTAAACTTGTATCCCTTTAATTTTTGCAGTCCCCTGCTTACTGGGTAAGAAACTGTTGATGTAGAGAACCATTTCAATGGAGTGTTTTATTCGTTTTATGTGTGCTCTTGTGGGAAGCTTTAAATTTACTTGTCACATGTTTTGGCCGTATCTTACTATAACCCCCATATAAAATTTTATTTTCGGCTTGTATTTGTGTGTATCCATGGCTATTATTTCAACAGAAGAGGTCTTCAGTCAGTTTTTATTGAGAAATGATGGAACACACTAGTTCTCCTCTTAATATAAAAATATCTGCTTCACCATTTTTAAGTTGCTGTGTAAAAGAGGAGGATGGGCAGGGGTAGTGGGGGTGTGTAGTGAAGTTTTAGGCCAGGAAGGGAAAAGCGGCCGGGGGCAGAGCAGGGCAGGGTCGGGTAGGCGACATGAACTATCCTGTAAATTAGAACAAGAAGTCTGTGGCTCTAAAATGTTGTGCTAATTCTAGATACCATATATAATTATAATTCTACTATTCTCTGTTTACAGTAACTTCAGTGTGAATTGTAATTTTGCTTTCTCATCTCATCCAGTCACCTTTTTTTCTGACACAATCTTTTTAATACTCAGTTGTGACATTGCTAATGTAGGAAGGTTCTTTTCCACAGACTCTTTGCACTAATGTCAGTGTCTTTGTCTGTTTCACTGTACTCTTCTTCTGCAATGTTAAATTAGAGCTTATTTTCTCTCTGTGTACGTGTGTTACAATTTGTTCACTACAAAGTCCAATTGGTGGAAGACAGCATCTGAAGCTTACCAACACACAGTAGATATGATTGGTGATGGGAATATCTTAACGAAGGTATCTTCACGGGTCACTGTGTTGCCACTTGTGCCATTAATTGCATTACATTGATTTGGTTTTGAAAGCGGTATCAGTGATGTACATTTTAGTCGGTCTCCGGTCTCTGACCGATCCAATTTCCCCAGGACCTATAGCTTTAACCCCAGCAGGACACAGGTCCGATTAACCTACAGAAGAAGTGGTCAAGGGTCCGATCGTTTTTGACAATGAAGCGGACATGCGGACTGTTCAATTTTCAAGAGGAAAGCTTGTTTCGGTTTTGCCAAGCGAAAGTAAACACTGCGTGAGGAAAGCTGGTTTCGGTTTTGCCAAGCGAAAGTATGCACTGCGTGTGACCAGTTTGTTGAGTGAACGAGGCACCATATGGGATCTGATTCTTTGAATTAATTTATCCTCAAGTTGGATCAAGAAGAAAAAAAAGAAAACCGAACCCATATGGTGCCTCGAGTGCATTCATTGGCTCAGCAATAAATCGTTTAAACCAATGGGAACCACCCGTGCATGTTCGCACATGCGCAAGGCATTACTTTTCGTCATAATATCCGGAAAAACCGTTGTGCGTTCGAACGAAAATAAAACGAAAGAGAAACGACATGGGTCCGAAAAAAAAGCTCAAAGCAGATAAAAATCAGCAGACATTGATGTCCATGCTGCGTTCGCCAGCCACTGTGGCTTCAGCTGAACCAACAACAACGTCAACCGAGAATTTAAACTGAAAAATCTTTTTAAATGCGGTTTTACGAGTCGTGTTTTTGTCCTATTGAAATTGCAATCTCAGGACACTGTGTCCTATTGATTTTCAGTCTTCAGGACAATTGTCCTAAAGGCTGCTAGAAAAATGTACACCACTGCGGTATATTGTTTATTTGCTTCTTTTGAAGGCGTTTTGTTTGTTAAAACTTGTTTGCATGGAGGATCAAAGATGAGAATGGCGGCCGTTTCAGTGTAAACTTCAACAAACAGTTTAGAAACATCCGAGTCTGTCAGCATTCACATACAGCGGAACCCCCTTTTAAGACCCCCCAATTTAAGACTCCCTCCTTTTAAAGACCTTGCTTTCTCAGACTTTCTTTTCTTTAACCTCTGTAAAATTACCCCCTTTTTAAGACTCCTTCCTTTTTAAGACCCAAATTTCTCAGATATTTGAAGGTCTGAAAAGGGGGGTTCCATTCCACTGTACTTGGCTACAGTGACCCCTCCGCTAAGGCCGGCAAAAGGCTCAGTCATTTCAGTCAGAGAAGAAAGGGGGGTTCCATTCCACTGTACTTGGCTACAGTGACCCCTCCGCGAAGGCCGGCAAAAGGCTCAGTCATTTCAGTCAGAGAAGAAAGGGGGGTTCCATTCCACTGTACTTGGCTACAGTGACCCCTCCGCTAAGGCCGGCAAAAGGCTCAGTCATTTCAGTCAGAGAAGAAAGGGGGGTTCCATTCCACTGTACTTGGCTACAGTGACCCCTCCGCGAAGGCCGGCAAAAGGCTCAGTCATTTCAGTCAGAGAAGAAAGGGGGGCACATTCAGAGACTTTTTGAAGGGAAACTGTAAGAAAGAAGAACCTTAAACACAATACAATACAGTGGAACCCCCTTTTAATTTAAGACCTAAAAAAAAAACATCTGAGGAAATGTAATCTTCAAAAGGGAGGGTGTCTTAAAATGGAGGAACATTTACAGACCTTTTGAACAGAAAATCTGGAAAAAGATAGTGTCTTAACCCCTTCACTGCCACAGTATAACAGCATTATCCGAACGGTTTATGGGAAAGAAATGTGTTTAGAACCCCTACAAGTACTTGGACAGTGGTTACCTCCCATTTAGTTTTCAGAAATGTCCTGAAATGTTGTTGACACAAATCCCACGTATGAGATACGGTTATGGGCGTAGGACAAACCGAAAATGACCACGTATTACATACGGGGTGGGCAGTGAAGGGGTTAAAAAGGTTTTTTAAAAGGAGCAATTATAATATAATACATTGTACTACAGTAGTAATTATATCTCAATTCAGAGAAATGTTGTTTTGTGTGCTGACAACAAGACCATCCAACACTTTTAACAAGGCATTTAGCATTTAACATACAAAATAATGATTACAATCTTTGATGGAAGTAACTCTGTTGCACAACATCCTGTACTCACAACATTTTTTTATACCAAGGCTGGGCATATTCCGTTAAGGCAGATATCGTTGATTATTAGGATGAGGAGAGTGGAATCATTTTATGTTACTTAATTGTACTGTTGTTGAGTATTGTTTGTGTTCTTTTTATTCATGGCCTTTTGTCTTTTTTGTTGGTCAGATTTATATCTGTCAAGTATAAAAAGTTTAATTATTCTTGCAAAAGCAGTTTCTTTTTTAATTTCATATACATCAAATCATTTATATTCATTTTGTTTTTGATATATCCAAACATTGATAAAAAAATACTAAATCTGTATCTGTCAGCTTGTGGATATGTGGAAAAAAATAAAGTGGGTTGTTTCACAGGAAGCCTTGAGCAGTTTCTTTTGAGAGAAGTTCTGGCACTTTTAATGTACTGATGACATTTTAGTTCAGCGCAGCTTTGACTGTATTTGGAAAATAGTGCAAGAGTTTTTCTATGTTACTTGGTGTTGGTCCTGAAGAAGCCTTCACGTGTACTTTTTTGACAGCTAAGTTGTTTTTGTCATGGCGATTGAGGATTTCTTCTGTTTATAACAATACCAGTGCATGTAAAAAGGCAGTTGTGGTGGAAACAATTTCATAACAGAATCATTACCATCCTCCTCTTTTCTTATCGTCCTCATCGATGTTCTTGTTGTCGTCATCATTGATTAATTTGTATGGTCTTGTTTGTGTGTACAGAAATCTATGGACCAGTCGTGCACAATGAGGAGATTCACGCGGGAAGGTTATCTCTACCTCCTTGAGAAAAGTGGGTCCTGTTTTTAAAGCGGAATTGTCGAGATCTAAATGTTACACTATCATAGATATTGATAGATCATTATGAATTTTAGGAACTTTGAAATTGTAACGGTGAAGCATCTGCCTGTACAATTGGGCCAGCTGATCTTTTTTTGTGAAAAATGTGATAATAATAAGGTGAAGGTTTTTGAAAGCAATTTGGACTATACTGTCTCTTTGTTGTCTCATTGCACTAAATGACCAGTGGATGCGGACAGTGTTTTCAATAACCACTAAGCCAGTAAATATATTGGAGTGCCTGTAGTTCTGTGTGTGTCTGTGATGCTAGCAGTGGGTGGGATGGGGGTGGATGGAAGAGACAGGAATTTTATTTTGGAAAAAGAAGGGGGGGGGGGGGGGTTCTGGGAGGGTCTGTGTGAGAGGGAGGGGTGATGATTTATCAATTACAAAGCCACTATGTATAGAATAACTGTCTAATATTTCAGACTTTGTTTCTTCTGAAAAACCTACAGTTTTACAAGGCAGTTAGCTGATACACAGATGAAGATTTCTGATGAAAACAGCTGAGTGACATTCTTTGTGCTTGTGTTTTCAGAGGCACTAGGCACCACATGGACAAAGTTTTACTGCCAGTACAAGAAAGAGACCAAGGAGTTTTACATGATTCTCTACAACCAGACTGGCGGCAAACTGGTCAGTACAGGTTTCATTCACTTTTCTGCTGTGTTTAGCTCACGTTATGTGGCCTTAGTGTTCTGTGCTCGGACAGCTTTACACTGTAACGTAGACCATAGATGCTGCTGATCATTGAAAGTTTCATCTCCAGCTAAGAACATGTCAGTGTGCTTGTATGAAAATCATTAAACTGAAGTACAAACTGCTTATCAGGGCTAAATCTGGGTGGACGTTTCACCAGTGTTACATTAACAGATTCATGTGTGTGACCTGCTGCAGAGAAATCATTTCAACATCCAACTTTTCTTGACACTGTCAAGGTTATTGACTACAGCAGGCTCATTAAACAAATATCCTGTGAAAGGGAAAAGCCCACAAAGAAGTCTTGGGTGCAGGCTTGAAGACAGTGAATTTCTGTTTGATGTCCAGGGCCGAGGCACAAGAAACAAAACTGGGTGCCACCCAAATGGGTGGTGCGTAGCTGTAGGCTCAGATTTGGTTGAAACAAAACTGGGTGCCACCCAAATGGGTGGTGCGTAGCTGTTGGCTCAGATTTGCTTGAAACAAAACTGGGTGCCACCCAAATGGGTGGTGCATAGCTGTAGGCTCAGATTTGGTTGAAACAAAACTGGGTGCCACCCAAATGGGTGGTGCATAGCTGTAGGCTCAGATTTGGTTGAAACAAAACTGGGTGCCACCCAAATGGGTGGTGCATAGCTGTAGGCTCAGATTTGCTTGAAACAAAACTGGGTGCCACCCAAATGGGTGGTGCGCAGCTGTAGGCTCAGATTTGCTTGAAACAAAACTGGGTGGTGCGTAGCCGTTGGCTCAGATTTGGTTGAAACAAAACTGGGTGCCACCCAAATCGGTGGTGCGTAGCTGTAGGCTCAGATTTGCTTGAAACAAAACTGGGTGCCACCCAAATGGGTGGTGTGTAGCTGTAGGCTCAGATTTGCTTGAAACAAAACTGGGTGCCACCCAAATGGGTGGTGCGTAGCTGTAGGCTCAGATTTGCTTGAAATTTAGATTTGTTGTGATTTCAACCAATAAGACGCAACGTATTGTTCCAACCCAGTTTGGTGGCACCCAGTTTCGCCTTGTGCACTTCAGCCCCGGATATCATTATCATTGCCTGGCATTTTCATCGTTAATGCTGTGAACAGTTCCTCTTCCCAATGCCTTATGTATGGACTCGCTAATCAGTTAACTGAGTGTGATCTCATAGATCCAAAAAGAACCTGGCTTTATCCTGTGGAACATTTGTCTTCTGCTTTGATTGCAAGGTCACTGAAATCAAGGCTGCATCCAAGACGTCTTAGCTGATGGCTGTGTTAGAACCTGATCAGTTTTACACAGTTTGCAAGAACTAGCTAGGCTTAGGAACCTTGTGGAAAACGTGAATCACAGCTTTGATACCTTCTGATTTATTCAGTAATTGATGCTCCAATAGAGGAACGGAATAGTCCTAGAAACTTGAATCACAGCTTTGATACCTTCTGATTTGTTCAGTAATTGATGCTCCAGTAGAGGAACTGAATAGTCCTAGAAATGACTGATTGAATGGTTGCTT
The DNA here is from genome assembly GCF_037325665.1 of Littorina saxatilis. Lineage (NCBI taxonomy): Eukaryota > Metazoa > Mollusca > Gastropoda > Littorinimorpha > Littorinidae > Littorina > Littorina saxatilis. The sequence goes on along the minus strand of NC_090250.1, from coordinate 31,003,277 downwards.
CACTAATACCAGACTGCCAGGTTTTCAGTGAGTACCTGTGTTAATCAGAGTATTTCAGAGCCAGTTGTCCGTTTCTTTGTCAGAAAATCTTTGTTTCTAACCTTTGTTGGTTTCAATGTCATCTTACTTTTTGCCCTCTACTCTTTTCACTGTCACGTTCATGTTTACCTGCAGACCAGATGGTTAGTTGTTTTTTGCAGCTGCACAGTATGTCCAAAAAATTGAATTCTCTTTTCTCATACAAAATTATCGTTCCCAGCCTTAGAGGACAAAAAGTCAGTTGGACCTGGACTGAAAACATGTAGAGGTGCAAAGCAAAAGTCCTGGCTTTGTCCACTTTAGAGGAGAAGTAATGGTTAGAAGAAATCCTCCATGTTAAAACTATTGACTCAGGCCAGGGGTCATATAAAAAAGTATGCGTTAATGACGGAAGACCTAGGCGCCTGGGAACAACAGTCGATGCACTGCTGTAATATGTAAAAAAAAAATATATATATATGAGTAGACCATTACTGTTAGTAGTTAGGGCAAGAAAGTAAGAGTCAGAGAAATGGTCTCTTTACCGGTGTAGCTTAAAAAGGGAAAGCATCTTTGTAAATCAGACATGAAACCAGCAGTGGAAGGGATAATTCAGACTTTTAAAAGTTCACAAACATGAGGTCCATCGTCCTTGCAGAAAGCAAATACTGGTTACGTCTTTGCTGAAAGCAAATATATGGCAAAAGGAAAAACGATATGTACTCTTCCTGTGAGACTGAGAGTTTGTCCAGCAATCTGTTTTGATTGTGTTGCACTTTTCTTTGAGCACTCACCCATCCAGTTCCAGTAGTTAGTGTTGCTTCAAGCCCAAAGTGTCATCTTCCCTATCAGTCATTAAATGACGTCGTTTGTATATATCTGGCTCTTGTTTGTATTAAATGTGCTGTATTAAATTAATTTAGTGCACCTTGGGTCGCCTTGTGGTGAGATATGTGCGCGTTATAAATTCTCGTATTATTATTATTATTATTAAATTAGTCATTTGGTCGTCACTTAGTTTTGTGTTTTAGTTGCCATGATACAGATCGTACGCTTCAGTTTCCCATGTGAAGATGTTGTGCTCAATTGTACAGGGAAAAAAGAATGATAATTTATGGGAAATTTACATTTTACAGTAACTAGCATTTCATCATGGGCATTTTTACATGTTTTAAAAACTCAAGCCTCTCACAGGAAGAATGAAACTTTGATGGCACCAAATACACCAGAGAATACAATGGATGTAGAGAATAACACAAGTTTTGATTTTGTTGTCATGTTTTCAAAGTTACTAGGTTCTTAGTCTTACATTTGTTGATGATTCTTTACTGTTCTGAATTTAGTGTACACTTGTTAGTCGTGTCAGCATGCCTTTTGAGTAAATTAGTAGAATTTTGCATGTTGCCATACTATCAACATAGCTTATCTTACCATTTTAATTTTGTACATTTACTGTGGAAAAGGAAACGGCTAAATTGTTAAATAATGTAGCTTCATATTGTCATCTTTGATTGTTAGCTCAAAGGAAAAACAAACAAATAAAACAAACATAAAACTTATGACACAGAACGAAAGAGGCAAATCGAAAAATTAAATTAAATTATTGATTCAAAGGCTGAGAAATACTGCTAAATTCCCTTGGAATTTTAACAAAGATTAGTAGCAGTGAGAAACTTTAATACTGAATGTGCGTTGCATTTAGATAAGAAAAAGAAGCTCAGGGCATCTTTTATCTAATAAAAGTTGTAGTTTAAAGAGCACGTGTAACTTGCAATAAATGTTCACAACTCCAGGAATTGATTCACTTGTTTATTAGCTTTTTGCCTTATTCCTCCATCCCCATTGCCCTGTGTGTATTACCTATTAACCCCCCCCCCCCCCCCCAGAAACAACAACAAACAAAACAGGTGTCTTCATGTAAGTGTGGACTGTCAGCCAATGTCTTTATTCATAACTAGCATTTTGGGCCCGGCTTCGCCCAGGAGTTTCTCACTTCGACTCTATATAAGAATGAGACAGTGTAAAAGTATTTAATACCAACAACACACTCTGTTTGCTGAAGCATAACTTTGATTTGAGTTATCTCCCTTCCTTAGGAACGTTCTGGATACTTGAGAAGCAGTCTATCATTGACTCTTTATATTCGGTAAAGACTGATCAGGCATGCCTGCAAGAGAAGAGTTACCTCCCTTAAATGTATAACAACGTGAGTGTTACCTCCCTTTGCTTCTAGACATTTCCTGAACTATCCGGTTGATTTTCTCTTCTTCATTGTTTCTCCTCATAGGAGCAATAGAAAGTCTGTAATATGACTGACATTATGTGCTTACTACATGTGAACACCAGGCACTGAACTGGCCTTGCACTATATAGGCTGTATTCAATAAATGGGAGGTCCATAATCTGAGAAAGGAAACAATAAATCAAGAAACTAAAACCAAGGTGCACATCTGCGACTCCCAGGGAGTGTGCCTGCAGACTATTTTGTTCCTGCCTCTTGCCATCTCAGAGGTATGGTGACCACAGGCAGACAGACACACACACACAGACAGACAGACAGACACTCTCTTTTATTTATATGTATAGATAATTCGTTCAAGGGCAGACAGAATGAAATTTCGTTCATGTTTTAACTGGGGCAGATGAGTCAGTTATTACCAGTTTTGAGAGTTGACTTATCAAAATATTCAGTGTGATTTTGTTTGTGTTGGTTTTCTTCCAGAGTGAGCCAGAACAGTACTCACTAGAATCTTGTGTCAGGTAAGTCATTTATTGATTTAATTTCATTTGGCTTAATGGGATGGTTGGTAGATGGATGGATTGATGGATGGGTGGGTGGGTGGGTGGGTGGGTGGGTGGGTGGGTGGGTGGATGGATGGATGGATGGATGGATGGATGGATGGATGGATGGATGGATGGATGGAGGGAGGGAGGGAGGGAGGGAGGGAGGGAGGGAGGGAGGGAGGGAGGGAGGGAGGGACGGACGGACGGAGGGACGGACGGACGGACGGACGGACGGACAGACGGATGGTTGGGTTAAATGGTTACACCTACTGAGTATAACTTATGTGTCCAATCTCATTCGGAGAACTGTGTCTATTTTCTCCAGATTGCTTCTTCTCTTGTCTTATTCTTTTTTCTTTTTTCTCTTCTTCTTCTTCGTTCATGGGCTAAGACTCCCACGTTCATTCATGTTTATAGCACGAATGGAATATTACGTGTATGACCGTTTTTACCCCGCCATTCAGGCAGCATACGCCGATTTCGGGGGAGTCTTGTTTCTCTTATGTCACTTGTTTTATCTACCCTTGTTTTTGATTATTTGTTATTTTATTAGTTAAGCTGTTTCTACCTTTTGTTCATTGTTTTTGACTTTGTCGATCTACAGGAGGGCGTCAGAGTCTATAGAACGACGTTTTTGTTTTGACGTCACTGTGAAAGAAAAGTAAGTGCAACCATTTTCTACCTGGACAGGGTTTGGGAGCATGTTCATATAAGTGCAGTTGTAGTTGATATTTAATAATTTTAATACCATTTCCTTTCTCTTGGGGAGGATGGGAGCAACGTGTGTTATTTAAAATTGACATGCCTTACAAATGGAATAGACCTCACCTGAGTTTTATAGAGTTGAAATGGCGCTTGTGCCATTTGCTCACCTCAGATTATAAATGTTAGTTTATGAAACAGCCTACAAAAACAACCTCGTCAGCAGAAATGAGAAGAAAAACGACACCAGCTTATTCAGTATTAGTGCCTTGACCTTATAAGGTCTTCAAGACTCTTTGTGTTTGTTTAATTGCAGCATGTATTATGTCATTTGTTTGAAACAAAATCATAAGATGATAAATGACACCTGAATATACCTGTTTATTCTTTCACTCTTCGTTGTTTGAGTGTGAGTGACGGACACAAAAATATCGTGAAACAAGAACAAGAATTTATTTCGCCATATAGCATAAACGCCATTGGTATTTGTCCGGTTGTGGATAACTATCGCACACCCATACACTCCTTGCATACTCCTTGTCTAAATGGCATGGCTGATTATATACGTCTCATTGCAGGCAAGGTACAATGACATTCCAGGCTCTCTCAGACGAGGACAGGCGACTCTGGCTGGATGCTATGGATGGGAAGGAACCGGTAATTTAGTTTTTAATACTGATACATATATTTCAGTGCTTAGTTGCATTACAAGGCTGGGAATTTTAATCAATCCATGGATTCATTGTGGGGCTGGAAGATTTGTCAATCTGGATTTGTTGAGGGGCTGGAAGATTTGTCAATCTGGATTTAGTGGGGACTTACTGAGATGAAGGAACTCCTGGAAAGAAGGATGCATGAACTGTTAGCTGTTGTACATTTTATTCTGGTCTATGGTTAGAGTTTACAAGTGATGAACAATTGTGCTTTCGATTCTCAAGCAGGAATGATTTGTTTATTAACAAATGCAAGATACTGTTGTTGTTTGTGTGTGTTTTTGTTATTTTTTCTTTTTCTTTTAATAAATTATGCTTCTCTGTGTTTCAGATTTATCATCCAACGAGTGTCAGCAAGTCTGATGACAGTAAGTGAAGTTTTTCTTGGTTTTAAAGTAAACTGTGAGTGACCTGCAGTTTATAGATCAGCCTTTTTTTAAATTTTTTGGGGTATGGATTGTCAGACCTGCCTACCCTTACGATTTGGGCGTAATTTACTACGATTGTTAACCCAAACTACGCCACCACGCTTTCCACAATGGAAGTACGATTTTTCCCATCTCATCTCGATGTAAATCTGATCTGCTCTCGCAGAGCTTGCGTTTGAACCTGCGCAAGATCGTTTGGGCAATATCCAGTCATTACCGGTCTGTTCAGCCACATACATGCAAGATAGACGCCGCCGTTCGCATTACAATGAACTAGCGACGCGTGGAAAATCTAAGTTTCCATGAGACGGATGAGTCTGATGAGGAAGTTGGTCACAGTGGTGGTAAAAGGATTGCTGTAAAAAAGAATAAAGCCATTCAAAAGAAATTCAAAGGCAGTTAAATGGAACCGTGCCCATGCCTAAGACCTTAATCAAAAGGACCAAAGCACGTCTTGTGTTCCCTTTGCCACAGTGACTTTTTGTGTGCACACATTGGAAAATATGACTGCATAGCACATCGGGACAAATTATCACAAGGATGCAGTAAAGAGAGCTCATGGAAACCAAAAGACAAAAGACTTTCGAATTTCCTGTTTCCTTATCAGGAAGTCTGAGTCAAGTAATACAGTAACAAAACTCGAGGGAGAAATTGTCCGAGCAGAAATGACAATGTGCGAAATGATTGCCGAATGAAATCTTGATTACACTTTCTTCCACCAGATTACTCTTTTTGGCTTGGCTCATTACATCTCGTAATTTTGGGGGTAGGCAGGTCTGGATTGTACACTTGTTGTTATAGATGTTAGTTTGTATTATTATGATAATTGTCATGATTGTTCATGTCTTAATGAAATGAAACATAGAAGGCAGTTTGACTATGGGCACTTTTCGTTAGAGACGTGTTTATTTGCTTGTGTAAGACTGTAAGGGAGGGAGCATGTGAGTGTGACATATCATGACAGGGAGAGGGAGAAATAGAAATAAGGAGGAGCAAGAGAGAGGTAATGAGAGAGAAAATGTGTCAGTGCATGTGTGTGTGTGCATGTGTGTGTGTGTGTGTGTGTTTGTGTTTGTGTGTGTGTGTGTACATGCATTATGTCTTACATTATAAGTTATGGCTTCTGAATATTTTACGTTACAAAGATTATTGTTTGTTTGTTTTTCTCAGCGTTGCTAGATGAAATAGGCTTCAGTTTCATGAACAAAGGAATTGCAGCCATAGAGGCACGGGGTAAGTACGATTCTAGTTGATTTTATTATTATTTATTTAATTACTTAATTTTTAGATGAATGAATGGTTGAATTAAATGCTGAACATTTGTTACCATGGGATTAACCTCATGTAAAGTTCTCCTTATTAATTTGATAAACATTACACAACTTGTTCTTGTTGCTTTTTATAGTGTGATTATGCAGTGCCATCTCATTTTTGCTGCATTTTTTGATCGGTCACAAAGTTTTAAGGAGGGAATTTATCAATGCTGCAAAATAAAATGTCAACCAGAAATGGCTAAGTGTGATTGTGTGCCAGACATGAGAACAATCCATATTCATGCTGCAGAGTAAATGACCAACTGATGATGTTGCCAGGTGAAGAAAGCTTGTTGATACTTCTCACTGGAGTGGATATTTCCACGACAAATGACTGTGACATGTAGAGTGTGCATGTTCTGTGCCACAGGTAGTGTGTGTAACATATAGTAGTGTAATGTATTTAACATATTTGCTTCAGGTCTACATGAACAGGGATTGTACAGGGTGGTAGGGGTCAACTCAAAGGTCACCAATCTTCTCAAATGTGCACTTGGTAAGTGACTGCTCTCTCTTCATCTTTTTACGTTTAGTCAAGTTTTGACGAAATGTTTTAACATAGACGGGGAATCGAGATGAGGGTTGTGGTGTATGTGTGTGTATAGAGCGATTCAGAGAAACTACTGGACCGATATTTATGAAACTTTACATGAGAGTTCCTGGGCATGATATCCCCAGACATATTTTTCATTTTGTGGATAAATGTCTTTGATGACGTCATATCCGGCTTTTTGTAAAAGTTGAGGCAGCACCATCACGCTCTCATTTTTCAACCAAATTGGTTGAAAATTTGGTCAAGTAATCTTCGACGAAGCCCGGACTTTGGTATTGCATTTCAGCTTGGAGGCTTAAAAATTAATTGAGTTTGCTCATGAAAGTTGTCATTAAAATCGATTTTTCGCAAACAGATTAAATTACATATCCATACCCAACTCACAAATAGCAATTAACTCTAAATCAGTGCTGGTAACGCTGTACGCGTCCCCTTGGTAACCAAGGGAGGCCACTCTAAAAAAGAAAGTGATCCATCCCATAATGCCAGACTATCAACAGTCCGACATCCGTATGCGCGCGCATACGCCGCCATCTTATCATTCCACTCTCAGCGAGCGACGTGTCTGGTCGCGTTTTGTTGTACGCTCCGGCTGTGTTCAGCCTTGGTCTTTGTTTCCTGACTTTGACTTCGCCCCTTGGTCTGCCGCCGAGCTTTGTCTATACCCTGGCTGTTTTTGGGTGAGAGCTTTCTTGTTTTATGTAACTTTGGCGACGTTTCTGTCGCACGTTTGTGAACTTGTAAAATTTTTCAGTTTCGAAAATTTTTTGTGAGTTCGCTTTGACATGGCGGAGTGCGCCAAGAATAGAACTAGTTCGAGACAGGCTGCTGCTTCAGCTTCTCCGGCTGCTAGTACTTCTTCCTCTAAGAGAAGTTCTTCGTCTAGAAGAAAGAGTGATGGAATTTCCGCCACTTCTCAGATAGAACCGGGAAATGTAGGATGTGATGTTGATGTTGTTGTTGACAAGCCTTCGTCCGCCATTTTGTCCGCGAAGAAGGACAAGGTCACACGTAGTGATAAGGATAAGGATGTTGTTAAACCGGTTGTTTCGTCGGGGGCTCCTGGTGATTCAGGTGTGTCTCCCGCCGATATTGCGTCATTGCTTTTGACTTTAAGTACACAGGTTTCTACTTTGGCGGCCGATTTGTCGTCGACGAAAGCAGAGATTCGCGCACTTCCGGCTGGCGTCTTTGATGTCTCTTCGTTGGGTAGAGTCAGGTCTTCACCGACTCCTTCCACTTCCGGTTTCGCTTCAGCTTCCGCTGCGGCTTCCGCTGTGGCTGCTCCTACCGTGGTTCGGGCGGAAGTGCATGCGTCTCAGCATGGTGATGGTCGACTGGTGTCCCTTCTGCATGAGCCGGTGCGCTCTAAAGGTATGTCTTCCCCACAAGTTACCAGGTTCTCTGGTGACGGCGGGGTGCGATCACAGGAGAGAGTAAGCCACGTGCGTGGTGAAAGCCCTCCTGCAATTTCTGGCCAATGGCATCGCGCCGGTCCAGCAGTTGCAGGGAGCCCTGTGAATCGTATGAACTCTGCATATACCTCTGATTCAGTGTCGGGTATGCCGGTTCTATTTCCGTCCCGGGGGACGGATGGTGGGTGTGACTCCGAGGACTTTGCAAGTCTCTCTGGCGTTGACCCACCTGGCTGTGATAGCGACCAGGAAGGAGGGTTGGAGGAGGGCAATGCCACGGCCGTGGATGACACCCTTCTCAACCTGCCGGCGAAGCTGTCGAGCGCGGTGGCTCTGGCAGCGGAGACGGCTTCCAAATACTTTCCGGAAGGGGTGGTGAGAAGCAAGGAGAGACTTCTGCCACCCAGGTCGGCTTTTGACGATTTCCGGTCTGCCAAGAATGATTCTGGTCAGTTCCGGTTTAAAGAGTCTTCCTCAGTTGCCTATGTTATGGCAAAGGTTTTCAAGGGGAGGAACGGACCGGAGGTGCCATTGTTGTCGCAACGTGGCGATGCACCTGAGGACGTTCTCCCGTGGTTGGCCAAGGCGGGGGATCGGGCTGTTTCTGGTATTCAGAAGTTGAAGCTTGCTCCCCGGCCTGTTAAGCTGATTGAGCATTTCGCGTTACCTACGGCTGTGTTGCCGGTGATGCCTGAGCTTGCTTCGCTGCGTGAAGTCGGTTACGGTTCTAGCACTGCGCTTCCGTGTACCGAGGCTTCGATGATGGCTCTTGAAGAAGCAGGGAGGTCGTTGCTTGAGCTGACGTCAGTGTCAGAGTCTCTGCAACGGTCTCTTTCGAGGTCGATTGCGACCTCGCTGGACCCCTTTGAATTCAGGTTCGACGCTTCGGCGCTTGACGTGTCTACCCTTCTGGCCACTTTGGCCAAGGTGACAAGGGAACAGATGTCGTTTTCAGCAAACCTTTACGCACATGCAGTGCACTCAAGGAGGTCGGCGTTTTTAACGGGATCGAGGATTTGTGATAAGTCCACGATTGAGTCCTTGAAAGTGTCCCCGTTTTTAGAGGGATCGTTGTTGGGTCAGGCCTCTTTGGATGCTCTCCAGAAGGAGACAGCGGACGCGAGGGATCTTGCTATAGCCCGCATTGCCTTTCAGGGTTTGCCTAAGGCTCAGGGCAAACCTCAGTCTCAGTCTCAGTCACGGACTCAGACGCAGTCTACGGCCAAACCTCAGACATCCTCGTCTGGTGGTGGCGGTAAGGCTCAGAAACAGTCGTTCTCTTCAGGGGGTAGAGGTCGCGGTGCGCCCTACCCTAAGAGGGGTCAGTCCTTTGGTGGTTCTAGGGGGTCGGGGCGCAAGCCCCACCCCCAATGAAACTCCCCCGAACAGGCCTTCCCGGTAGCCCCCGCACTGGTTGTGGCGGGCGGCCCGTCCGGGGCCCTCTCTTCCTGGCTGCAGCTAGTGGACAGCAAGTGGGTTACCGGGATCGTTCGTTCGGGGTTCAGACTTCTCTGGTCAGGGGAAAAAGCACCTCTGACCAGGATAATCCCGCTTTGCAAACCCCCCAGGGATCCGGAGGCGAGAGCCGCGGTGCAAGGGGAGGTGACAGCCCTTCTCGCGAAAGGGGCGATAGAGGAGGTCTTGGACTTACGGTCCCCGGGGTTTTACGGCAGACTGTTTGTTGTACCGAAAGCCTCGGGGGCTTGGAGACCAGTTCTGGACTTGTCTACTCTGAACTTGTATCTCCGGACGGTGAAGTTCACCATGGAGACGCCGGCCTCTGTGCGAGAGGCGCTTCGTCCAGGCGATTGGGCTACCTCGGTGGACCTTACAGACGCATACTTCCACGTCATGATGCACGTTACGGACAGGAAGTGGTTGCGCTTCCGCTGGGGAGCCAAGGCCTATCAGTTCAGGGCACTGCCGTTCGGCCTTTCTCTCGCGCCTTGGATATTCACCATCGTGGTGCGTCAGCTCTGCGCTCTTGTGCGCAAGGAGGGCGTGCGTCTGCGAGCTTATTTAGACGATTGGCTTATCCTGCATCAGAACAGGGAGTTGTGCCACGTCCATACTCGCATGGTGCTCAGTCAGGCTGCCCAGCTCGGGTTCTCTGTGAACCTGGGCAAATCAGAACTGGTTCCATCCCAGACGTTCACTTACTTGGGGATGGAGTTCGATACGCTCAGTTGGTCGGTCCGCCCGTCTCAGAAGAGGGTGGCCAAACTTCAAGACTTGCTCCGTGCGCTTCACGGAGAGAATCTGGCCAGTGTACGGATTCTGACATCAGTGCTTGGCCAGAAGGAGTCTATGGCTACTCTTGTCCCACTGGGCAGGGTACACAAGAGGCCTTTTCAGGCAGCTCTTCAGGCCCGGTGGGATCAGTCAACCCAGGGGTGGGACACCCAGATTTCTCTGGGAGCCTGGTTTGTCGCGACCACGCAGGTCTGGCTCCTTCCCTGGGTCTCACAGGGGGTCCCGATAGTGTGCCCGGCGCCAGAGAACGAGCTGTTCACCGATGCTTCTCTGACGGGGTGGGGAGCTCACCTGGGGGAGCATGTGGCTTCGGGGGCGTGGGACCTGTCTCTTCCCACGCGCCATATCAATGCTCTGGAGTTGGAGGCCGTTGCCTTGGCCCTCCAATCTTTTCTGCCGTTTGTTCAGAACAGTCATGTCAGGTTGCACACCGACAACAGGACTGTCGCGGCTTACGTGAACAGGCAGGGCGGAACGAGATCCCTCAGCCTCTCAGACAGTGCGTGCCTCATTCTAAAGTGGTGCGCTTCGCATCGTATTCTGCTGTCAGCCATCTTTCTGAAGGGCAGCTTGAACGTCCTTGCAGATGCGCTGAGCAGGGGGGACAAGGTGGTCCATTCAGAGTGGACTCTGTCACACCAGTCCCTGCACCGTCTTTGGGAGCAGATAGAGAAGCCTCAAATCGATTTGTTCGCAACTCGGTATTCAGCGAGGCTTCCTCTGTTTGTATCCCCCTTCCCGGATCCTCCAGCTGGGCCATAAGATTACTCTTGACGGAGTTGTTGCTAGCGTTATTAAGGGCGCCTCCCTTAAGGCCGCGCGTATGAAGTCTCCGCTCCCTGCTTGGGATTTGATGCTTGTGTTGAGATTTTTGGCCTCTAACGAGTTTGAACCGTTACAGTCATCTAGTTTGGCTAACTTGACGCGCAAGGCCGTTTTTCTAACTTTGCTCGCTACGTCGCGTAGAGGGAGTGAGGTTCATGCTTTATCCGGCTTAGATAAAGATATTGCAACCGAAAAGGATGGTTCCATATCTCTTAAATTCAGGCCAGAATTCTTAGCTAAGAATCAGAAACCAGGCCATATTTCTCCTGTCATTAACGTTCCTGCCTTGAGCAACATCCTTGCTCCTGGAGACCCTGACATAGTTAACTGTCCGGTCAGAACGCTCAGCGTTTACCTGTCTCGAACAAAGTTCATTCGTTCCGAAAATCAAAAGTTGCTTTTTATTTCTCCCAATACGGCAAGGGGCAAAGATATTGCTAAGGTGACTTTGACCAAGTGGGTTTCCACGTTAATCAGGCAAGCTTACGCCTGGTGGCATACTCAGTCCGGAGAGGTTAGGGCAGTACTCCCCCTGACTTCGGCAAGAACCCATGAGGCGAGAGCATGGGCCTCTTCTGTGGCAGTGCTCCGTTCAGGCCGTCTGGCTGATGTTTTGGAGGCTGCCTATTGGAAATCGGAGGATGTCTTCATGAATTTTTATCTGAGAGACATCTCCTCCTTGCGTCAAGACGGCAGTTTTGCACTACCTTCTATGGTGGCAGCAGGACAAGCCCTTGTACGTTGATTTTTGGTGAGTACCCGCCACCTATAGTAGCAATCTGCTATTTGTGAGTTGGGTATGGATATGTAATTTAATTAAAAATTTTAAGAGTAAATTTTCATTTAATTAATATACTTACCCAACTCACAACGTTTATTCCCTCCCACCTCCCCGCTGTGGTTGGTACTGGGGTCTAAAAAAGAGTGAGTTGGGCTTCGTTTTGGAATGATAAGATGGCGGCGTATGCGCGCGCATACGGATGTCGGACTGTTGATAGTCTGGCATTATGGGATGGATCACTTTCTTTTTTAGAGTGGCCTCCCTTGGTTACCAAGGGGACGCGTACAGCATTACCAGCACTGAACTAGAGTTAATTGCTATTTGTGAGTTGGGTAAGTATATTAATTAAATGAAAATTTACTCTTAAAATTTTTAATTTTAAATTGATTGCATTGTATTCCTCGTCTTCTCCTGAATTCAAAATTATAGAGATAGATATGTCATGATTACTCTAAAAATGGGCTCAGAATGAAAGAAAATACGTTCAGTAAGAAGTAACCGGCACGGTTGGCCTAGTGGTAAGGCGTCCGCCCCGTGATCGGGAGGTCATGGGTTCGAACCCCGGCCGGGTCATACCTAAGACTTTAAAATTGGCAATCTAGTGGCTGCTCCGCCTGGCGTCTGGCATTATGGGGTTAGTGCTAGGACTGGTTGGTCCGGTGTCAGAATAATGTGACTGGGTGAGACATGAAGCCTGTGCTGCGACTTCTGTCTTGTGTGTGGCGCACGTTAAATGTCAAAGCAGCATCGCCCTGATATGGCCCTTCGTGGTCGGCTGGGCGTTAAGCAAACAAACAAACAAACAAACAAAAGGTTCAGTAAGTGCTACGGACGCGTGCTTCGTGGCGGCGAGCATGACCCGTCTCGGTCTTCGGTAGGGTTAGCCGAGACTATCTGAATGTAGTCTCGGCGATGATTAGTTTGTGGTGTTGATCTTGACTAAATGTTTTTATATCGCTTCACGCGACTTGTTTGGTCTGCCTTTGCCTGAGACTGTATGTTAGTCTGTCGGACTGTGTCTCTGTCCGACTCTCTGTCTCTTTGTATCTCTCTCTCTCTCTCTCTCTCTCTCTCTCTCTTTCTTTCTCTCTCTCTCTCTCTCTCTCTCTCTCTCTCTCTCTCTCTCTCTCTCTCTCTCTCTCTCTCTCTCTCTCTCTCTCTCTCTCTCTCTCTCTCTCTCTCTCAGTTGTTCTGTCTGCCTGCCTGATTATCTCAGTGTGTCGCTCTGTCTGCCTGTGCATTGTGTCAACCTAGCACTATGTTATATCTGTAATGGTTTTATACGCAATAGATCCAAACTTGGTGTTCGTAAGCCTGTGTTTTGTGTTAAATGTTTCTTGTGATTATATCTGAAAGAGGGGATAGACTGTGCTGGATACTGACACTGTTTTGTTCTTTTTAACATCTTTTTTGCTGTGTATCAGTGATCTGATCTCATCAGTCTGAGTTAATATTACGGCTGATTGTATTGGTATTTTCTCTGAAATGGACAGTGTGCTGTTAATTTTTGTTTTGTTTTGTTGTGATCAGATCCAAAGAAAGCGGACAAGGTGAGCTATGAAGATCCCTCAGTGTGGGAAACCAAGACCATCACCAGTGCCATCAAAAACTACCTCAGGTCTCTTCCCCTTTCCTTCTCTCTTCTGTTTCATGGATTTGTCCAATACATTTTATCCTCGAGTCAGGTGGAATTTTGTGTTTGATCTGTACAGTGGAACCCCCCTTTTAAGACCGAAAAAAAAAAAAAAATCGGAGAAAATCAGGTCTTTAAAAGGAGGTAATCTTAAAATGAAGGTACATTTGTAAAGGTTATGAACAAAACATCATCACCGGCACGGTGACCTAGTGGTAAAGCGTCCGCCCCGTGATCGGGAGGTCGTGGGTTCGAACCCCGGCCAGGTCATACCTAAGACTTTAAAATTGGCAATCTAGTGGCTGCTCCGCCTGGCGTCTGGCATTATGGGGTTAGTGCTAGGACTGGTTGGTCCAGTGTCAGAATAATGTGACTGGGTGAGACATGAAGCCTGTGCTGCGACTTCTGTCTTGTGTGTGGCGCACGTTATATGTCAAAGCAGCACCGCCCTGATATGGCCCTTCGTGGTCGGCTGGGCATTAAGCAAACAAATAAGCAAACAAACAAACAAAACATCAGAGAAAATAGCGTCTTAAAAGGGAGGAAGTCTTAAATTGGGGGGTCTTAAAAGGTGGGTTCAACTGTACTGTCATGCATGATACACTCTTTGTATGAAGGTAAAACAGCAAGCTTGTTGCATACAGAAAGTTACCTTGACATTTTTGTGTGTGAATGTTAGATGTTAGATTTTTTTCTTCGTCTTCTGGTCTTCATTTTCTGTAAACTAAAGGCACCTTGTACAAAGTTTTAGCCTAAGAAAAATGCACAGTTGAAGTCTTTCATGGTGATGATGATGACAATGACAATGATGATACAATGATGATGCCATTGACAAAGATGATGGCAATGACAATGACGAGTAGTTGTGCTTACATATTGGCATGTTTTTGTTGCCAGGTCCCTTCCAGAGCCCCTGATGACATTCAAGCTTCATGAACAGTTCATCAAAGCTGCAAGTAGGTCACTTTATTTTGGACAGGTTTGTGTGTCTGTATGTTTGTGTGTGAGCTATTGTCAACTTGTGGATGTGTGTGTGTGTGTGTGTGTGTGTGTGTGTGTGTGTGTGTGACAAGTGTGTGTGTGTGTGTGTGTGTGTGTGTGTGTGTGTGTGTGTGTGTGTGTGTGTGTGTGTGTGTGTGACATTAACAATCCCGTAACATGACCTGCAGGTGCTGAAAATACTTGCAGAGAATATATTGAAAATGTTAACATGAAACAAAATCCTGGACATCTAAGAACAAACCTTGTTTGACATTTATTCTTCAGTCTGTTTACACTCTCATCCAAAATGTTTTGCAGAACAAGAATCTAAGACGTTGCGAATTCTTGATGTCCACAAGTATGTTCACCAACTGCCCAAGGCCAACTTTGAAATGTTAGAAATGATGGTTGCACATTTGAGGAGGTAAGTCAGCAGGCTTTTCATCATGTGGTTCCGACAGTGTACTGGGTGATTCAGATAAAGATAGCAGCCGTACCATTTTTGACAAGTTTTTATAACATTGAGGCAAAATATATGTGTCCCGACCCAGTCTTTGTATGTTAATTTTCATGAAAGAGCAATAGCTCAGGACAGTATCAAGACTGTTTTTCATTCATGCAGGTTTAAAGAGTGCATGTGCATGCACACACATATAGTGATATACACTCAAACACTCAGTCACACACATATAGTGATATACACTCAAACACTCAGTCACACACATATAGTGATATACACTCAAACACTCAGTCACACACATATAGTGATATACACTCAAACACTCAGTCACACACATATAGTGATATACACTCAAACACTCAGTCACACACATATAGTGATATACACTCAAACACTCAGTCACACACATATAGTGATATACACTCAAACACTCAGTCACACACATATAGTGATATACACTCAAACACTCAGTCACACATTCACATATGCACATGCATTTACGCACATGCTGGCAAGGTCTGTGAACTCCACTGACAAAATTAAAACAAACTGATTGAACCATGGTTTAGGATCTTGCAGCTAACTGTCACAGAGACCAATTTGAAGGAAAAAGTGTACAAAATGTTTCCAACAAAAACAATATGTTGGCTGTGCTGAGGGGAGATAACTTAGTTGGTAGCAGCGCTGGCTTCAAAACCAGTTGTCGCTAACGCCATGTGTTCGATCCCCACGTTCGGCAAGGGATTTATTTCTTAGAGTCAACTTTGTGCAGACTCTGCTCAGTCCCTGAACACCCCCGTGTGCACGCATGCGCACGATAAAGAACCCAAGTTCACATCGAAAGTCTCAGCGCTTGTAAACATGCATACATGCATGTTGGAAAAAGAGAAAAAAAAAGGGTAGTGCCGTACTGTATGGCAGCTTGCTTTCCCCAGTGAGATAGCAGCTCGACTTCCATGAGGTTAACATCACAGGACTATATAAAACCTTATCCTTATCTTGATGACAGGGTGGCAGACAGGTGTGACGAGAACAAGATGACGGTGGCCAACCTCGGTGTGTGCTTCGGGCCGTCCTTGATGCGACCGGAGGAAGAAACCATGGCCGCCATCATGGACATCAAGTTCTGCAACATCGTTGTGGAACTGCTCGTCAACCACTATGAAAAGGTGGGTGTGATGGCTAAAGTGGAAGAGTTTTGACATGTGTTATTGTTGTGTTAGTGTTGTTTATGTTTGTATTCTGCTTGATTCAGGTACAGTGGAACCCCCCTTTTAAGACCTCCAAAAATCTGTCTTAAAAAAAAGTAGGGAGTCTTAAAATGGAGGTAAATTTACTGATGTTATGAACAGAAAGTCTGACAAAACAAGGTCTGACAAAGGAGGGAGTCTGAAATTGTTATTTCTTTCTTTCTTTCTCTTTCTTTCTTTCTCTTTCTTTCTTGTTGATTTCTCTCTTCGATAATTTTTTTCTTCTTTTTTTCTCTATATATATAGATTTTCAAGACCCTGCCAGACGAGTCTGACGCAACAGAGGGCAAGGGGAACCCAGGAGGCACTCAGAACTCAGAGACTGCGCTCAACACTTCTTCTCTCAGTCGCAACAGCAACCTGGCAAACCACAACTCCTCCCAGGCCAGGCCGGTCTCCTCTGCACCGGCCGTTGGTAGGGAGGGGGGTGGTGCCTGGGGTCCCACGTCCAGAATCTATGCAAATCAGGCCCCGGTCCATCCGTCCAGGTTTGCCAGGCCACGCCCCATTCAAGTCTTCAACCCCTCCACTGAGAGTGAGTTGCCTTGAACTTTTACATGTAGTCTTTCTTTTGCGCATGGCCGCTGGGGACAAAGCTATTCTGTTTTGGTACACACACAAAAATGTAGTCTGTTACAGTCCTGGGAATGATACACCTTTCGTCGTAAATACGACGAAGTCCTTTTCTAATTGTGTAAGAAAGCCCTTAAAAATGCTTAAAACGCAAAATTTCCCGTCGGTACTCCCAAACCACTTTTACTCATTCCCAGGCCTGCTGTTAATTTCATGCTCTAAGTTTGACAGATTGTCCAAATGAAGTGTTCATGCGACTTGTTTTTACATCCGTTGACACTCCCAGTGATGCATTTTTTGTGTTGTGCGGAAGTGATTGCAAAATGAACCCAGCATTGCCTGATTTGACACAGGGAATAGTTCTTCGTGGCCTGCCAGAAGATGAGTGGGGAAACGTAATCCAGAGGAAGAGAGACGGGAAGAGAGAGAGAGAGTGTGTGTCGAGTGCCTGAGAGGGTGTTTGCCTTCAAATTCAATCCTGCCAGACTGTAGTTTGAGCCGACCTCATTTACATAATATACACACGTGTGAAGACATATTTATTTACCACAGGGGTGGTCTCTGGTATGTAGGATCATACACATGTTTGTATAAAATGCATGCAGCATGACACCATCACTTTGCCTTTCAGGGTTTGAGACAATGGGCAGCACCAGCAGCAGCACGGAATCGCTCAACTCCTCCTCTTCCAAGCCAGGGTTCTCCCCCCGCACCGTCCCCTCTACCCCCTCCTCCACCTCCTCCTACAGCGGGGGGCCAGGACCCGACCGGCCAAACCGGCGGCAATCCCACGATTTGCCCGTGTATGGCAACGTCAGTGCTCTTGGTGAGGTCACTAGCTGTTCAAGTGTGGCGCTGTGTAACTGTTTTTTTGTCACTTTCGTTGGCGTTATATTAAGTTTACTCTTTTGTGTGAAAAGGTGTTTGTTGCAGTGTCTTGGTTGTGTTTTTTTGAGAGTTTGAAGCAATTCTGGCACTGATTTGTGCTTTTGAAATTAATTTATTTTTATTTTTTTGTTACTTTACTAGGTGATAATTTGTTGCACCTTTAATATTAGGACAGAATTGAGGGATTTGTAGTCAGGTGTGGATGCATTATGTGTAGCTTGCACGTAAGTGCATACCCACATGCCTATGCTTGTGCGCACACACACACACAAGCACACACACACACATGCACACACACACATGCACACACACAAACGCACAGAGGTAAAGAGAGAGTGCCAGAAGTTATTTTGTGCTAACTACCCACATATTGCTCACGCTCCTGTCTTGTACACACTTGTCAGCACTCTACAAGAGAGGTTCTGCTGCCTTGTGATCATTACACAAAAAGTTAGGTGCCACATTCTACAAGAGAGGTTCTGCTGCCTTGTGATCATTACACAAAAAGTTAGGTGCCACATTCTACAAGAGAGGTTCTGCTGCCTTGTGATCATTACACAAAAAGTTAGGTGCCACATTCTACAAGAGAGGTTCTGCTGCCTTGTGATCATTACACAAAAAGTTAGGTGCCACATTCTACAAGAGAGGTTCTGCTGCCTTGTGATCATTACACAAAAAGTTAGGTGCCACATTCTACAAGAGAGGTTCTGCTGCCTTGTGATCATTACACAAAAAGTTAGGTGCCACATTCTACAATGCTTATCTCACTTAAAGGCACATATCATACTCTTTCAGTTAGAGATAAGTGGCCTCTTTTGTAGAATTTTTTGCTTTTAAAGTAGAGTTATGACAAAACTAAAAACGTTGAGAAAACAATTATTTCTTATGAACATATATCGTATATTAATGTATTCATTATATCATGTAGAATGTAACCACATAGCATCACTGCACCATGTTATCTTTACAGTTGTTTGAGGTTTCAGCATGTATTTCTCTGTGTTTAGGCTAGATAGGACGTCATCAGACTAGTTCATTTTGAAATCAAGGTTAAAGGACGTCGGAGAAAAAGCCTCAGGAATTACTCTCGATCACCCCAGACAAGAGGTTTCAGTAATCTGAGACATTATTTGCTTTTTACTTTTGATGACGAAGGAACATCAGGGGACTGTAGCATTTTAAAAGTTTTCATCTGGTAGTGTTAAATGGGTCACTTTTTCAGCATAAGTGGGTCAGCCCTGGCAGGTCAGACTGATCCGTCTCAGATTTAATGGGTCACTTGACAAACTCTAATTCAAATCGATTGGTCTTTTTTATTATTTTTATTATACTGCATCTATGACCCATGACCAATGCCTGGCTTAAACCCTGGCCACCACAGTAGCATTAGAATGTGTTAGACTGGAAAACATGTTCAATATCACCACTGCACTGTTATATTAGAATGTGCCGTTAGATTGATCTAGATAATTGTCAAATGCCTTGAATACCAAGCTTTCTTTGTTAGTCCAGAGGGAGCATATCAGTTTTTGTTTTGTCTTTGACTACATGAATGAAGGCCTTTGGTGAAAATGGTTTATGCAAGAATAGCAGGGGATGTGTTCCCCGAGGACCAACGAAAAAGCTTGTTTGACAACAATGCAATTGACATCATTTTGTCATCATTTTGCAAGCACAAGGAAAACATTTTCTTTGACATGCCTGTATGCATGATTTTGTCAAACTTATTGCCTGAATACAAAAAATTGCTGACTAAATGATGACAATGAAACACATGTAATCAATGTTATAAATACATTAGAGTGTATAATTAGAAAGGTAACAATCACTCACCATATTGTTGTGACATGTTTCTGCGTGACTAGCTAGCCCAGAGATAGTTGTACTGCCTTCCTCGCCGCAAGGTAACTGACTGGGAGGAGGTGATTTGGAGAGAGTTTTTCAAGCATACTTTATGGGCATTAAACATGCATGTATGAATAGATCAAATTTAAATGGAAAAAAAAACCCACCAGTAACCAGGTTAGGTAAGTTTAAATCAATATTTCGGCAATGTATGAATAAGTTATAATGTAAAAAAAAAAAAAGGTAAGTTCTCAGAAGAGCCCTTGTCTGTTGAAAAGTTTGACTATTCCTGGTTGTGCCCATGTAGATTTTAGCAGTAATGCGGTGTGTTTGAGTTTGTACGTGTGTTTGTGTGAGATAGAGAGAACTCGTTATCAGGTACATGTACCTTGCTCGTACTTCATGTGTGTATGTATGAGTGAATGATTCTGTGTGTATGTATGAGTGAATGATTCTGTGTGTATGTATGAGTGAATGATTCTGTGTGTATGTACCCAACACACACTTATTTGTGTTCCTAAGCATGTCTGCTGGATGAATTTTTATGCTTGAAAAACTCTCTTCTTGGTAGTGAGGGTGGTCGGATTCCTTTTTAGTGTGATGCTAATGGGGTTTTGTAGAGTGGAGCTTTGGTCAGGCACTATTTGTTTTGGGAAGGGCTTTGCGGAAAGCTGACAGCCAGAGGTGTGCAGCAGAGCCTGGCCGGAACGTCTTCAGTCTTTGAGTAGCTGTTCAGTGGGCCTTCAGTGTTTCTGCAGCAATACTTCTCGTGTTAGTCGCATCTTGAGCATCAACAAGGAATTGAGCTGGCATCAGTTTGAGCAGAAATGTTCTTCTCTTTCGTACCTCTTTGTAGATTTTAATCTTTGCCAGTTTTGCTTAGCATTCGAAACGCGTTTGATACCGCTGTAAAAATCAAACTCGTTCATATCATATGTCTTACATAGAACGCACTTGAATGCAAGACTTGGGGAAAAGCTTCAAATGAAAATCGTCAGGAAAAAGCTGTACGTAAAAATCGTTACAAGGCAGTCATGGCTGTTATGTTAGAATCTTACTTGGAAACATTTGATTTGGCAAAAATCTATTCTGTTTGAAAATCCATAGTCATTGGTCAAAACAAGCTCTGCTGCAGCCATGGGATTTGATGATGGGGTGGTGGTGTTATGGTTATTTGTGTTTTCATGTGTTGCTCAGATGATCATTCATGAAGTAAGTTTTCCATCTTTTCACGTATGATTTTAATTTATATGTTTGCGTTTCATTGCCAGAGGTTACAAAAGGTATGCTGGGCCCCGTTCTTTGGGTCATAATCGCTGTAGTTGTGTGTAGTTGTATCTGAGAACCACTGCAGTTGTTGGCAGTATCTATCAGTATCTATCACTGAACTGAGTTTCTGCACATAATTCTGTACATTACAGGTCGGTGACTGAAAGAAGTTCATTATTATGCTAAAATTAATGTTTTTTTAATTTTCTCATTTTTTAATTTTTTTTATTTTGTATATATTTTTTGTTATGGAGGCTTTTAAGAGTGTTTGTGTGTCCTTTGGTTTTTAGAATTGCTTTACAATGTTTGTTTCAAGGTTTGCCCACGTGGCTGCTTTTGGATTCATCAGCACAGCTTTGTACGTTTTATCATTTGATTGCTATTTTTTTGTCTGCATGCTTGATGGTTTGTGAGCCTCCTGACGTCATAACTGAGTGTTACAACTAGCCGCCTGAGTCTGATATGATGTGAACAAAAATAGTTTCAGTATTCTAACAAAATAGCATGAATAAGCCCGCTTCTCCTTTTTCCCTTTAATTTTTGCTTTGTTGAATACTATTATTTGTAAATTTGTAAGATGCTTAGTTGTCTGATTTCTGTCTTTGAGTTTCCAGCTTGTAGGGCAGTGGTTTTTATTCAGCTATGTGTGGTTGTTTTTCTTATTTGTGTGTAGTTTGAGAGGTGTGGTACAGCCACTGAGTATCAAAAGATGATCTTTAGATCACAGGATATGTTTTGTTTTGGGCAATTATTTTAAATGTATGGTTTGGTTGCCCCCCGCGGGTTAGGGGGAAGAATTTACACGATGCTCCCCAGCATGTCGTAAGAGGCGACTAACGGATTCTGTTTCTCCTTTTACCCTTGTTAAGTGTTTCTTGTATAGAATATAGTCAATGTTTGTAAAGATTTTAGTCAAGCAGTATGTAAGAAATGTTAAGTCCTTTGTACTGGAAACTTGCATTCTCCCAGTAAGGTCATATATTGTACTACGTTGCAAGCCCCTGGAGCAATTTTTTTTTTAGTGCTTTTGTGAACAAGAAACAATTAACAAGTGGCTCTATCCCATCTCCCCCCTTTCCCCGTCGCGATATAACCTTGAACGGTTGAAAACGACGTTAACACCAAATAAAGAAAGATGGTTTGGTTGAAGTAATTATGCTGTGTTTTCTTTATTTCAAATGTATTCTGTGTTTGATATATTATGGTAATTAGTATGCTTCATAGGGAAAAAATAAATTCTATTTCATTACTTGACTCACCCAACACCACCCCCCCCCCCCCCCCCCCACATACTCCTCCTCTCCCTTGTACATGATTGTACCTCCTGTCCAGCCATTGTTACCACAAGCCATTTTCAGTTTAGAAGTCCTCGTGTTGCATCTAAATTACTGTGTTTGTAGGAAGATGACGTTATGCAGATGTCTTCGCTCTGTGGACGTACTAATGCGTGAAATGGAATAACACTTATAACTCATGGCATCAATGCAAGACAGAATTTATTGTAGAAACCCCAAGGGGTACATACATAAAAATGTAACTGTTGGCAAGAAATATGAAGATGAAGAATTAGTTCCTGAGAAAGTGAATAAGTTCTGTGTACATTAACAAACCATTTGATTGTATTGTAAGACTTCTCAAGAAGGGCTCAAACTCAACAAATAGGACAGTTTATACATTTCAGGTGAATGCATTAGAAGGTACAAAAGCTGAAGTATAACGTTTGAATGTTCAAAATACTCTTTATTATTTAACTTTTTTATTTTATTTTATTTTACTGTTGTTTCTTTATTTAATAAATTTACCTACACTGTAATAGCAAATGCTCAAAGTTCAGGTGGTCAAAACACTGTTTTGTGGCAATCAGTCATGATTTAGCCTGCTTACAAAAACCTCATGCATGATCTCCCATGCTGTGTGTGTGTGTGTGTGTGTGCGTGTGTGTGCGTGTGTGTGTGTGTGTGTGTGTGTGTGTGTGTGCATGATTGAGTGCATGCGTCTATGGGTGTGTGTGTTTGTGTGAGTGTGTGTACGTGTGTGTGTATAACAGTAGCGGGATGATTGATAGTTTTTTTTTTTAAACAGGCAGGTGAAATTCACACCGTGGAATTGGGAGGGTTAACTGTAATGTTACCATTTGTTGGTAACCATTTCTCCAAGTAGAAAATTATCTGTAACTCAAAGCATTTATTGTTTCTCCAGTTACGGCATCGTCTTTGCATCTTCGCATTTTTCAGACAGTCCTACCAGGGTCCCCTAATGTAGCATGCTGTACTATGTCTGTGTCTTGTGACTATGAATGTTCATGATGGCATTCACTTGAGTCATTCACTGATTCAGACATTTTCCACCATTTGTCCACTGTTTCTAAGCACTTGGTTATTTGTTTGTGTAAAAGGCACTGGTTTTCTTACACCCTCATACACTGGATAAGTGTACGATTTTATTTCTCTAATTTGTTTGGGTTGTTTTTCTTCCAAGTTTTTCTTTGTAACTTTACTATTGCCCCCCTCTGTTGTCTTTGATGTCTTAATTTGTACTGCGATTGTTAATACTCATATTAAAACTTATTTTATTTGTTTCTGAATCATTAGATTGCATTTGTAGAGGAATTATTTGAAGGAGTTATTTCTTGATTTGATTTCAAACTTCATACAAGATCAATATAATAAATCATTTCATTTTGTATAGGGTGAATATCTTCACAAACTTTTGTCATAGGGTGTTAGCCCCTTCGGTGAATCTCTTTGCCAAAGTTATCATAAATAGAAGCTCAACACTTTTTGTTGTTTGCTCCTCCAACCATATTTTCCAGTCATTTTCCGTTAATAAGCACACTTTGTGACATTAAAGCCCCCCACAGCCACCCTACCCCTCTCTAACGTCCAAGGTAATTAGATGCAAAACTCATGGTCATTTGTGTTATGGACTGGTCTAATAAATGATTCTCATTATTAACTGCTCAGTTGGCCATTTCATTGTGTTGAATTACTTTATTTTTTAACATAATGATGTGGAAGAGTGTTTGGTATGATTTCAAAATGAAGGCATCGTATGATTTCAAAATGAAGGCATCGTATGATTTCAAAATGAAGGCATCGTATGATTTCAAAATGAAGGCAGGGTTGCACATAGTTATGCTCAAGTCCAATGATGCACTCGTTGAACAACTTTTGTTTAAATCAAATTGTTTAAACCTATGGCTGTTTTGTTTGTTTCAGCCAATCGTTTCAATCTCAACCTAGGCAGTGCAGACGCTCCAGCTTTGTGAGTACTTTGTTCTTGGCATGCTACAGGCTTGTGTGCTACTGGCTGTCTTTTGTTTGTAATTAGAGCTGCTGCTGCCTTGTTTCTCTCTCTCTCTCTCTCTTTCTCTCTCTCTCTCTCTCTCTCTCTCTCTCTCTCTCTCTCTCTCTCCCCCCCCTCTCTCTCTCCCCCTCTCTCTCTCTCTCTCTCTCTCTCTCTCCCCCCCCTCTCTCTCTCCCCCCCCCCCCCCCCTCTCTCTAAGACTTACTTTGCATCGCCCAAGGTGTTGTTATCTGTTCAGATTTTAAAAGCATTTTTCTTCCTAAAACAATTTGATCACAGCCTTTTTCCTTTGCTTTTCGGCTTGAAAAAGCATTGCGCTTAAAAAAAAAGAAGTCTTTTGGTTGTACATTGCACATGCTTTTCTAAGCTCCTTTCTCAGCCAGAGAAGGTTTTCAGAGAAAAAAAATCTCTGAACTGTCACTTAACGTATCGGCATTAATATCCATTGTGTTGTGTAGAAATTATGTTGAGCGTTACAATCTCCACTTCTGCAGCATTTTCTATTATTATCTATTCTTTCTGTAGAATGCATATTTTGCTAATAGCTATAGTAACTATAGGCAGTGTTGTTCCAAGACTGAGAGAACAATAGGAAAATATGTAAAGGTCCAAATGTCCTGGCTACACACACAAAAGTTTAGTCAGAAAAGCTCCTACATGTCAAAACTATCTGACAATCAACCAGCTAGGGGTCAAGACAATGTGTCAGATCAAAAAAGGTATGCATCAATGACCGAAGACCAAGGCCTGGGAACAACACTGGCTTTGGGTTAGAACACTCCCTGGGCACAACAAATATGCAACCACTAGTTTTCTAATTTTATTTTTTTAATTTTATTTTTAGTTTGACGTTTAGAGGAATCATGTACGTGTGTGTGTGTGTGTGTGTGTGTGTGTGTGTGTGTGTGTGTGTGGTCAGTTAAAAGTTGAAATGTATATATGGTATTAGTTATTCAGGTATAAGAGCAACACTGTCAATGTTTTTGTTAACGAACAGCATGCATGTTGCAAGTCTGCATTTGTTGTACTCACTTGATAAGATTCATGAAACTGATTTTTACGTGAATTGTTTGTCAAAATAACTTTCTTCATCCAGTGTGTCATTGTTCAGAATGTGTTTTTTTCCCAATCTGATTTGATAACCATAATTAACAGTGAAAGTTGTAATGCATTGTTGTGTCAGTAATTTAGGTCACTGAGCTTGTACAGTAGAAATGTTGACATAAAACAACGTAGCCTCCAGTTGTTCTTTCAAGCCTGATGTCAGTACTGTACATATTTATAACCAGAAAATGTGCTATGAAGACTGCATAACAAGGGTTGTTAGGTAAAGGAGGCACTCATCTTATAAAATCAAAATGGCTTTGACCATTGAATGTGGTTAAAGTCAGTTTTGTATACATGTTGGAATTATTTTTTTAAATAAACAAATAATTTGAACAAAAAGACCTAGAACGCTGTCATGCTGCATCATTGTGGAAACATATCTTCTATGGAATCAGAACATTTTATTTTGTTACAAGTAAATGTTTAAAGAAAAAAGTTTTTGTTGCAACGTATTATGATAATAATTAATAATTTCTTCAAACTTAAAATAATTGGGAAAAATATTGTGGGAAATAAATCAAGGTAGCGACTGTGTCCATCTGACAACCCTTGAGATGCTGCTGAGCTGATTGTGTAGCCTGTTTGGACGTGGTTTGCGGGTGCGTTGATTGTGGAGTTGTTTTGCTGGACTAACTACGGTGCTTGGCTTTTGCTTTTTCCTCTCTGCCTGTAGTGGGAGTGTCAAGAAGAGAAGCTCAAATGACTACACGGGAGCAAGCATGTAAGTCACGCAGGGCTGGGCACTGGTGATAGGGGTGCATGTGTGTGTGGCCAGCCTGACGGTAGGCGCTAACCTGACCGGAGCTTTAGAGTACACTGGAACCCCCCTGTGACGGGCGCAGTGGCGTGGTGGTAAGACGTCGGCCTCCTAATCGGGAGGTCGTGAGTTCGAATCCCGGTCGCTGCCGCCTGGTGGGTTAAGAGTGGAGATTTTTCCGATCTCCCAGGTCAACTTATGTGCAGACCTGCTAGTGCCTTAACCCCCTTCGTGTGTACACACAAGCACAAGAACATGTCGGAGTTCGGTGGGTTATGGAAACACGGAAATACCCAGCATGCCTACTCAACGAAAGCGGAGTGAAGCTGACTATGCTCTCAGAGTATAGTGTGGGGAACCCAAATGGGCAAACGAGCTCACACGTCACCAGAAAATTCTGGAACGCTGAAGAAGAAGAAGAACCCCCCTGTTAAGACCCCCCAATTTAAGACGCCCTCCTTCCCTCCTAAGACCCTGTTTTTTCAGATTTTCTGTTCAGTGGGGATGTAGCTCAGTCGGTAGCGCGCTGGATTTGTATCCAGTTGGCCGCTGTCGGCGTGAGTTCGTCCCCACGTTCGGCGAGAGATTTATTTCTCAGAGTCAACTTTGTGTGCAGACTCTCCTCGGTGCCCGAACACCCCCGTGTGTACACGCAAGCACAAGACCAAGTGCGCACGAAAAAGATCCTGTAATCCATGTCAGAGTTCGGTGGGTTATAGAAACACGAAAATACCCAGCATGCTTCCTCCGAAAACGGCGTATGGCTGCCTAAATGGCGGGGTAAAAAACCGTCATACACGTAAAATTCCACTCGTGCAAAAAACACGAGTGTACGTGGGAGTTTCAGTCCACGAACGCAGAAGAAGAAGAAGAAGACTCCTTCCTTTTTAAGACCTGATTTTCTCCGATTTGTGGGGGTCTCAAAGGGGGGGGTGGGGTTTCCACTGTATTGCTCAGGCAATGATAAAGCCCTAGAAATTGTGCAAATAACTTTGTATGGGTTTGTGAAAGACATGTTTCTCTGCAAAACAGTGTCGAGGCAAGCTTTCCCACCTGGCATTATTGGCGACTGATCTATAGCGAACAGCTTGTCTCCACACGTAGTCCGCGAACAGAGTTATATCTGAACATCGTATAATACATGGACAGCAAAGAGTGCTTTGATGAACTTGAAACTTGAAAAGGAAATTGTGGGAATTATTTTAGGGTTGAATGTTACTGCACAACATTGTGTAAGAATACTGTTAAGGCAAGGCTTGTTATTAGTGTGGACCTCATGATCCTGCTTCCTCACATTCATTGCCTGAGAAATTCAAGCTGCAGTCTTTGACTTCAGGAATTGTCTGAAGAATATGAATCATCCGTTAAATTTATGAAGACCTTTTCTTTTTTTTTTTTTTTTTTTTTATTTTTTATTTTTTATTCTCTTTTTGTACATTTTTTTTTTTTTTACATGTATATATGCTGTACATTACAGGACATCACCTAACCGAAAGGACAGAAACATATAACAGAAAAACACACTTGGACAATTACAACATACATGGGGTGGGAGGATGGAATGGGGAGGGGGGGATGTTCAGTGGTTTGGTGGTCGCATTATCAAAAGGTTTTAGGAACGAAAAAACCTAAGGGTTACATCAAAACGTGCATATACAGGCGCCAATCCTTGTAGAATTTATCTACTGTATTATTCACAACTGCGTTATACTTTTCACAAATAAATCTTTGCTTAAAGTTTCTACTAAATGTCTGAAAATGAGGGGTCTTTTTGTTCATTTTGGAAATATATACATGGTGTTTGGCACAGATTAATAACACATCAAAAGCTTTATCGGTGACTACATTGTTCGCCACTCCAAGAAGAACCAGTTCTTTAGACAGTTTTAAATTGTTGCAATGGGTGCAGTTCGCCTTTAGCCAATTTACAAATTCTATCCAAAAAGTCTGCACTTTATCACACTCCCAAAACATATGTAAAAGGGTTTCTTCATTTCTACCACAAAATGTACACAATGACGTATCCACAATTTTTCGCAAAAATAGAAACCTTTCTGTGGGCAAAATTCTGTACAATAATCGGTACTGGAACCATCTCAGACAAGTGTCTTTTGTTGTTTTAAAAACATGTTGAAAGATAGCCTTCTTATCTAACAAACAGTCTAAAGATTCAGACCATTTTTCGATACATTTTGGGACCGTAGTATGTTCAATCAGTTTTTTGTAAATAAGTTGTGTCTTACCTTTACAAATACATTTCCACACAATGGGCTCTGTCATAATAAAATGTTTATCAAATTCTAAGCCGATTTTTCTCTGATATTTCTTAACAGCCTGGATTACACCTTGATACAATACAAAATCGCCTCGCACATTTGGATATTTGATTTTAAACGCATTATAGGATAAGTATCCATTTTGTCCCAAAATATGACCAATCTGAGCTATTCCATTGTCGATCCAATTTTGAATGTACACTGTCTTTTTATCTCTCCGAATATTAACATTATAATGTAAACATTCTGATACAAAATCGTTAAAGGTTATAGGGTCACATTTTCCATGTAGTTTCTTATAATGTTTAAAAACATTGGTCCAAAACGGGTTTTCCATTCTCTGCATCAAAACATTTGCAAATTCCTCTCCTCTCATATTAATTGTTGTAACAGATGGACATGCTTTAAACAATAATCTTGATATTAATCCAGTAAGGCCATCAACTCTTTTTAACCAAACGATTTTTAGAGATGACAGAAAACTTTTCACGTCAACCATCTTTAATCCTCCATCTTCATAGGGTTGGGTGACCGTACTTCTTTTAATTTTATCTCTTTTTCCATCCCAAAGAAATTTGAAAAAAATATTATTTAACTCCATCATAAACTGTTCGTCTGGATCAGGTAAATTAGTAAACAAATGTGTCAATTTGGAAATAGCCAAGGTTTTTAGGACTGTTATTTTACCAAAAGGTGTCAGGTTCCTTCTGGTCCATGAATTCAGAAGTTTTTGAATTTCCTTTAACTTATTTCTATAGTTAAGAAAAACAACCTCGGATATATTCACCGAAAAAATAACGCCAAGTGCTTTAAAATTATCCGGGTTCCAGGTAAAATTCATATCAGGCAAAAATCTTCTTTTGCTAAACTTTAAAGGTCCTAACCAAACTACAATTGTTTTATCATAGTTCATTCTCAGACCTGACAGTGATGCAAAATGTTGTAACACTTTTATACTTTCGCAAAAAGATTGCTCTGTACCATCAAGAAACAGACTGGTATCATCAGCGAATTGTGACAATAAAATATTTTCGCCAAGAATATTCATACCACCAATCTTTTTGTTCTGGCGTACCATAAGAGACAATATTTCAGCACAAATCAAAAATAGATAAGGTGACAGCGGATCCCCTTGCCGGGTGCCTCGACCTACATTAAACCATGCTGAATACCGACCATTGACTGAAACACAGGACTTAATTTTGCAATAAAAAGTAAAAATCCATCGTTTCATGTCATTTCCAAAGTTAAATTTGCTCAAAGATTTTTCAATAAATGACCAGGCAACACTGTCGAAAGCCTTTTCAAAGTCGACCATCAAAAGTAGGCCAGGTATATTATGTTTATTTGAGTAGAACAGGGTATCATATATTAATCTGACGTTTTCACCAATATATCTTCCTTTCAAGAAGCCTTTTTGATCATCATGAATCAGATTTGGCAAAACACGTTTAAACCGTTCTGCAATGCACGTTGATGCAATCTTATAGACCGTATTTAACAGAGTAATTGGTCTCCAATTTTTCAAAAGTGTTTTATTTTTCGACCTTTTCTTACTCGTTATAGTTCTCTCCAAAACTTCACCACCCCAAAGTTCAGGCTTGGATATCGTAAACCCCATATGCATTCCCAGGAATACTTGTCTCAGGGTGCTTTGTTGGTACATGTATTTTATGCAGGGATTAATTAGTTTGTGTGCTTTTTTATTTTTTATTTATTTTTTTTTATTTTTGCCGCTTTTTGGTTTGCATTTATGCTGAAAGTATGCTGTCAAGGAAATGTAACATTTTGTCACATGTTTGTATATATAGCCATGTTTTAATCTGAACAGCGAGGAGATGCTGACAGCTTGTCTTATGTTTTTTTTTACTTTCCTTCATTTTGTTTCTGATTATACTTTTTCTGTTCTGTCTGTCTTTTTTTCTCTTTCTGTAATTATTGTTCCTACTGCCTCACCGACAAGCCCCAGCCCTCCACCATTCATTAAGCCTGGAAGAGATCAACATAGGTTAAAAAATTATATTATATAAGTCTTTATAATTATATTTCTTTTCTTCAAGTTCTTTGCTCCTTTGACCCTAGTTATCAAATTCCAAAAGCTTTTCGGTATATCTGCAGGGCTTATAGTTGTCTGCAAGTATAATATCGACCCGCTGGTTAGGCCTTACTATTTCATTTTGTTCAATTGTTTTGGTACGGTAACTGTACCTAACTTATTTGTTCCTGCAGACCCTAAACTTTTTTCACCAAAAATAGACAACACGCAAAAACAGGAAAAAAACATAGACACACTGGCACAGACAACACGCAAAAACAGGAAAAAAACATAGACACATATATTATAGGGAAGGAACAAAGCGAGCGCAGTCTTAAATCCAAAAACAAAGAGACTGCCAATGTTCCAATGTAGGTCTATCATTATCTATTTGTTCAGCAATAGTTTGAGTTGACTTGTTTGGTTGTGTAACAGGAACTCTTCGATGCACAGCACAAGCAGTTTAACAGGCAGCCACGCTAGTCTCTCTAGTTCAGGGTCAAAGACACCTCGCAAGTAAGTGATCCTTGTGTGAATTCTTGTCTAATCGCCATTGTGTCTCTTATATTCAGTTCTCAGCTTCCTCTCTTGACTTTGTGTTTCTGTCAAAGAGACGCACACTGGCACATATTTTATTTGTGAAGGCAATGCACGAAACTGTAACAGAAAAAGGATTGACAAGGAAAGATTCAAACTAACAATGAAACAGACAAGGAACATACAGATAAACACTCAAGCAAACAAATGAGATAACTAAATAAAAATAAGGTCTCTGTCCAAGAGAGTGTGTGTGTGTATGCTTGTATGTTTGCTTGCGTAATTGCGTGTATGTGTGTGTGTTTGTGCATGCTACATGTGTATGTGTGCGTGTCTCTGTGTGTGTGCCTGTCGGTGTGTTCACAATGGTTACACATGAGATACTGCTCCTGATTTGAACTGTCCCTCACATTTTCCCTTCTTGTAAGTGGAGTTTGTCAGTGTGTCCTGAAATTTCATTCTTTGAATATCTGGTGTGTTTGGTTATTTGTAGGATGAGTTGTTTGAGACTGCAGAGAATTAAGAGTGAAAAAATTAAGAGTGAAAAATTTGCCTTTTGCTTTTTCAGGACTGTGATAACGCGGTACCCGTGCAAAGCAGGACATGAAACAGAGTTGTCTTTTGAAGCCAACCAGATGATATACAATGGTAAGTCTGGATTTTTCTCTCTACATGGTGGTGTTTCTTTAGCTTGAACTATGTCTCAAGGTCAACTGCTAACTACCGGTAATTTGTGCCTGCATTTTGATTTGTTAACCTCTGCAGGACCATGCAACTAAGTAATTTCAGTCATATGATAGATAGCAGAAATGAATGCGCAGTTGGATGATGTATAAATCCAGACCGTTTTGATTTCTTGATGTCTTGGTATTAGACTTGCCGGAGCAGGCACATTTTCATGTCAAAAGAAAATTTTTCCCAAGCTTTGTTTTGGAAAAAAACAACACAAATTTGTATCAAATTGTATTAAAAAAAAAAATGACGTTAGTTTGCAGTTGGCATTACTTTTGTAACTTTGATGAAACTCATATTTGTTTGCAAAAGGAAGCAATTTTGCTGAAGACAGTGCAGTGATATCTTTTTCTGTAGACTTGCAGTATTTTAACAGTTCTGTGCCATGTTTGGCCATACAGTCATTGCAAACAGAACTTTAATCATGCCTCCTATGATTGCAGTGAGGCCATCACGGGAGCCAGGGTGGTTGGAAGGGGAGCTGGATGGGAAGACAGGTCTGGTACCAGCAAACTACGTAGAGTTTCTAGACACATAGGCGCAGCCTCCTCTGTCAGCGTCTTGGACAGCGGCCATCTTGCTGACCACTTTGCGCGCGTGTTCCCCCTGTCTTGGGATGCGGTGGTACTGTGTCATGGAGCGAATGTGAAGCAGGCCTGTGATTGGTCAGATGTATGGGTGGTTTAGTTGGGAGTGACTTCATCAGTGGATGGCTTTGGTCAGTCAGCTGCAAGGGCTGGTCAAGACTTGTTCGCTGTGTGCAGCAGAAAGTTCAGCATGGATGGAGAGGGGGAAAAACATTGATGCTTTCACCATGTAGCATATTAGTGTCTGCTTGCTTTGTGGTAAGGCATTGTGTGCTCTTCATTCGGTATGGTTTTAGTAAAGCGTTGGTGTGGTTCAGGCCATGTGGCACAGTATTCATGCCACGGGATGTAATGTTGTGGAGAGTGCTACAGTGTCACGCTGAAGCAGCACAGAGAGTTGTCATCTTGCTGTGTGTCATTGTCACAGGAATGGAGGATGTGTTCATCAAGAAGTGGATCGTGCTCAAACTCAAAGACCAAGATGCGCAATAGTCACTGCCACTGTAGATTGTCTTCACCGGGCCACTTCTGCAAAACATCATCATTTTAGTGACATTTATTGGTAGGATAGGTCATAAGCTTTCCCTGGGAAACGTCAGGACTTGCAGAAAATGCTGTATGAATGAAGTAGTTAGCATCTCAATTGTTAACACGTTTTGGATACGCTGAAGCAGAGGGACTTTTGATAGCCATCGCTGATTTGTTGGCTGGTAATTTTTCTTCTTCAATGTCAGCCTGTAACCAGACAAAGACTGGACATAATCAGTTCATCTGACGGATCATTTTCTGGAAATTTTGCATGTGTTTTTTTTTTATTGCATGTCATGAGTGCTTTGTAAAACAAAAAGTTATGCTAGAAGCTCAATTTAGGCCACAGTATGATGATCAACTGTTTTTGAATGTTTAAGAATGGTATTCTGAAAGGAGATCTGTTCTTGATATTTCTCTCTTCATACTCAAAATCTCAATGTCAGTCTCTGCATCACTCTAGTCAGATGAAAAAAGCATAGAATCAGAAGCAGTCAGTCTGCAAGATATGCTCGGCCACTTTCGATAAAGGTATAAAGAAAACTTCTTTCTGTTTGGCTCTTCAACCGGTGCATGAACAACCCCAGCAGTACTTTGTTGACCTCGCAGTGTTTGGTGATCTTACGGTCTGTAGATGAACTGTCATTATAAATGAACCCTCTCAGTCTCTTCATGGGTTGGGGAAAAAATGTTCCTGTATTTCCTTGTAGCAAAACGTATGCCACGAATACATCTTACTAAGACAAGTGTTTGCTCATAGTCATATACTTTCCAAGAGCAACTTGACATATTACGAACGTTTGTCTCTGAAAGCTGAACAATGTAGTGAAACTTGATTCTTTGAAAAGTTTGTAGATTTGTTATTTTATGAACATTCTTCTTTTTGTTGCGAACCTGGGGAGAATGAGCACGACAATGTCAAGGAGTCGTGAAAGTTTGTTTAGTTAGCTGACATTTTGAAGGAGTTTGCAGTTTTTGTGTGTAAGTAAGAAATTGGTGATGTTTTGTCCATCAGATAGAGCAAAGTTCAAGTTACCTGGCTTCTTCCTTTTTTTGAAATGTGAAACATTTGGACCTTTTCTTTTTTTCTCAAAGGGAAGAGAGATGTTTGGCAGTTAAGATTGCTTGAAGCATGATACAGTGAGGTTTGGTCATTGGAGCTCAGACATTTAACATTCCTCTGTGTTAGGTCTGTGTTTTGTGTTTGGACACTTATTCTGCTGCGAGTGGATTTTATGGCAGTTACATGATTTTCCTTTTTGAAGATGTACAGTTTGAGTGATTTGTCACTTTTACATTGTTTTCAAATGCTCTTTTTTTGTGATCAGAATCTAAGTCTTAGGATTGGCCAATTCCTTCCAGTTAACTTTTAGGTTTTTGTGTTAGTAGTAATTCCTGAAGCTGTTAAATGAATAGGAAAAGATGATTGAATTTGAAACACTAAAAAATGGAAGTCACAGCACAGGTTTACAATTACAAGGAAGTATAGATATTATTCTATCATGCATTGTCGGTGTTAGCACTGCAACCAAATTAGCCTTCTAATAACAGATACAGAAAGAACTGATGCAGCATAGGAGGCAGAAGTAAATGTCTGCGTCTTTTTCAAGGATTTTCTGAATGGTTTGTTCACTGTAAAATCCATAGAAACCCCAAATTTTTGAAAGCTATTTTTTTTCATAATGAAGAAAGGTGACTATTACAATTTCTGTGATTGTTGTGCCTGATCCTGTGCCAATTTGAGTTGAAAACAACAAACTACAATGCGCTCTTGCTGGTGTGTAGGGGTATTGACAGCTAAATTGTGTCATTTTACAATGACACTGCTATGCATCGGGTTACTTGATGTTTCTGTTCATTAGCTTGATTTTGCTTAAGTCATGTTGTGTTTTACCCCAGTCATTATTTTTGCAGTATCTGGATATCATCTCATTCTTCACTAGCCTGGGTTCAGATTCTTTCTGAGTATTGATATATATCATTTTTCTTATAGGATGACGAGGAAAACAGTGTATTATTTCACTATTGAATGGCCAATCATCCACCATGATTGATAAACTTTGGGTAACCTTGACAACCCGATTTCCCCCCTTTACTGTAACTGTTCTTGAAACTGCATTAGTTAACCAGAAAAGATTAAATCAGAAGTGGGGTAATTGAAATATAGATGAGACTTGGCTGTATGTACTATGGACAAGGTCATCAGGAATATATGACTGGAGGACGATCTCTAAAAATATTTGGCGTTTTAATCTTGTCTTGGGTTAAAATAACCCTGAATAAAGTTTTAGCGTTGAGTGGATCAGCTGCCTGATAGCTTTTACAACAAAATAATTATGAAAAGACAAACAGATTATATATGTTGTATGCAAGGCTATAATGAAAATCATCTGAACGTATGTATCCTTTGTTTCAACTACATATTAATTTTGGTT
The DNA here is from genome assembly GCF_037325665.1 of Littorina saxatilis. NCBI lineage: Eukaryota > Metazoa > Mollusca > Gastropoda > Littorinimorpha > Littorinidae > Littorina > Littorina saxatilis. The sequence goes on along the minus strand of NC_090250.1, from coordinate 30,968,293 downwards.
AGTTTGAAGAATTTTAGAAGGATTGTAATGGGCACAATTTTTTTCTCTAATTGGGCCAACAGTAAAATATGACCGCGAACGGAAGTTAAGGACTCCTGACACAGGAGAGAGGAAGAAAAATCAGTTTGTCTTTCAATTTCCTATAAAACTCCGAAACGCCATTTCCATTATTACCCCCCCCCCCCCCCTCCCCCCCCCCCCGCGGGTTAGGGGGAAGAATTTACCCGATGCTCCCCAGCATGTCGTAAGAGGTGACTAACGGATTCTGTTTCTCCTTTTACCCTTTGTTAAGTGTTTCTTGTATAGAATATAGTCAATGTTTGTAAAGATTTTAGTCAAGCAGTATGTAAGAAATGTCCTTTGTACTGGAAACTTGCATTCTCCCAGTAAGGTAATATATTGTACTACGTTGCAAGCCCCTGGAGCAAATTTTTGATTAGTGCTTTTGTGAACAAGAAACAATTAACAAGTGGTTCTATCCCATCTCCCCCCTTTCCCCGTCGCGATATAACCTTCGTGGTTGAAAACGACGTTAAACACCAAATAAAGAAAGAAAGATTTCCATTATTTCTAAACAGGCATCAGATCAGAGAAGCGTTATAGTCAAGCTAATAGTTAAACAAGACACAAGTATTCAAGGATAAAGATATAACTAATGTGTTTATGCCTCATGGGTGAATGGTTTCTGTTGGTGAATCTCTGATGTTCTGTCAGTTAATCTTGCCAGGTAAGATTATTGTCCATAGAAAACCCACATTTGAACTGTGATGATTTCACCGCCTGCATTTGTTCACGGAACATTTTCTTCAGTATCATGTACATAGGAGCTTGCCTGGCAGGGGACAGTATGTCTGACTTTAATGGTGTGCCTTTCTTTGCCTCTTTGTGTTCTGTCCGTAAAGCTTTTGATCTTCTTGATTGCGTTAACTCTCAGTGTGGTCATCAACTTTCTTTTTTCCCGGTTTACTTTCTTTTGTGTTGAGGCTATGAATGATGTTCTGTTGGTTTGTTTGTACTTTAGAGCTTCATGCTGGAAGAAAGATTTGTATTTAATGCATTTATTTTTTCATATGAACTGTGTACTGTTTGCCATCATATCAGGTTGATTAACATGTGCATGATCTGTGGTTTCCCATCTTTATTAGTATTACTGATTTCTTTTTCCATTGATAATTTCAGTGAAAATAGCCTCTGCTGCATACCTAATAAGTAATGTTCTGAGATGCGTAATTGCACATTCTGACAAATTCTCTCGCCATGTAGTATGCTGTACATACAATTGTTTAATATAAACCATGACGCATCCTTCCCCATTCCTTTACTTGTGTAATGAAACATTCCACAGTGGTTTTCATATATGTTTGGATGAAGACGTGAAAGTGTGAGTGTATGTTCTTCCTCGTGTGAGAGTGCTGATAAGTGTGTTCTGTTTTCTCTCTATGCTGGTGGTAGATGTGCTTTGAAACCTGTCATACTAGGACCCTTTGATGAAAGGACACCTCCTAACACAGGACATTAACTTTTGACCTGTGTTGTGTGAAGTTCCTCTTCACCTGGAAACTCTCGGATGTTCCTCAGTGGTTGGATTTGCTCATGATAAGCATCACTGTACCAGGCATTTTCTGAAGAAGAGAGGCACAGGACTTGGCTAATAAGCCTGATATTAATTGAGGAAAATCGGCCATGTTCTTATTTCTTATTGCAAGTTTGTTTTGAAGACACCACCATAAGCCGTAGGCTTGTTGTTTCCATTTCATGAAAATGTCAATTTCATGAACATGGAAAACATGAATAAAAGATTGTTCAAACTAATTTAGCAAAGTCGACGGCAGGAAGCTTTGGCTCTGAATTTTTGGTAAAAAGACATGCGATTTCTTCGCGAATTTAACTTAGGGCTTAACTTAAGGAAGGCCCTTACCAGTCAGCTCAGACATGCCTTCATTCTGCAGACTCACTTGATGCTTCAATATCCTAAAAAAAAAACGCGGGTTAGGGGGAAGAATTGACCCGATGCTCCTTAGCATGTCGTAAGAGGCGACTGACGGATTCTGTTTCTCCTTTTACCCTTGTTAAGTGTTTCTTGTATAGAATATAGTCCATTTTTGTAAAGATGTTAGTCAAGCAGTATGTAAGAAATGTTAAGTCCTTTGTACTGGAAACTTGCATTCTCCCAGTAAGGTAATATATTGTACTACGTTGCAAGCCCCTGGAGTAAATTTTGATTAGTGCTTTTGTGAACAAGAAACAATTGACAAGTGGCTCTATCCCATCTCCCCCCTTTCCCCGTCGCGATATAACCTTCGTGGTTGAAAACGACGTTGAACACCAAATAAAGAAAGAAAGATTGTTCAAACTAATTTAGCAAAGAAAGATTGTTCAAACTAATTTAGCAAAGTCGACGGCAGGAAGCTTTGGCTCTGAATCTTTGGTAAAAAGACATGCGATTTCTTCGCGAATTTAACTTACGGCTTAAGTTAAGGAAGGCCTTTACCAGTCAGCTCAGTCATGCCTTCATTCTGCAGACCCACTTGATGCTTCAATATCCTAAAAGGGGGGAAGTCTAAAATAGGGGTTCCCAAGTATCAAACGATGGACAAAAAGACACTCAGATGTATGCTTTTTAGAGGTTTGTGTACTTTTGAAAACATGTGGGCTGTGGGGCTTTGTAATTGAGTCATCTTTATGCATTTGTTTTTCTCTTGTTTTTGCCTTTTATACACATGCTTTTTATGTACATGTACATATATCATTCATTGCCACATTTTGTGTGTGTACATACGTGTAAATAATCATTGTAAAAGGAGAGCCTTCTCACGTTTTCTTACTAGTTCTTGCATAGGATGTTTTATACATGTATTTTAAGTAAGCAACAGGACTTCTCGTGAGAAGTACATCTCTAGGAAAGAATGGATGTACATGTACACTGTAGAATATGCACACAATGTAACGTAGTTCAAACAGTGGCTATAGTAGATTTTAACCCTTTTAATTAATGTGCAATGTTTTTTTTATTATTTGTCAAATGGTAAGATTTATTTTAATGATGCATAATTAGCTAAAGAGAGATTGTGTGTGTGTGTGTGTGTGTGTGTGTGTGTGTGTGTGTGTGTGTGTGTGTTGAAAGAGAGGGGGATGGTTACACATGTCAGCTTTGATTAATTTGTGACGAGCGGCTCACTGTTCAGTTCTACAGTTGCATGTAAGCTACTACCGTATTTTCCAGGTTACAAGGCGCTACAGTCTTTAAAAAAAAAATTGTAATCCAATCACCCATTGGGCGCAGGGGGCACCAAAATTGAAAAAGTATACCGGTAACAAACCGTCGAAGAATGAAAATAAGCCGCACATCAAAGGAAGAATACAGAGTGGAAATATGTGTGCTCTGTGTGTGCAGGAGATCAAAGGCAGGTCTATTGTGATAGCTGGGTTGCCTTGTTTATAGACACTGACCTTCTTCCCAGGGGTCAATGACCCAGTTTTAGCTATGAGAGGTGGTTCCCCTGTCATATCTGAGAGAGGAAACAGTGAGTTCTTGTCAGGTTTCGTTCCCCATCATGTGGTTTTTTCCCAATTTTTTCTTCTTCGTATTTCATAAAGGGATTAGGCATTAGGCGCTTGTTATACAAGGCGCAGGGGTCAAACTCGAGGAAAAAAGTCGCGCCTTATGACCCGGAAAATACCGTATATATTTTATGTAGTCAGAAGATGATGATTTTCTTTTCTTTGACAACCTTGCATTGAGTGGATGTTTAAACAAGTGTGTGTGTGTGTGTGTGTGTGTGTGTAGTTTATGTTACAAATGAATATTATTGGTATGCCTGTTATGATTTGAGCTTGGAGGACTGTATTTTTTCATTATTTTTCTGTGCTTGTCAGCACAGCAAGTGTGGCAATATGTAATATTGTGTGAATGCATAGTTGTGGAAACAGATGTGTTTCTTTGAAAGGAAGCTGATGAATGGAAGAAGAAAGCAGTTGTTCTCTCTTCATTGACTCACATGCGAAGCAAAAGTGAGTCTATGTACTCACCCGAGTCGTCCGTCCGTCCGTCCGTCTGTCCGGACGTCCGTCCGGACGTCCGTCCGTCCGTCCGGAAAACTTTAACGTTGGATATTTCTTGGACACTATTCAGTCTATCAGTACCAAATTTGGCAAGATGGTGTATGATGACAGGGCCCCAAAAAACATACATAGCATCTTGACCTTGCTTCAAGGTCAAGGTCGCAGGGGCCATAAATGTTGCCTAAAAAACAGCTATTTTTCACATTTTTCACATTTTCTCTGAAGTTTTTGAGATTGAATACCTCACCTATATATGATATATAGGGCAAAGTAAGCCCCATCTTTTGATACCAGTTTGGTTTACCTTGCTTCAAGGTCAAGGTCACAGGAGCTCTTCAAAGTTGGATTGTATACATATTTTGAAGTGACCTTGACCCTGAACTATGGAAGATAACTGTTTCAAACTTAAAAATTATGTGGGGCACATGTTATGCTTTCATCATGAGACACATTTGGTCACATATGATCAAGGTCAAGGTCACTTTGACCCTTATGAAATGTGACCAAAATAAGGTAGTGAACCACTAAAAGTGACCATATCTCATGGTAGAAAGAGCCAATAAGCACCATTGTACTTCCTATGTCTTGAATTAACAGCTTTGTGTTGCATGACCTTGGATGACCTTGACCTTGGGTCAAGGTCACATGTATTTTGGTAGGAAAAATGTGTAAAGCATGTGAGTCGTATGGGCTTTGCCCTTCTTGTTTTTACATATAGGTCAGTTTTGATGATAATTGTCTTTTTCTCCAGAATTTGTTTTGAGCATCCTTTGGTTCAACACACATAAGGAAGCAGTGATTTTCCTTGTGTAGACTTCTTCTGCCTGCACGTAACGTTTTTGTTGTGGTTACTTGTGTGATGCTGATTAAAGGATGAAATTCAGCACTTTTGTTTTTTGATTAGCACCCATGATGATAAGTCAAAGAAACTTGGGTATAATACGATGAATTTTCAACCTTTAGCTGCAGGTAAGAGATTTTTGTCTTATGTAGAATTGCTGTAGGTACTCTCCCAGTCTTAAAGCAAAGCAAAACATTTTCTTGATTTAGCGCAAGAGAGCAAGGCTAAATGCATATGGCAGTTGAAAGACTGCAGTGATTTGCAAGGAGGCGTTGATGAAATGGAATGAATATATATATAAAGAAGCTCTGTGTAAAAGAAAGATTTTGAAGTGGAAATGGTCAGAATGGTTTTCCACACGATACTAATTGTTTTTACACAGCAAACAGAACTGTTACATCAGATTCTTATGTAAACAGATTTGGTTTAAACTGATTCTTCAGGGAAATCTCTCCCAGTGATTCAGGAGTTTGTATTCATGTTGATGTGCTGATACATAATCTTGACTTTTACAATGCAGCGCTACTGAAGTTAACAGAAGAATAGGAGCAAAACAATATTTACCAGATAGTTGCAAAGCATTTCAATTTAAATTAGAGACAAATACAGAGCTTGGTCCTTTTCATTGTTCATGTACCTCCCACCCTCTAGTCGCCTTTTCAACAAAACTGTTATAATCCAATATTGTACTGGTTTTTGAAATGTTATCCACACCAAGACAAATACCAGTGGATGTTATGCGATATAAGACTTCATATAACATATATGTCTTGTTCTTGTTATTGTTCTTTTTAAACACTCTCAGCCTTCCAATAAACGAACCTTTTGTTAACAGTTCTTTTTCAACTGCTGCAGTTTTTGGCAAGGTTCTGAGAATAATAGGTGTGCAAGATATCCTCCCCTTTCGTTTTATTCTTTTATTTTTCAAATGTGGCTTCCAGGTCTTAGATTGGCTCGATAGATGGCCTGTTTTGGCTGGTTGCTTGCTGTATAAATGTGAATGTCTGAATGTTTCTGAATGTCTGATTGCTTTTTAGAAGTTTGTGAGTGACATTGTAATGTTCATTCCAGTCGCCTCTCTTGGGTACATGAGAAAGAGAAATGCACAGAGCACATGTCAGACTGATGGTTTTTTTTTTAATACAGTGGCAGTTCAAGACATGTTATTATGGGATGTTGATATCTTTCTTTTATATTCTTGTAATCTGATGTTCATAGCCAACTGTTTTGCATTTGATTTTATGACGGTAATATGTTTTATACACTCTGATCAATCAACCTTCCAACTATAATCACAAACTGCTTTGTAGGTATAGGTGCTATCGCCAACCCCCCGCGGGTTAGGGGGAAGAATTTACCCGATGCTCCCCGGCATGTCGTAAGAGGCGACTAACGGATTCTGTTTCTCCTTTTACCCTTGTTAAGTGTTTCTTGTATAGAATATAGTCAATTTTTGTAAAGATTTTAGTCAAGCAGTATGTAAGAAATGTTAAGTCCTTTGTACTGGAAACTTGCATTCTCCCAGTAAGGTAATATATTGTACTACGTTGCAAGCCCCTGGAGCAAATTTTTGATTAGTGCTTTTGTGAACAAGAAACAATTGACAAGTGGCTCTATCCCATCTCCCCCCTTTCCCCGTCGCGATATAACCTTCGTGGTTGAAAACGACGTTAAACACCAAATAAAGAAAGAAAGAAATGCTATCGCCAGTTCTAACTTGTTTATTCTGTTGGAGAAATGAACTTTGTTTCCTTGACATATTATTACTTTGATAATTTGTGCCACATTGATACATGTACCAGTACCTTTACACCAGATCTGTGTGTGGCTTTTCTCTCAATTTTCGTATTGTCCATTATTGCAAGCGCAAGTACTGTATTGTTTAAATAATTAATTGTATATATATATATACATGTATATACATAAAGTGTTGTTGGTTTAATTCAGTTGATAATGAGTTTTGTCCAGTCATGTGCACAGATTATTACTGGTTGATGTAAACATGAAAAACATTAAATACTAAACAAGAGAAAGTTGTGTTTTTCAGTCTGCATTGGTTTTGCATGTCATTGTATGATAGTGTCAAACATGCTAACACTTGCACAGGTACATATTCTTTGCTGTCATTTACAAAACCTTACCATTCTAACTCCCTTTGTTTTTTGGTGTGGGTATGCTGTGTGTTGAAAACCATGAAAAAGGCAAGTTGGGATGTGTGGACTCCTGAAGCTGTGTAGACTGCAGACTGTGTGTGTTGCTGTTTAACCAAGATGAATTGTGAGGCTGGTGCTGCATTGTTATGTTCATCATCATCATTATTGTCATAATCATCATCATTACTGCACGATTCTCAGCATCACGCACGATTGCCATCTTTAACCCTCCCCCCGCAGGTTAGGGGGAAGAATTTACCCGATGCTCCCCAGCATGTCGTAAGAGGCGACTAACGGATTCTGTTTCTCCTTTTACCCTTGTTAAGTGTTTCTTGTATAGAATATAGTCAATGTTTGTAAGGATTTTGGTCAGGCAGTATGTAAGAAATGTTAATTCCTTTGTACTGGAAACTTGCATTCTCCCAGTAAGGTCATATATTGTACTACGTTGCGACGGGCGCTGTGGCGGGGTGGTAAGACGTCGGCCTCTTGATCGGAAGGTCGATGGTTCGAATCCCGGTCGCGGCCGCCTGGTGGGTTAAGTGTGGAGATTTTTCCGATCTCCCAGGTCAACTTATGTGCAGACCTGCTAGTGGCTTATCCCCCTTCGTGTGTACACGCAAGCACAAGACCAAGTGCGCACGGAAAAGATCCTGTAATCCATGTCAGAGTTCGGTGGGTTATAGAAACACGAAAATATCCAGCATGTTTCCTCCGAAAGCGGCGTATGGCTGCCTTAGTGGCGGGGTAAAAACGGTCATACACGTAAAATTCCTCTCGTGCAAAAAACACGAGTGTACGTGGGAGTTTCAGCCCACGAACGCAGAAGAAGAAGAAGAAGTACTACGTTGCAAGCCCCTCACCTGGAGCGGTTTTTTGATTGGTGCTTTTGTGAACAAGAAACAATTAACAAGTGGCTCTATCCCATCCCCCCCCCCCCTTTTTCCCCGTCGCGATATAACCTTGAACGGTTGAAAACGATGTTAAACACCAAATAAAGAAAGAAAGAATCTTTAACCCCTTCACTGCCTGAGAAATAAAAAATTTAAAATTAGAAAACAAAGTCATAACATAGAAGGCAAAACAGACAGCCACAAACAGAAACAAGTCGCGTAAGGCGAAATTACTACATTTAGTCAAGCTGTGGAACTCACAGAATGAAACTGAACGCACTGCATTTTTTCACAATGACTGTAGTCCGCCGCTAGTGCAAAAGGCAGTGAAAGTGACGAGCCTGTTTAGCGCGGTAGCGGTTGCGCTGTGCTGCATAGCACGCTTTACTGTACCTCTCTTCGTTTTAACTTTCTGAGCGTGTTTTTAATCCAAACATATCATATCTATATGTTTTTGGAATCAGGAACCGACAAGGAATAAGATGAAATTGTTTTTAAAACGATTTCGGAAATTTAATTTTAATCATTATTTTTATATTTTTAATTTTCAGAGCTTGTTTTTAATCCGAATATAACATATTTATAATGTTTTTGGAATCAGAACATGATGAAGAATAAAATAAAAGTAATTTTGGATCGTTTTATAAAAAAATAATTTTAATTACAATTTTCAGATATTTAATGACCAAAGTCATTAATCAATTTTTCAGCCTCCACGCTGAAATGCAATACCGAAGTCCGGCCTTTGTCGGAGATTACTTGGCCAAAATTTCAATCAATTTGATTGAAAAATGAAGGTGTGACAGTGCCGCCTCAACTTTTACAAAAAGCTGGATATGACGTCATAAAAGACATTTATCGAAAAAATGAAAAAAACGTCCGGGGATTTCATACCCAGGAACTCTCACGTAAAATTTCATAAAGATCGGTCCAGTAGTTTAGTCTGAATCGCTCTACACACACACACGCACAGACACACACACACACCTACACACACACCACGACCCTCGTCTCGATTCCCCCTCTATGTTAAAACATTTAGTCAAAACTTGACTAAATGTAAAAAGGTTCCAAGGGAAGCATCAGATCCAAGGGAAGCAATCAGCTTCCTACAAGTCAAAGGGCAATTTGCAATGGTCTGCCCTGTGATACCGTGTTTTTCTAGCACCAGAATGAGAGGTGCACGAAACTGAAAAAAAGATTACCTATTTCCGCCATCAAATGCTCGGGTTACAACTTTCGTTAAAGGCCAACATCCAAAAGAATTTTTCTCCTGGAGCGACCTAAACTTGAACCCGTCGCTATTCTTGCATGTCTGCTTACTTCGTGCTGCACGCAAAAATCGAGCGACTTCCTTGCCGCGTGGATTGACGAAGCTATTTTATTCTCGTGACTGAAAACACTGCAGTGCGTGCAGTTTTTGACGAGTGAGCAGGAGCGGCGACTCATATGGTCTCGGCTCGAAAGCTGTCTGTGGAGGCTGCGTGCTATAATTAGCTGACCTGCTGCGCGAGCAGTCACTGCAGAGTTTTGAGATAACTTTGTAACACGTTTTATTTTATGCTCCTCAAGAATACAACTTTGGGCAACGTGCCACGTAAAACTACACGCAACAAGGATTCAGTAGGTACCAAACATGCCTTGGTCAGAAGTAGAATGTAAATGAATCTTTATAAAGAAGTAGGCTACTTCAAACGACAGCCACAGCCACGGTTGGGTTCACGGCATCAAACCGATGCGACTCTCCGTCATATCATACACGTAATCTATCAAATAGATGACTAATAAACATGTAAACTACATGTATACGTCTATCGTCGGACATAAGAAAGGAGAGCTTCCCCCGGGCCTGTGCATGTGTTGTTCGTTGTGCGTGTGTAAATGTACACAACAAACTGACGACAAAACTGAGACAGACCTCTTTCGCTTCAGTCTTGCAGAATTTAAAGACGAATACAGGTAAATCGTGCATTATACTAACTGTTTGGTAAAAGTATCAAACGTTTCTTTTTATAAATAAGTGGCAGGCTTACAGGAATACAAAAAGGCGCAAGTTGAAAGTAATGGATATATCTCTGGAAGATGCCATCAGTCCAAGTTGTCAAATAAAATCAAAGATGACAGAAACAGAAGTTTTCCATACAAATGTTGGTGTTTCAAAGGAAGTTGGCATTCTTTCAGATAATGATATAGACGAGGTGGCTGTTTGTTATGAAGTTTCAACAAGCCAACATTCAAATGATTTTACTTCATCTACAGATTTTTTAAATTCAGCACTTTATAACTGTCATTATGAACTTGGAATCAGAGAGAGACCGTCTTTCCATTGTCATTCATGCCATAGATTTTTGTTTCAGAATCAATGTTTCACATGGCGTTCACAAGAGAGCATGCAAAGTTTCCGACAGTCTTTAGGATTTGTAAAAAAGGCCGTGTTTTGCTGTACATGCAAAAACTACCTGTCAAAAGGGAAAGTGCCTAACAGATTGCAACAACATTCCTATTTTAAGCTCAGCCACACGCCGACATGGAAGTTCAATGGTACTTTCAAACTTTTTCTTCTCTTCGTCGTATTTGATTTCTTTCTATTTCACAAGTCGAGTGCATATGATTTCGGCTCGTGTTCATCGTGAGATGGACTTAGTTTCTTGTATTCTGTGGGTTCGACAGATTAACTAAATGTTGTAATTTCGCCTTACGCGACTTGTTCTCTCTCTGTTGGCGGCGTGTAATGCAGCTGGTTAGAAATTAGAGTATTATTTTGCAAAGTGTGTACCAAAAGTTTGTCATGAGCTGCTTTAGGTTTGGGGTGTGGGTTGGTTTGATATTTCCTCCTTGCAGATCAAATCTGTATTCATTTTTGATGTTGTGTCTTATTTTGTGAAAGGAAACATGCAGACTGACTGAACGCATACATATAATTATGTAACTCATAAACACATGGGTGTAGTTATGTTCAAGAACACACACACACACACACACACTCACACACACACACATACACACACACACACACACACACACACACACACACACACACACACACACACACACACACACACAACTGTGTAGATGTATCGTACACCTGATATATTAAATTGAAGTTCACGAAGAAATCGTTTTATTTCTGTGTCATTCAACATCTATCAGACAAATTGAAACTGGTACAAATATTCAATAATGTTGCGATGTGGAAATGTATGGCATTCCGTTTGTCAAATAATTATTTGGATACTTTTTCATGTTTTTTTCACAAATGGACATGATATCGCAAAAGATAGACAACGGCAAGATCATTCAAGTATGTACATGCTTGTTGATGTCTACTTAGGCGATGCTCAGAACACTAGTTAGATCTTCCGAGATTAAAAAATGACGATGATCTCAGTGTAAACAAACCAGGACAAGGAAAGAAAGACAAAACGTATTTGAAAACAAATCATACTATACAGATTGACAAACTGAAACTTCGAACTCTGTTGATATTTCACGGGAGATGAGGTATGGTGCAAACGTATATAATTATACTGACTACATTTTGTTACGTACTCATCAACAACAACAAAAACCGATATAACCAAAGGCACACACACACACACACACACACACACACACACACACACACTTTGCTGGTTTGCTGATCAATGTCACAGGAAACGAATGAACAACAGAAAGCGTGATGAATTCCTGGCCAGAAATCAGTCACAAAGACCTGAAAGTCTGCTGAATGGAACTGGTAAATGTACACATTTGAACTGCTGTCAAAATTACTATGTAATACGATATTCGGGTTTTAAAATTGGTAGCAAATTACAACCAATAATGATGTTTTTTGCTTCGGCATTGAAGCAATGTTCACTATTTACTAACAAAATAATTACGAAATAAACACAAAACCAAATCAGTGAGGCAGAGGGGACAAAAAGCCGAGCGGGTGTGTGTGTATGTGTGTGCGTGTGTGTGTGTGTGTGTGCTAGTGTGTGCCTGTGTGTGTGTGAGTGTGTGTGTGTGTGCCAGTATGTGTATGTGTGTGTGTGTGTGTGTGTGTGCGCGTGTGTGTAGAGCAATTGAGACCAAACTACTGGACCGATCTGTCGAACCCACAGAATAAAACTGCACGCACTGCAGTGTTTTCAGTCACGAGAATAAAACAGCTTCGTCAATCCACGCGGCAAGGAAGTCGCGCAATTTTTGCGTGCAACACGAAGTAAACAGACATGCAAGAAGAGCGACGGGTTCAAGTTTAGGTCGCTCCAGGAGAAAAATTCTTTTGGATGTTGGCCTTTAAAAAGAAAATCGTCTGTGCATCGTTTGTTTCCAGAAAATCATTTTTGCATTGAACACAGACAAAACAAGTCGAGTAAGGCGAAAATACAACATTTAGTCAAGTAGCTGTCGAACTCACAGAATGAAACTGAACGCAATGCAACGCAGCAAGACCGTATACTCGTAGTCCACCGCTCACGGCATAGGCAGTGAAATTGACAAGAAGAGCGGGGTAGTAGTTGCGCTAAGAAGGATAGCACGCTTTTCTGTACCTCTCTTTGTTTTAACTTTCTGAGCGTGTTTTTAATCCAAACATATCATATCTATATGTTTTTGGAATCAGGAACCGACAAGGAATAAGATGAAAGTGTTTTTAAATTGATTTCGACAATTTAAATTTGATAATAATTTTTATATATTTAATTTTCAGAGCTTGTTTTTAATCCGAATATAACATATTTATATGTTTTTGGAATCAGCAAATAATGGAGAATAAGATAAACGTAAACTTGGATCGTTTTATAAATTTTTATTTTTTTTTACAATTTTCAGATTTTTAATGACCAAAGTCATTAATTAATTTTTAAGCCACCAAGCTGAAATGCAATACCGAAGTCCGGGCTTCGTCGAAGATTACTTGACCAAAATTTCAACCAATTTGGTTGAAAAATGAGGGCGTGACAGTGCCGCCTCAACTTTCACGAAAAGCCGGATATGACGTCATCAAAGACATTTATCAAAAAAATGAAAAAAACGTTCGGGGATTTCATACCCAGGAACTCTCATGTCAAATTTCATAAAGATCGGTCCAGTAGTTTAGTCTGAATCGCTCTACACACACACACACACACACACACGCACATACACCATACCCTCGTTTCGATTCCCCCTCGATGTTAAAATATTTAGTCAAAACTTGACTAAATATAAAAACAAGTCGCGTAAGGCGAAAATACAATATTTAGTCAAGTAGCTGTCGAACTCACAGAATGAAACTGAACGCAATGCCATTTTACTCGTAGCATCGTCAGGCCACCGCTCATGGCAAAGGCAGTGAAATTGACAAGAAAAGCGGGGTAGTAGTTGCGCTAAGAAGGATAGCACGCTTTTCTGTACCTCTCTTTGTTTTAACTTTCTGAGCGTGTTTTTAATCCAAACATATCATATCTATATATTTTTGGAATCAGGAACCGACAAGGAATAAGATGAAAGTGTTTTTAAATTGATTTGGAAAATTTAATTTTGATAATAATTTTTATATATTTAATTTTCAGAGCTTGTTTTTAATCCGAATATAACATATTTATATGTTTTTGGAATCAGCAAATGATGGAGAATAAGATAAACGTAAATTTGGATCGTTTTATAAATTTTTATTTTTTTTTACAATTTTCCGATTTTTAATGACCAAAGTCATTAATTAATTTTTAAGCCACCAAGCTGAAATGCAATACCGAACCCCGGGCTTCGTCGAAGATTACTTGACCAAAATTTCAACCAATTTGGTTGAAAAATGAGGGCGTGACAGTGCCGCCTCAACTTTCACGAAAAGCCGGATATGACGTCATCAAAGACATTTATCAAAAAAATGAAAAAAACGTTCGGGGATTTCATACCCAGGAACTCTCATGTCAAATTTCATAAAGATCGGTCCAGTAGTTTAGTCTGAATCGCTCTACAACACACACGCACGCACGCACACACACACATACACCACGACCCTCGTTTCGATTCCCCCTCTATGTTAAAACATTTAGTCAAAACTTGACTAAATGTAAAAACGACGCCAGCAACACAAACTTGCCCAAATCTTCCCATCAAAACTATCCAAAATGTCGAGCAAATCGCAAAGCTGTTAAACGTGACCAGGAGAATCCATTATATAACTTAGAGCGAAGAGAGGGAGAGGCATACACGTAACAGATAATAAAACTGGGGCACCTTCTATGGAGCCGGGAAAGCGTAGACATTTCCAGTAGTAGAAGAAAAATACCAAACAAGGAGACATACACCAAGTAAACAAATAGATTAAAACGGTGACTGCGCCTGGTGGGATCATGATGGAATATTTTTCCGATCTTCCAGGACAACTTATGTGCAGGCCTGCTATAGAAACACTTATACTCAGCAAGCATCTTCCGAACACGGAGAATGACTGCCTACACGGCAGGGGAAAACTGTCATACACACTGAAAGTTGCTGGACTTCTCACTTTCATGTGCACGGAGCCCTTCATTTTGGGCTTGTAATCGTGCCTCTCTCTCTCTCTGCCTCTGCCTCTCCCTCTCCCTCTCTCTCTCTCTCTCTCTCTCTCTCTCTCTCTCTCTCGCACACACACACACATACACACACACACACACACACACATACACACACCCACATACACACACACGCACGCATGCACGCACGCACCGCACACACGCACGCGCACACACACACACACACACACACACACACACACTCGCGCACGATCAACATTATGCTATACTTACATAGTATCCAGTTCAATGTGTATCTACATAATATCCAGTTCAATGTTCAGAACCATATACGTCTAACTGAGACTGTACTATCCACAAGAAAAATCAAAACAAGAAAAAAACAAAGGAATATCATTGATCTGACCATTTTGAAAGAGTTTCTGGCGAATTTGACTAATGTGAAGAAACCTGGGAATGAATTGCACCTTTGTCTAGACGCAGAGGACAACGCACCACAAGTAACATACTTAATTAAATCAAAGTGAGGGAATGAGCTTCAGGGCGCTGCTTCTCTCCGCCGTGCCGCTTGGAATAGGCCATGGAGGCGCCGCCTGGCTGTTGGCTTGAATGATACCACCCTCTATGACGCGGCCGTCTCAGCAACAGCAACACGTACGCAAACGCCATCTTGCATTTAAGTAAAGTAATCCAACCAAACCCTCGCAAACAGTGCCCTTTCTTAACCGATTTTATGGAATTTAATTAAGCTTTCATTACACTTATATTTGCAAAGTGAAGGCATTCCTTCTGTGCCATAGCATTACTTGTAGCGCAGAAGGGTATGGAATTACTTTGGAAGCGATGTAAGAGCCCATCTTTGATATCACTTTTGGTATTTGGTATATCTTGTCCTTGGAGAATTCCCTCAAGGAAATCCCTTTAATACCCACAACAGCAGTTGTACAAACCGCAACCAGTGTAGTACATATTCTTCAAGTAACATAATCTGCGCACTATCGATCCATGGCCCTAGCCATATCAACACTTGGAATAAAAGTTTCCGATCAACGCTATCGAATCCGACTTAAAAGACTGAACACGTACACTTTTACTTACACACACAGACATAAACACACACACACACACACACACACACACATACACACACACACACACACACACACACATACACACACACAGCGTACAGATAAACTTAAACGTCAAATCAAACAGCCTTTCTGTTTACTTTTCTGTCGCCCTCTCACAGAATTCAGGTGACAAATTGGCATGAAAATTTACCACGTCGTTACAAGCGTTATCTGATAAGTAAGCGTGAGCCCTTTCAGGGGCAAACCCCAAGTTGTAATCAAAGTCTCAGCCGGGGTCCAGGTTCTACTCACTAACCGCTTTTCCGATCGAGCCGTATTTTCCGTCCGTCGTCACCCTCTTTAAAGAGGCACGGACTCAATTTTTAAGGATATGGAATCGGGTGTTTTGAATGTTGTTGTTCCTTCACTCTCCTGCCTTAGTGCATAGTCACGTACACGCACATATCATTGAAGATCGAGTCTGACCTTTTTGAAGCTTAGGCTACATTGGGGAGGGCCGGTGGTTGCGGTTAATATAGGGGCATGTACAACAAATAAGGGCACGAACGCACAAGAAACAATGGTGACTGCGAGCGATAAACAAAAAGACCAAAACTGAAAACTGAAATACCTTACGCACGTGTGAACGAAGACGATGAAACAGTTAACGGCGACGTTTCGACCCTAAGCAATGGTGGTAATATCGACATGAAGACGGTTACCAGGGGACACTCTAACGAGAGTTTCAGAACTGACGAATGCCCATTTCAGAAAAGTCCAGGAGCCAGGGATTAAAATCAAAAGGCTGACTAACTTTTGAGGCGGGAGTTTGCTGAATCGATAATGATAGGCTCTCAGTAAGCACTGAGTATCCTGTAGGATAATACTTGACCGCTACGCCACGCTGCCATTGAAGTGTTAAAACATTCGTTTGTTTTTCTGTATCGTCGACTTGTGTCCATGCTTGCAGTTGTGACTTTGCTGAAGTTGAATTTTGCATTTGACACTGGTTTTTTTCCCCTGCTGTTTTTAAACGCCTGAGTGCGAAGTATAACCGCGGCTTTTCCTTTTGTGGATTAATATATGGAGAACAGTCTTGGCTGGTGAATTAGGAGGAAGAGCGACCTGCATTATCTTTAACTTTAAGATCATCATAGTGCTGCAGGTTTGAAGCAAGGCAGAATGACAGCACCTGCCATCCATTGAACTGATGATGAAGTGCAAAAATCATAATTAACGAAGGGTCCAGTCTGTATATATATCATATCATTCAGTCACAGGTCTGGCAGGAACCCCCCAGAAACTTTATGAAAGAAAAGTTACAGAGGAAATGAAAAGAACACAGCTGTCTGAGAGTCGAAGATTACACATGAAAGCTCAGAGGCCTTAGTAACAGAGTGACTAGTCATTCAATCTAATCTCGGCACGGTCATAAAAACAGTGAGAGTGACAATTCTTGTGACCCAGAATCCTTCAAAAGACCCCATCGGAACGTCCAGACATACCTTCAACACAGAGGAGTTGGCCACCACGATGGAGACTGAGGAACAACCACCACGGACGTCATCAACAACACCACAACAAACAGCTCTAGTACAAACAACGATGACACCGACAACGCCAACAACAGCTACATCTGCCGCCACTAACCACGCAGACGAACCCACGTTCTCTTTGCAGCTGCAAGTCCCACCCAAGCCAGAACACAGATCCGAGCCCACAACCCTTCAGCTCATCCTCTCAGCCAAGCAGGCGGCTGAAACCAAGACCAGGAAGGTAGCGGAAGCTGCGGGAATGCCGGGAGCGGAAGTCAGTGTCGGCGGAACCGCGCATGCCGCGCTGAGACTTCCGCATTTACGGGAGCCCACGAAGGAACCCGAGCCGACCGATCCTGACTTCACCGTGCGCCTTGGAGCCTTCATGGAGAGAGCTGGGGAAGACATCTTTCTGCGTCTCTTGCAGAAGTCAGTATAAAGCCTGTCATTAATTTGAAGAAGTCGACTACGCGAAGTATACTTTGCGAAGCTTGCTGCACGTAGCTTTAGCACTGATTTTTCGGTATAAAAGACTTCGCGGAGTTCTTCGCGAAGTCGACTTTGGGCTGAATTAAGGACAGCCTTAAAGCCATGTGTTTTTAATAGCAACACTGGAAGAGTTCTTTTTGTTTGCTTGTCTGTTGTTGTTGTAGGTTGTTGTTGTGTGGGTTGGGTTTTTTTTTGGCATGGGGGGGGGGGGGGGGGAGACAGTACAGACAATGTTTGACTGTGTCTGTGTGTCCTCCCGCCCGTCTGTCCATCCGTCCGTTTGATTGTCCGTCTGTCTGTCTGTCCGTCCATCGGTTTGTCTGCCTGTCTGTCTGATCACTGGTTTAAAAAAAATCGTAGTGTTGAATAGTATTTGTGGTCTCCTGATTACACAAAATCACCGGCGTGATTTGAACCTGCTCCCTCGTTTGTGAGTGTGTGTGTGTCAATGTGTGTGTGTGTGTGTGTGTGTGTGTGTGTGTGTGTGTGTGTGTGTGTGTGTGTGTTGTGTGTGTGTGTGTGTGTGTGTGTGTGTGTGTGTATGTGTGTGTGTCCCACGGTGTGTGTTTGTAGAATTTATTTGAGGGATTTCCTTCCACTCAGTCAATACAATGAATCTGGACCGTGGGGAAAAAGTTATTAAACGGCAAACGATTCTAATGTTGAGTTTGAGTTGTTTGCTGTAGCAAGACAGACAGTCGTAGACAGACAGACGACAGACGGATTGCCAGATAAAAGGGTTACAGCGTCAGATCCGAGGCTTCAGTACAGACGACGACGACGACGACGACGACGCTGATGTTGATGATGGTGATGATGATGATGACGACGACGACGACGATGATGATGATGATGACGACGAGGACGATGATGATGATGCAATATGTAACAGGGAGTTTCCAGAGCCACCAAAGCCCCAACGTCAAGTTGGGTGGAACCGTACCCGTCTCTCCTCCACACCCACCTCCCCTCTCTCCCCCCTCTGCCCCCTCTCCCCCGCCCTCTCCCCAGTGATGACTCCCAGGGAGTTCAAATGGAGCACGGGGAGTCAGGGGGGCGCGGGAGTGACTCACAGAAGAGCCAGTCTGACGCTGAGAAGGAGAAGGGAGTCGACGCAACTGACGAAAGGACAGGACTACCTGGCGCCTGTGCCTGGTTCCAGCTACATCACGCAGTCTGAATCCGTAAGACCCGGCGCTCACCTATGTAATTTCACCTATGTAAATGCCGGACAGACGACGCACTGCAGATTATTACAGCCACTGAGCTACACGCTGCATGAAAAGAAAACAGGCCAAAATAATACTTGTGATAATCCCTACCGCGTCAATAATATGCAGTGCGTCGTCTGTGCCGCTGACTCTGCGCAGGTATATTCTGCCCATAAGTGGAAGTTCGTTCAGTTGAAAAAAAAACAAAAAACATCAGAGGGATGTCATGGGACAGTGGGTTGTGGTGGTGGTGGTGGTGGTGGGGGGGTGTGTGTGTGTGTGTGTGTGCCGTGCCGGTGTCAGTGTGTGCGTGTGTGTGTGTGTGTGTACGTGTGTGTGTGTGCGTGTGTGTGTGTGTACGTGTGTGTGCGTGCGTGTGTGTGTGTGTGTGCGTGAGTGTGTGTGTGTGTGTGTGTGTATATCCAGGCCGCTGTGTCTGTGCGTGCCCTCTGTGTCATCTCTCTCGGCGTTTTGTCACACTAGTGTCTCTGTGTTTGCCTGTCTGTGTGCCTGTGTATGTATAGCCTACATGTATTCGTGAGTCCCTGTCGTAGAATGTGTGCGTGTGGATATCTGTGAGTGTGTGTGTGTGTGTGTGTGTGTGTGTTTGTGTTCTGTTGAGCCGCCTTCAGGATAACCCCGGCTAACCGGCCTAAGTGTTAAAGGCCGCTGAAGTAGATTATTCGTCTTCACTGACAACGTAAAATGTTCAAGAGAAGCACAATATTGTATTGTGCTATTCTAAATGTGTTTTAAGGTTTCTGTATTAAATCAATAGCCGGTGAATGCAGGATTTGACAAACAACAGGCAAAAAGAAGTCTGAAACAGATTATTCAGCTAGAGCAACTCTATTTGCATATTGACCACGCCCACCGTAGCGTCAGCTGCCGCGCGGACCGCCGCTGAGATAAAACAGTCAGTTGTAACGTTCGCACACTTTTCTTTTTATCATGGCAGGGTTTAGCAAGATTTCAACGCATCGCCAGGACTGTGAAAATCGTTGTCAAAGTCTGCACTGCTCTGAAGAGGTAAGAAGAGAACCCCCCTCTCATTCCTATTGTGTATCACTCTCAGTGAACGTGGACCGTGTTTGCCTACCTAGATGTTATATAAGTAAATTTGCCCTAGAGTAGTCATGTGCTGTGATGGCCGAGTGGTTAAGGCGTTGGACTTGAAATCCAATGGGTTCTACCCGCGCAGGTTCGAACCCTGCTCGCAGCGATATTTTTTTTCCCTCTTTTTTTACGAAGTTTATGTGTGTTGATTTATTGAACTGTTTGGGTAAAAGTCATAGAGTAAAAACACAATTTTGTTGTTCCAACTACCGGTAGTAGTATTTTTAATAGCTATACTTGGTGCGGCTTTTACACCTTTGGATTTCAACGTCTCTTCTATTGACCGTTTATTGGACTTTTGCACAAAAGTATGTCTGTCCGTCTTGAATTATCTGTATGTCTGTTTTGCTGTCTGTCTGTGCGTCTTTGCCTATTGTACAAGAGATACAAATGTTGGGTACAACATTTCTGAAAACTGGAAAATGTGTATATATCTTTAACTTTCTTTCCTAAAGCTTAGCCTGTGGAACAAAACATCGTTTAGCATGTCTGAAAAATGTCTGCAAACGTTCAAATGATTCTGATTAATAGTGTTGAAATTAGCTTGATATCCATTAACTAACACGTTTTGACTCATTGCTTTGCTTATTTTTCATTGAATAGTTTTTACTAAGACAATCTTAAAGAATTGTTTTAATTTTGTTAGATCGTATACTATTATTGTACTAACATTGAAGCAACTATACACACCAAATTTTAACACAAACCAGTTCTGTTTCAAGAACGTTGTGGTCAAATGACTTAAACTTGAAGAGAAAAACGGTGTATTGTCATGGTAGCTCCTCGCCTTATTTGTACTTGTTCGTCCACTTTAAAAATCGATACATCGAGGTTCTTGGCAATGTTTTGTTTTGTCAATTAAACTTCCCATAAACCAAAGATTCCTGTGGTGTGTGTGTGTGTGTGTGTGTGTGTGTGTGTGTGTGTGTGTGTGTGTGTGTGTGTGTGTGTGTGTGTGTGTGTGTGTGTGTGTGTGTGTGTGTGTGTGGTGTCAGTTTCGTGGAGAGGACTGCCACAGACAGCTGGTCGTTCGTGGAGATGTACCTGCACGTGCAGCAAGACATGCGTCAGGACCTGGCCTTCAACCCGCACAATTTCACCATGTCACAGCCCGTGAGTCAGACCGCTGTCTGTCTGCCTGTCTGGTTTGTTGCTTGTGCGTGTGTATGTCTTTTTTGTGTGTATATGTATGCATTGTTTTAATTTGTGTGTGTGTTTAAAAAAACAAATTACATTTGATTTTATTGTTTTTTGGTGTTGATTTTTTTTTCTCCTTCTTTTTTTAGATTTAGTCAAGTTTTTACTAAATGTTTTCACATAGACTGGGAATCGAGACGAGGATGGTGGTGTATGTGTGTGCGGGTAGGTGTATGTGTTTATGTGTAGAGCAATTCAGAGAAAACTACTGGACCGATCTTCACGAAATTTTACATATTAGCTCCTGCCAATAATATCATCAGAGGTTGGTTTTTTTCATGTAAAAAAATTAATTAATGCCTTTAATTATGTGATTTCCGGCTTTTTCTGAAAGTTGAGGCGGCACTGTCACATCCTTTTTACATTTAGTCAAGTTTTGACTAAATGTTTTAACATAGAGGGGGGAATCGAGACGAGGGTCGTGGTTTATGTGTGTCTGTGCGTGTGTGTGTGTGTGTGTATGTGTGTGTGTGTGTGTGTGTGTGTGTGTGTAGAGCGATTCAGACTAAACTACTGGACCGATCTTTATGAAATTTGACATGAGAGTTCCTGGGTATGAAATCCCCGAAATTTTTTTTCATTTTTTTGATAAATGTCTTTGATGACGTCATATCCGGCTTTTCGTGAAAGTTGAGGCGGCACTGTCACGCCCTCATTTTTCAACCAAATTGATTGAAATTTTGGTCAAGCAATCTTCGACAAAGCCCGGACTTCGGTATTGCATTTCAGCTTGGTGGCTTAAAAATTAATTGATGACTTTGGTCATTAAAAATCTGAAAATTGTAAAAAAAATTAAAAATTTATAAAACGATCCAAATTTACGTTCATCTTATTCTCCATCATTTGCTGATTCCAAAAACATATAAATATGTTATATTTGGATTAAAACCAAGCTCTGAAAATTAAATATATAAAAATTATTATCAAAATTAAATTGTCCAAATCAATTTAAAAACACTTTCATCTTATTCCTTGTTGGTTCCTGATTCCAAAAACATATAGATATGATATGTTTGGATTAAAAACACGCTCAGAAAGTTAAAACAAAGAGAGGCACAGAAAAGCGTGCTATCCTTCTTAGCGCAACTACTACCCCGCTCTTCTTGTCAATTTCACTGCCTTTGCCATGAGCGGTGGACTGACGATGCTACGAGTATACGGTCTTGCTGAAAAATGGCATTGCGTTCAGTTTCATTCTGTGAGTTCGACAGCTACTTGACTAAATATTGTATTTTCGCCTTACGCGACTTGTTACATTTAGTCAAGTTTTGACTAAATGTTTTAACATAGAGGGGGGAATCGAGACGAGGGTCGTGGTGTGTGTGTGTGTGTGTGTGTGTGTGTGTGTGTGTGTGTGTGTGTGTGTGTGTGTGTGTGTGTGTGTGTGTGTGTGTGTGTGTGTGTGTGTGTGTGTGTGTGTAGAGCGATTCAGAGTAAACTACTGGACCGATCTGTATGAAATTTTACATGAGAGTTCCTGGGTATGATATCCTCAGATAATTTTTCATTTTTTGGATAAATGTCTTTCATGACGTCATATCCGGCTTTTTGTAAAAGTTGAGGCGGCACTGTCACACCCTCATTTTTCAATCAAATTGATTGAAATTTTGGCCAAGCAATCTTCGACGAAGGCCGGACTTCGGTATTGCATTTCAGCTTGGTGGCTTAAAAATTAATTAATGACTTTGATCATTAAAAATCGGAAAATTGTAATTAACATTATTTTTTTATAAAACGATCCAATATTACGTTCACCTTATTCTTCATCATCTTCTGATTCCAAAGACATGTAAATATGTTATATTTGGATTAAAAACAAGCTCTAAAAATTAAAAATATAAAAATTATGATTACAATTAAATTTCCGAAAACGATTTAAAAACAAATCTATCTTATTTCTTGTCAATTCCTGATTCCAAAAACATATAGATATGATATGTTTTGATTATAAACACGCTCAGAAAGTTAAAACGAAGAGAGGTACAGAAAAGCGTGCTATGCAGCACAGCGAAACCACTACCGCGCTAAACAGGCTCGTCAGTTTCACTGCGTTTTGCACGAGCGGCGGACTACGGTCATTGTGAAAAAATGCAGTGCGTTCAGTTTCATTCTGTGCGTTCCACAGCTTGACTAAATGTAGTAATTTCGCCTTACGCGACTTGTTTTTGGATCATATTGATTGACATTTTTGTCAAGCATTGTTCGACGAAGCCCGGACTATAGGATTGCATCTCAGCTTGGAAACCTAAACATTAATTGACGAGTTTGGTCATTAAAAATCTGAAAATTCTAATTAAAGTTACAAACTTAGTAATCGATCAAAATGATTTTAGCTTATTCCTTATCATTTTCTGATTCCAATAACATATAGATATGTTATGTTTGAATTAAAAACAAGCTCAGAAAGTTAAAAAAAAAAATAATAGAAAAAAGCGCACTTTCCTGTGAAGCTCAATCGCTACTGCGCTATACTGGCTTGTCAATTTCTGTACGTTTTTCACGTGAAAGTGTCAACGATTTCCTAGGTGCGGAGATTCAACAAAGCTTGATTGTCTTGCCGCTGGTGAAAACATGCAGTGCGTTCAATTTCATTATGTGAGTTCGACAGATTGACTAGATGTAGCAATTTCGCCTTACGCGAATTGTTTTTCAATTACCTTTGTTTCTTTATTTTTCAATACCACCCCCCCCCCCCCCCCCCCCCCCACCTACTTCTCATTATTTGTTTGTTATTGTCGGACTCAGCCTCCTTATTTCAGGTTATAATGACACTAACCTGTAACTGACAGATCTATTTATGTAATATGGAGTATTGAAGTAGCCTATTGCCGTATTTGTACATGTCTGTTATTTTGAAGAAAAAAAGACAGGTTGAATGTTCTTTGTCCTTATGTATTAACAATTTACAGCTGAACGGAGGACCGCGTCTCCAGAGACTGTTGGCCATTCCGTCAGAGCAAAGGACTTCTGTGAACGTGCAACAGGTACTTTTTATCGAGCGTCGAGAGAGGGTTTGACTTGCTTTCTCGGCTAATACAGTACAATAAATTATTGTTACTCCTAGAAAAAGCTGTTCTAGAGTTTTGCCCTCAGAGATTGATTTGAAACATCAAAATCGTGCTCTGAGCTTAAAGGCGGGCCTTAACTGAGCCCGAAGTCGACTTCGCAAAGACTTCGTGAAGGTGTTTTTAAACCGGAAACTATAAAAGGACAGGCTTTAGTGAAACATCTAATTCCTTCATGCATGTGATTTCTATAAACTGTCTGGCCGACAAGGTGTTCCAATAAACCGCCTTGTGAGAGCGTTCGCATTTCTAGACTAATGTGTGACTGGTATTTGCTGCACAGTTAAACAATTAGTCAAGTCGATTATAATTAGAACTTTTTCTTCAGTCGAAAACTATACGCATTCATACCATCTCTGCCTGTCTCTGTCTGTCTGTCTCTGCCCCGTCTCTCTGTCTCACCCTTTTTCTGTCTCTGTCTCTCTCTCACTCGCTCTCTCTGTCTCTGTCCCTCTCTCTCTCTGTCTCTCTCTGTCCCTCTCTCTCTCTGTCTCTCTCTGTCTCTGTCTCTGTCTCTGTCTCTCTCTCTCTCTCTCTCTCTCTCTCTCTCTCTCTCTCTCTCTCTCTCTCTCTCTCTCTCTCTCTATAGATGACAAAATCTATCATCAAAATTTCCTAAACTACAAATACAAAATCAAGATGTAACTGAAGTTGATAACCATAAAGTCTTGGGCGAAACCATTGACAATAATTTGTCTTGGTCAAAACATTTAGATACACTTTGTAAAAATACTTCTAAACAAATATATCAGTTATCAAAAATTAAACACTTTCTACGCACACGGAAACTGTTTTTTCAGGCATATAAAATTATTCAATCAACTATTTATTATGCGTCCACAGTGTGGGACTCTGCAAGTGCAAACACTTTGAAACACTTATGCTCTTTACATAGACGAGCTGTTAAATTAATTCTTTTAAAAAATACATCTCTCTCTACGTCTGATTATAAAAAATAAAAGATTCTTCCTATCAAATTAAGATTTACCAATAACAAAGGTGCAATGATGCATATAATTATGTCAGGGAATGCACCTACATTCATTGCCTCAAATTTCAAACTGAATAATTCAAGAAAACTAAACAAATTAATTACCCCAACCCCTCGAATTGACCTTTACAAATCAAGTCTTTCTTATTCTGGCGCCTTATTGTGGAACTCCATTCCTGATTTAATTAAAATGCAATTCAGTGAAACTTCCTTCAAGGAACTGTACATGCTGTTTCTCTTGGAAACAAATAAATAATTATGTGATAATATTACATCATTGCTTGATATTCATAATGCATTTTGAAATGTCTTTTTAATTTGTTGACATGTTAATTATATAAATTGAATTGTAATTAACTTAACTTCTATTTTTTCTTGTTATTAATCGAGTTACCCTCAATGGGCGAGGGCCGGATGAAAAAAAGCATGTATACTTTGCTTATCCTGTTACCCTCGATAAATAAATAAAAGTTCAAAGTTCTCTCTGTCTCTGTCTCTGTCTGTCTGTCTGTCTGTCTGTACTGTCTGTCTGTCTCTCTCTGTCTCTGTCTCTGTCTCTCTCTCTCTCTCTTTGTTCTCTCTGTCTCTGTCTCTGTCTCTCTGTCTGTCTGTCTGTCTGTCTGTGTCTGTGTCTCTGTCTCTCTGTCTCTCTCTCTCTCTCTCTCTCTCTCTCTCTGACCAACATTATTTTTTTGCTTTTTTTTCTCCAGATAATGGCTATAATGCGGGGCCACAGCGGCTTCAACGATTTCCCGGTCCACGTGCAGATACAGATGTGTCGTGTGATGCAGTATGAAAGGTACGGTTTATTCTGTCTTCAATAATTTCCCACAGTTTTCTGTTTTTCTTTCTTCTTGCTGTTTTATTCTGTCACAGACTTGAGCCGGTATGGCTGAAAGTTCTGAGTTGCCTCAGCTAAAGCTCAGTCCAAAGAGTGTATTCATTTCGACCTTTCACTCCAACCTAATGACAGTGTTATATTTTTCGAAGTACAAACAATTGCATATATCATTGACGATTCTTTTGCATTGTGAAGTTTTTTTTTTTTAATCGTTCGGAGGCAAGACGGAGTTGCTGTTTTCGGGGAGGTGGGACGGAAGTAGCCTCTGGAAGGACTAGGTTACGGGGACAGAAAACTGACTAACCGACGAAGCAATAACCAGATGAAAATCGTCCGACACTGAGCGCATCAGTTGCTTACTTAGTTCAGAGACATACATCTATGTCTCTGCTTAGTTCCAATCACAACACAACTTCTTGTTTGAGCCTTTGCACTCGTTTCGACAACAATGTATTTTGAACATTGAGGTTTACTGATTTGTGACACTACTGACTCACTGACTGAGATGACGTGCCTCAGTCAGTCGAGTCGTACTCAGTGTTTGATCGCCAGATGATCGGTTGGCTAGTCAGTAGCCTTCTGCCGTCTGGCGGAATTGAGCCAACACTGTTGACTTACGCGTTAGCTCTATAGCAAACATAGTCAAAAGATAAAAGCACTGTCCCTAAAACGACCAATATTAGTTTCAACGTCTGTTCTATCTCCAAATAGCACGTCACAAAGTCTGTGGACAGAAAATTCGTCTGCTATGGAAAGAGGGTTGGATACTGTACACAAATTTGTCCTGAATTGTCCACGAGCTGTGATGGCCGAGTGGTTAAGGCGTTGGACTCGAAATCCAATGGGATCTTCCCGCGCAGGTTCGAATCCTGCTTGCAGCGTTTATTTTTTTATTTTTCTTTCTTTTGTCGAAGTTGACGTTTTTGTGGAGACAGATTAATTAGAAGTTGTCAAATGTTAGGCTTCAATATTTATCGTCCTATAGACATTACTGAGAGGCATTAATTCATGTGAGTGTATAAATGATCAGAATTGTCAATCTTAGCAGCAGGTTTTTTGTTTGTTTGTTTGATTGTTACTCAGAATGAATAGTAAGGAAGAGATTGTCACAGCAACGACTCAAAATAAATACTACTGATGAACTACATGCAATTGAGATGTGTTGTTTTGTTACATGTACCTTTCCCACCTCTCTCTCTCTCTCTCTCTCTCTCTCTCTCTCTCTCTCTCTCTCTCTCTCTCTCTCTCTCTCTCTCTCTCTCTCTCTCTCTCCATCTCCCGGATTTTCTACCAAAGGAAATTGCTGAATCAAATTAAACAATTCTATTGATAACTACATTTCTCTTGTAATTACTTAATGTCTTGGTGATATGTTTTGTGTAATTCTTTAGTAAGGGCAACTTTTGAAATATTCACATGATACTTTATGATCAGTAGTGTAATGCAGTGTTGTAGATTTGTTCATACCCATCACCATTTAAATAGTTAATTTTTAATGATTGTATATAATGAGTTAGTTGTTACCATTGTTCTCTCACGGGCGAGGTCTGATTGAAAAAACCCAGCAATTGCTTATTTCATTTCCCTCGTAAATAAAACACTATCTGAACTTATCCCCCCATCCTCCCGTAACATTGGAACTTAGTAGTTCTACGTCCAACAGCCGCCATCGACCACATGGAGACTCTAGTAGTCCTTCTTGTTGAACAGGTCAATCGATATTGTAATTCAATCAAGATTGGTTTAGAATGTAACAGATTCTGTGATTGGCCAGATTACCGGTGTTCCGGCAATTCAGATGAACACCTGCTAATGAGGCGTATTGATACACGCTCAACTATAGTCTCTCAGTGTTAGCATTGAGGGTCACAAAGGAGAATGTGAACAGAACGGAATCGTTTCGGCTTTGTCGTTGCAATCGCCTGAAAGCAGGAATAAGTTCGTTGACAGATTGAATGACAATACCATTGATAAGATTCCATTTAAAACTTCTCAGTTTTCATAGTCGATTGACGCCTTCCCAATGTCTAATAGACGATTTTCGGGAGAGAAAAAAATCCGTCGGGTTTGTATGGGTTGGGACAGAGTGAATGCCCTTGCTTTTTACATTTAGTAAAAATATAAAAATTATGATCAAAATTAATTTTTCGAAATCAATTTAAAAACACTTTCATCTTATTCCTTGTCGGTTCCTGATTTCAAAAACATATAGATATGATATGTTTGGATTAAAAACACGCTCAGAAAGTTAAAACGAAGAAAGGTACAGAAAAGCGTGCTATCCTTCTCAGCGCAACTACTACCCAGCTCTTCTTGTCAATTTCACTGCCTTTGCCACGAGCAGTGGACTGACGATGCTACGAGTATACGGTCTTGCTGAAAAATTGCATTGCGTTCAGTTTCATTCTGTGAGTTCGACAGCTTGACTAAATGTTGTATGTTCGCCTTACGCGACTTGTTTTTTTCTGACAAATTAAGTTAAAGTAACAGGTGCTCCTGTCCATGTGTTTCGCTAGTGAATGGCCCATCCAATGTTTGTCCGAGTAAATATCAAGGATATTCACTCTTTCACAATCCATACAAACCCGACAGAGTTATTTCCTGACTTCGTCTATTGAAGCTCTCCGGCGCTTCGCAGTGTTGGTGGTGACTGTTGTTTGTTTTACAGGTACGAGTCTCGTCGTATTTTGTTGCGGCAAGGACACCAGCCCACAGGCTTCTATATGCTGCTCACCGGAAGTCTGATGGTCAACATCCGGGACATCCATCCCTCCACTGGTCACGTGTTCATCCGCACTGTGTCTGATTTGAAAGAAGGAGACTGTTTTGGGGTGAGAGAAACAGAGAGAAAAATAATAAAAAATCTAAAGTCCCAGCAAATTGAATTGGAAGCAAATTTGCAACCTCATGTTAGTCGGATGTGCAAGACTGAAAAAAAGGGTCAATTAGATACTTTGTGTCCGGGCTGTTTGTTGGTGTGCAGGGTGTGTGTGTGTGGGTGTGTGTGGGTGTGTGTGTGTGCGTGTGCCGGTGCGTGAGTTTGTGTGCGTGTGCGTGTGCGTGTGTGTGTGCGTGTGTGTGTGTCAGTGTGTGTGTGTGCGTGCGTCAGTGCGTGCGTGTGCCGTGTGCAGTGTGTGTGTGTGTGTGTGTGTGTGTGTGTGTGTGTGTGTGTGTCAGTAGGCCTATGTGCATGTCTGTGTGTATGCGTGTGTGACTGTTTGTGTCTATGCACACCTGTCTGTGTGATCATTTTAAAGTAAGACACTGATATATATTCTTTTGGTTCAAACTGCTCAGAAAATGAAACAACATACCACCGACAACTGTTCAGTAACCGTGACAAGTTCCCAAATTGTTACCGTCACTGACGTGTTTTACTTTGGCAACGATTAAAATAGCAAGGACACGATGTAACCCTATGAAGCCAGCTGTTTTGGTTCAGATTTGTAAAAATAATCTATTCCTTGCTTTCCAGTAAGCTGCGATGGCCGAGTGGTTAAGGCGATGGACTTGAAATCCATTGGGATATTCCCGCGTAGGTTCAAATCCTGCTCGCAGCGTCTTTTTACATTTAGTCAAGTTTTGACTAAATGTTTTAACATAGAGGGGGAATCGAGAAGAGGGTCGTGGTGTATGTGTGTGTGTGTGTGTGTGTGTGTGTGTGTCTGTCTGTCTGTCTGTCTGTCTGTGCGTGTATGTGTGTAGAGCGATTCAGACCAAACTACTGGACCGATCTTTATGAAATTTGACATGAGAGTTCCTGGGAATGATATCCCCGGATGTTTTTTTCTTTTTTTCGATAAATACCTTTGATGACGTCATATCCGGCTTTTTGTACAAGTTGAGGCGGCACTGTCACACCCTAATTTTTCAATCAAATTGATTGAAATTTTGGCCAAGCAATCTTCTACAAAGGCCGGACTTCGGTGTTGCATTTCAGCTTGGTGGCTTAAAAATGAATTAATGACTTTGGTCATTAAAAATCTGAAAATTGTAAAAAAAAAATTTTTTTATAAAACGATCCAAATTTACGTTTATCTTATTCTTCATCATTTTCTGATTCCAAAAACATAAATATGTTATATTCGGATTAAAAACAAGCTCTGAAAATTAAAAATATACAAATTATTATCAAAATTAAATTGTCGAAATCAATTTAAAAACACTTTCATCTTATTTCTTGTCGGTTCCTGATTCCAAAAACATATAGATATGATATGTTTGGATTAAAAACACGCTCAGAAAGTTAAAACGAAGAGAGGTACAGAAAAGCGTGCTATCCTTCTCAGCGCAACTACTACCCCGCTCTTCTTGTCAATTTCACTGCCTTTGCCACGAGCGGTGGACTGACGATGCTACGAGTATACGGTCTTGCTGAAAAATTGCATTGCGTTCAGTTTCATTCTGTGAGTTTGACAGCTTGACTAAATGTTGTATTTTCGCCTTACGCGACTTGTTTACATTTTCTGTTATCACATTTTTAGTATAGTCTGGTTACGATTTGATCCTTTTGATCTATCTGTCTGTCTGTGTGTCTGTCTGTGCGTCTATCCGACTGACTGCCTGTCTGCTTGTCTCAAATCAAATTAACTTTATTATCTCAATCATGAGAAATTAAAGTGTGTACGTGTATGTTCGTACTTGTGTCTGCGTGTCTGCGTGTGTGTTTTAAAACAGTTACCAAATACGTTGTGAGTTTTAAGATATTTTGCCTTGGTATCTTCCTTGAATGTGCCGTATTTTGGGGAGGGAGTAGTGTACAATAAAAGAAAACTTGTTTTTTACATTTAGTCAAGTTTTGACTAAATGTTTTAATGTAGAGGGGGGAATCGAGACGAGGGTCGTGGTGTATGTGTGTGTGTCTGTGTGTGTGTGTGTAGAGCGATTCAGAGAAAACTACTGGATCGATCTTCATGAAACTGGACATGAGTATGGTACCTCCAGACTTTTTTCATTTTTTGGATAAATGTCTTTGATGACGTCATATCCGGCTTTTCGTGAAAGTTGAGGCGGCACTGTCACGCTCTCATTTTTCAACCAAATTGGTTGAAATTTTGGTCAAGTAATCTTCGACAAAGCCCGGACTTTGGTATTGCATTTCAGCTTGGAGGCTTAAAATTTAATTAATAAGTTTGCTCATTAAAGTTGTCATTAAAATCAATATTTCGCAAACAGATTTAAAATTGATTGCATCGTATTCTTCATCACATTCTGAATCTAAAAATGTATACATATGTCATGTTTACTCTTAAAATGTGATCACAATTAACGAAAATAGATTAATTAGTCTTACGATTAAAATTTAAGAAATCGATCCAAAAATGATTTCATCTTATTCTTTATCATTTCCTGATTCCAAAAACATATAGATATGATAGGTTGTATTCAAAACAAGCTCAGAAAGTTAACAAGAATACAGAAAAGCGCGCTTTCCTGCTTAGCACAATACGCTACCGCGCTAATCTGGCGTGTCAATATCACTACGTTTTGCACGTGGAAGGTGAGCGATTTCCTTCACGCGGGGATTGACGAAGCTGTACTGTCTTGGTGAAAAAATACAGTGCGTTCAGTTTCATTCCGTGAGTTCGACAGCTTGACTAAATGTAGTAATTTCGCCTTACGCGACTTGTTTTTCGTTTTGTCTAGGAACTGTCCTTGTTGGAACAAACACCCCGTTCCGCAACAATCATCTGCAAGACTGCTGTAGAGCTGTTGTCTCTCCCCAAGGAGGCATGTATGGAAGGGTGAATGTGCCAGTAAATCAAATTAAGAGACCATTTCTGCAAGAACAACAAAATGTTTAAAATAAAATAAAATTTGTAACAGTATGGCAATGAACAATTGCAACTCCAACGCCGAAGGCTTGTCCCTTTTACCTGCCGCTATACGCTGCTCGTATATTCACACTCACATTATTCGGATTAATGTACAGATCATGTTCCAGTAAATCAGTGTACGTGTGTTTTTGATCACGGT